>NC_082714.1:25013633-25337484 GCF_030144855.1 Hypanus sabinus | reverse complement strand
AAGGATGTCCACCAGTGATGTCCTGGTGATGGGATTGATTGGCATTTGAGGACTGCTACTATCTTCCTTTATTTGAGATATGAAAATGATAGGTTTTTATAACAGCCTGTCATTTTCAAGATCACAGTTACCAGTACTGAGCTTTAAATTATATTTTTATTTAGTTTATCGAATTTAAATATCCCTGGTTTCAAAGTAATATTTGAATCTATCTCTTGTCCGTCGTTCTTAACCATTTTGCCTGGTAATAATCACAGTAATGTTAAACTATATTAATATTTCTAGAGTAAAGGTTTCTTTTCCAATAAAGTGCAAGAATTGAACTTCTAACTGCACAATAAACAAGAATGTTTTAGATATGTGGCATCATAGAGAATATAAAACATAAAAACCTTTTGGCTTGATGTAACCATGTCCATCAAGAGAGATCTAACCAGCTTAATTCCTCCTTCCGGCACTAGATCTTTCACTCTGCAGATTCACATGCACACCCAAGCACATTTTAAGTATATTCAGTGTTTCTATTTCTACTGTGCTTGCAAATCTCTGCCTCTGTATTAGTGAAAATATTTTTCCCCATCTCTTCTCAAACCCTGTATCATTTACTTTAAATCTATGCCACCTGGTTAACGGTCCTAATGCTAAGGAAACTAAGACAATCCTATTTACTTCATTTTGGACTTTCAAGATTTTATTAACCTCAGTTATGTCTCTCCACAGCCTCCTCTCTTCTGACATTACAACAGCAGACTTTCCAATCTTTCCTTATAGCTAAATTTTTCCAAACCTGGCAATATTTTTAACAATGTCCTTCGTTTACCCTAATGTATTAATATCTTTCTTCTAATGTGATGACAAAAATTGTAGGCAGCACTCAAGCTGTGGTTTAAAGTTGTATATGTTTAACTTTATATAGTTCCTTGCTTTTAATTTCTGTGCCTTACCTAATAAAGAAAGTATTTCATTTGCCTTTTTTACCAACTCACTAAACTGGTTGGATGTCTTTAAGAATCTGTGCATAGACATTTCAAGGTTCTTCTGCTCTTCATTTTTCTCAGCATCTTTACATTTATTGTGTATTTGTACCTTCCCAAATACATTGTACTCTTTTCTTTGGATTTAACATCATTTGCTAATTTTGTGCAAAACAAACTGAGCCTACATACTACAGCTTACTTTCTCATTATCAACCTCATAGCCAATTTTATTTCATCTGCAAACTTTTTAATGATGCTCTCTTCCTTTGTATATCAATAATTGATACAAACTAAAATTGGGAAGGAATTGTGAGCTGAGTTCTGTGGGAAGAAAACAAGGCATGCATCTGTAATATGTATAGTGATTAACAGGGAGAAAAATCCATGCCCCTGCGTGTAGATTTCTACCCTCCACTGGTTCCCCTTGCAAATGTTTAAATATCAGTAAGCTCGCTGAAAGTCTGCTTTCATTTTGCAAGCAGACACATTCTGTAATTTTGCTCTTCATTTTCCCAATCTACTGCATATGCCTCACACCTTTTGTGGTTTAAAGGTATGCAAAAGTAATACACTGAATTCCTGAAATTTATGTGAATAACTGATTGAACGAGTTCATGCTGCTCTAGCTGTTCAATCAACACCATAGTAATGCATTTCAGAGAGCCTGTGGGAGAAGTGAAAATTGAAGAAGAGGCGATCATGTAAACCCAAACAGAATGATGATATGCTTTCTTTTGAAAGTGCAGATTGACTCTTTTCACCACTCTCACAGGCAGTGAATTGCAAATCATTTCCAATCTTTGCTGTAAACCTGTGTTTCTCGTTATTTGAATCATCACTAATGGGAACAGCTTCCATCTATTTACTCTATCTAAACTCATTATAATCTTGTACATCTCCATCAAATGTCCTAACCTTCTTTGTGCCCTAGAGAACAGCTCCGGCTTTCCCAGCCTAAACTTTTTATTATTGGGAAGCTATTTGAGTAATTAAGAAGCCAAATGGTTTGCTTGCCTATATTGTGAAAGGACTGTCACACAGGAATAAAGATGTCTTCTTGATATTACCTAGGCTCTCCACGCGCAGCTCTGGAGAAAGTGCTATGAAGATTCACTAGAGTGATTTAAGGGATGACAAGTGTGCCGGATGAAGAGATACTGAGTAGCCTGAATTTCCCAGAGTTTAAAGAATGAAAGGAGACCTACTGAATTTCATAAAATTCTTAGGGGGCTCCGACTGGGTGCAGTAAGTATTTTGTCCTGGTTGAGGAGTCTAGAACGAAGGATCACAGTTTCAAAATATAGAGTATAGGTTGCGTTTTAATATTGAGTTAATGTCTTATAGAATGGAAACAGGCCCTTCAGCCCAACTGATCCATGCTGACCATGGCATCCTCCCTGCATGTCCCAGTTGACCATGTTCAGCCTGTAACTCTCTCACCCCTCCGCCTCAGTGTACCTAACTATCCAAATGCCTCTTAAATGTTGCACTTGTACCCTCCTTGAACACTTCTTCTGGTAGCTCATTTCAGATACTCACTCCCTTCTGAGTGAGTTACCTCTCACTTTTCTTTTAAAGTTCTCTTGTCTCATGTCTGTGGCCTTGTGGCCTTAGGTTTGGACTCACCAACCCGGAAGAAAAGACAATGACCATCCTCTTTATCCATACCCTCATGATCTTATAAACTTCTATGATGTCACCCCTACTGAGATGAGGAGTTTTGTTTTCCCTTTGGTGGGCAGTGGATATACAGATGTAGGCCAAGACAGCAGGATGTGTGAATAACTTTGAGGCTGTAAGACTAAGGTATTGGGAATTAAGAATGAGAGATTGAAATAGGCACTTAATATTGATTGACAGTTAAAGAAAAGAGAAAAAAGCTGGAACAAAGATTGGCCATTCAGTTCTCTTTTCCTGCTCTGTTGTTCATATCGATCTGTATCTCACTGATGCTCTTTGTTTTGTGTCTTCGGTACAGAACTCTCTTTAGGGTCATTGTTCCATGGGCCATGACAGTGCTTGTCTCACTTGTTGACAGTGCAGATTCTCTCTTTGCTTTCATCTGCTGATAAAGGATCAAGTTTGACTTTGTATGAGGAATGTGCGCAGTGGTTATCTTGTTGGATTATAAATCCAGAGACTTGTTTTTAATTCTCACACTGGAATTTAGAGGATTCTTACATTGTAATTATTTTGTTTGTCTCATGTACAAAAGGTCTTAATTCAATCCCCTATACAAATGAAAGTTTTGAATCACTTAACCCAACAGCAAAAATGTAATGTACTTTTATTTTAAAGATCTTGTGGTCTGAGTTCGATCCTGACCTCCAGCACCATCTGTATGCAGTTCACATATTCACCCTACATATGTGTGGGTTTCCTTCAAGTGCTCCAGTTTCCTCCCACATTTCCAAGATGTACAGGTCGCTATTATAAAATTACTATTGCTGTGGGTGAAAGAATCAGCATGGAGTTCACAAGGAGGTGAGAGAAAATAGTCGACCATAAGACACAGGAGCAGAATTAGGCCATTCAGCCCATCAAGTCTGCTCTGCCGTTCCATCATGGCTGTTTTATTATCCCTCTCAACTCCATTCTCCTGCCTTCTCTCCATAAACTTTGAATCCCTGACTGATTAATCTCCACAATCTCTACTTTAAATATACCCATTTACTCAGCCTCCACAGCAATACTGTATGTGCCAAAAAAAATCCTCCTCAACTCTTTTCAAAATATACGTCCCTCTATTCTGACTCTGTGTCCTCTGGTCCTAGACTCCTCATACTTTCGGAAATATCCTCCCCACATCCACTCTTTCTAGTCCTTTCAACATTCAATAGGTTTCAATGAGATTCCCCCCCCACCCCCCACCATTCTTCTAAACTCCAGCAAGTACGGGCCCAGAGCCATCAAACGCTCCTGATAGTTAACCTTTTCTTTTCCAAAATCATTCTCGTGAACCTCCTCTGGACCTCCCTAATGCCAGAGCACCTTTTCTTGGATAAGAAGCCCAAGACTGCTCACAATATTCCAAGTATGGACTGACCAATCTCTTATAAGGCCTCAGCAATATATCTTCACTTTTATATTCAGTCTTCTCAAAATGAATGCAAACATTGCATTTGCCTTCCTTACTACCAACTCAACCTGTATGTCAACCTTCAGGGAATCCTGCACAAGGATCTTCAAGTGCCTTTGCACCTCTAATTTTTGAATTTTCTCCCCATTTAGAAAATTGTTTATGCCTTTATTCCTTCTGCCAAAGTCTATGAGCATAGTCTTCTCTACACAGTTTTCTATTTGCCTTTGCCCATTACACCCTTCTGCAGACTCACCACTACCTGCCCCTCCACCTATCACCATCTGCAAACTTGGCTACAAAGCCATCAATTGAATCGTCCAAATCATTGGCATATTGATGAAGCTGAGTTGCTCTTTGGTCCAGAAGACAGACCGTAATTATAGCATTCACCTTTCTGAAAGGTCTTTGACCTGAATCATTAGCTCTGTTTTCTTCTCACAGGTGCGACCTGACCTGGGTCAATACTTCCACCCAATTCAAATTTTATATTAGAGAGAACAGGATTACTTTTTTTTCAAAGCACATTTCCAGATAGTTACTAGAAGCATCTTAATCTGGCTCACAGCTCCAGACTCTCTGAAATGTTTTTCCATTTGATAGCAATAAAGATCTGAAACATGTTTCCTCATTTCAGAATTTTTAAACATTGGGATTCAAAGAGATAGGAGAATAACATGAAAATAGGAGTTCAGAGAAAGCATCAGTTCATCTTTATCAGCGTGAGCATAATGCATGAGCTTTTTCCTGTGCATTTGCAGATAATCTTCTTGGGTAAACATGGAATTCTCAGTGAGTAAGCAAATTTCGGTACAAACATCCAGGTAGGCATCAATTCAGAAAGCAGGCCTTCATTATAGCAGTCACCACCCACTCTTGCTTGTGCCTTAGCATTGTTCACTGTTATGACCTACAGCAAACAGAAAGACAGCAAGAACACTTTATGTTGCTGAGGTGGAGAATTATCAAACATAATTGTGTAAGATTTGATCTATCTGCATTGCATGAAATGATGATAGTAGGTGTAAGCACCCTTTAAATGCAAGCAAGTTCTATCAATGCTATGATAACAGATTATACCTTGCATACATTTTATTTCATACTTTCTATTCAGATAAGCTAATCCCACAACTGAAACAGTTTAATTTTATGTATTAGAAATCATTAGCCATGCAGTCAGTTCAAGAATAACTGTCCTTCCCTAACTTTCTAATTACATAATCTTTCAAGTATTCAAGCAGTCATTAGTCTACATTAATGGTTTTCTTGGTGAATATGCTCATCCATTAATAATTGTGAACCATCCTCCACAAACAGCAATAAAGAGACTTCATTATCTTTTTATAAACATAGGAGATTCTGCAGATGCTGGAATCCTTGAGCAACACAGACAATGCTGGAGGAAGTCAGCATCTTGCAGCATCTGTGGTGGGAAATAAACAGTCAATGTTTCAGGCTGAGACCTTCCATCAGGGCTCCTCCCCTCCCTTCCCATTTTCTTATTCTGACCTGCCCCCTTCCTTTCATTACTTCCACCTAGTTCCTTTCTTCCTTCCCTTTCTTTCATAGTCCACGTCTTTCACCTATTCCCTCGCAGCTTTTTACTTCAATTCCTCTGCTCCACCCACCCACCTTCCCCCTAACCTGGTCTCTGCTTATCATCTGCCAACTTGTACTCCGTCCCCTCCCTCCACTCCTTATTCTGAATTCTGCTCCTTTCCTTTATACTTAATATCCTACTTTCTCCTTAACTGAGAATATAGACCCAGTAACCACTTTATTAGGTGCTCCTGTTCACCTGCTTATTAATGCAAATATCTAATCAGCCAATCATGTGGCAGGAACTCAATGTATAAGAGCATGCAGACATGGTCAAGAGGTTCAGTTGTTGCTTAGACCAAACATTAGAATGGAGAAGAAATGTGGTCTAAGTGATTTTGACCATGGAATGAATAATGGCACCAGACTGGGTAGTTTGAGTATCTCAGAAATTGATGACCTCCTGGGATTTTCATGCACACCAGTCTTTAGACTTTACAGAGCATGATGCAAAATACAAAAAAAAGACATCCAGGGAGTAGCAGTTCTGTGGGCAAAAGCCTCTGGTTAATGAGAGAGGTCAGAGGAGTGCAAACAAGAGGAACTCTGCAGATGAGAGAAATCCAAGCAACACACACAAAATGCTGGAGGAACTCAGCAGGCCAGGGAGAACCTATGGAAAATAGTGAAGAGTTGACATTTTGGGTTGAGACCCTTCATCAGGACAGACGCTCACATCGATTGTGTCAGAGGAGAATGGCCAGGCTGGTTCAAGGATGACAAGAAGACAACAGTAACTCAAATAACCCTGCGTTACAATGATGAACAGAAAAGCATCCCTGAATGCACAAGATACTGAACCTTGAAATGGATGGGCTACAGCAACAGAAGACCATGTCGGGTTCCACTCCTGTAGCGAATAAAGTGACCACTAAGTGTATGTATCTCTCTAGTTCTTGTTCTTGTTCTCTAGTTCTTAAAACAAATATTATGAAACATGTGTAGAGCACATTTGAGTTCCATTTCAATCACTTAATCATACCACATTTCAGGTGCCAGTCTTGATTCTTTCAATGATCTTGTCCAATGAATAAAATGACCAAGTCAGTAAATAAAATCTGCTGACCATCTCAGTTGCTAATTCTGCAATGCATCCACCTGGAATCAAACAACTTTGATCTCTCAATGAAGCTCTCCTTGTTTATCTTCCTTCTGTGAGAATTCTTAGACCTCCTATCTTGATTATTACTACTGTGGCAGTTAGCGCGATTAGTAAGAGGTGTCAAACAGCCCTCTTACTCATTGGCTATTAATGCATTAGCAGGAGTGACAAGGAGAATGATTTATGCAGCTTTATTTATTGCTGTCATGCAACACCCACTTCCCACTTCCAGTGCTAGTGGTGTGTCACAGTACCAACAGCTAGGGCTTTAGTCCTTTCTGTGGGTCCAGATACTCAGGATTTTGAATGAGTGCAACATTGCCAATACATCTTCGCGATGAGAGCAGTTTGAAAGTAGTATGTTTTCAAATGGAGGGAAATTAAGTGTAAAAGCATGAGGCTTAAGGTCACTATGCCTAAGGATTGGCAGAAAAATAATCAGCCAGTGTTGTTGATCCTTCTGAAAATTATGTGCGGTTGCTTGAGGCTCCCATTCATAATGTAGGAAGAGGTCCTTTGGTCATCCAGGAAGCAACTTACAACTCAAAATTTGAAATATTTACAGCTCATAAATCAAAATTGAGGGAAGACCTTCTCTGCCAATGTACTGCTACCAAAGTGTACCCGATGGCTTTACAAGAGTGGGTAAAGTAGTGTCAAAAAATAACGTGAAGGTTGTTTAAATATGAAGAATGGAGTCCCCACCATTTAGACCTGCTGCTTGCAGTTCTCAGGGACAATGCACAACCTACTCATTTATAATCTAGCCACCAGACCTCTATAAGGGATCACTAGTGACCCCTTGCAAAACAATCTGGGAAATGCATATTTTCCTGACAGTCAGACAATTGTGCAATGCTGTCATTCTGTTCAAGTCGGACCTCACCTGTAATTTTCCACACATTTTTCATCAATGGAGTTTTAATCTATGAGATGCTACCATGGTACTCATAAATTAGGGGTTGTACCTAACAGGAACAAGGGCACAAAAAGCCTGGACCTTAGGGTCAGCCGTAATAGGAAAGATGACATGGCTACCCTGAAAAATCCACACCCTATGCAGTGAGAGTTAAAATTTGGTTTTTAAGTCTGCCTGTGAACCAAGCACAGTGTTACTTAATTAAAGTCCCAATGGTGGCAGTAACTTACATTTGTTTAGGTGAGAATAGGAATGAGACTGAGTTGCAAAGTCAGATGTACCTGGTGCTCATTATCTGACTTCACACATAAAGGAAGGGCACGCTACTGAAGAGTGTGAATGAAATCAACCCCTTCAGGATTCGAAGGAAGAAAATAAGCAGAAAAATGGTCAGAGCATATCCTACCAGTGAGAGCTACACTTTAAATTTAATTTCCTTTCCTCTTAGTTCTTGATCATTACTCCTCTCCTTCAGAAAACAAAAAGCTGAAGGAGAATGTTTCATCCGATACGACATTTATGAAGAAAGGATATGCAAATTGTCATTGCAGTGTAATAGAACTCAAGTTCCAGTTCAGCTTACTGTCATTCAGCCATGCACATGTATACTGCCAAATGAAACAGCCTTCCTCCAGACCGAGGTGCACAACACAGTACATACAACTCACACACATAACACATGAAGTAATATTACCACTAGTAAAATAACAAATAATAAGGTGCATTTATGACCCATATTAAAAAGTGAACAGTATAACGCTACTGGCGCTGCATGTATGATGAGACCTGGGTGGATGTGGGGAATTCAGTAGTCTTACAGCCTGGGGGGAGAAGCTGTTTCCCACCCCAACAGTTCTTGTCCTTATGCTACAGAACCTCCTGCCTGATGGTAGGGGGTCAAAGAGATTGTTAAATGGATGGGAGGCATCATTGTCAACACTAAGAGCCCTGCATGCATAAATATCTCTGATGGGTGGACGAGAGACCCCAATTTTCCTCTCAGCAGCCCTTGCAATCCTTTGTAGGGACTTTGTAGTGGTCAGATGCCTTGCAGTTCCCATATCAGACAGCGAGGTCGCTGGTCAGGACACTCTCAATGGTGCAATTGTAAAAATTGATTAGAATGAGGTGGAACGCCTTAGGTTCCTCAGTCTTCTCAGGAAGCTGAGATGCTGCTCTGCTTTCTTGACCAAAGCGATAGTGCTGAGGGATGAGGTGAGATCGTCTATAATGCGCGCTCCTGACTTTCTCCATGGAGGAGCCATGTATGTGTAGTGAGGAGTGGTCAGCCTGTGACTTCTTAAGGTCCACAGTCATTTCCTCGGGCTTGTCCATGTTGTTGAGCTCGCACCCTCCTACCAGCTGCTCTGTCTCCTCTCTGTACGCTGTCTTGGATGAGGCCGAGCACTGTTGTGCTGTCAGCAAAACCTGCTGATTCAGTTTGACCTGGATCTAGCCTTACAGTCATGAGTCAGCAGAGTGAACAACAGAGGGTTGAGCACACAGCCCTGGGAGCACCGATGCTCATCATGATGGTGCTAGAGATGTCTCTGCCAACGCGGACTGACTGTGGCCTTTCTGTTAAGTTCAGGATCCAGTTACAGAGGCAGTTACTGAGACCCAATGAGGATAGTTTACCCACCAGCTTCTGAGGGATGATCATATTAAACACCGAGCTGAAGTCAATGCACTGGACTGTGTGTGTGTGCATGGGTGGGTGGGAGGAATGGGGCTTATTTTGCCGTTGTTGTTTTGTTGCTTGTCATGGTCTGAGCGTTTTGCGTATGCTATGTTGGTGATGGAATGTGTGGTGACACTAGCAGCCTGTCCCAGCACACCTTCGCCTTTCACTGTACGTTTTGATGTACACGTGATAAATACACTCGAATCTTAAATCTTGATCTCATAATGCACAGAAACAGGCCTTTATCCCACCTGGTCCACGCCAGTCATGAGCATCTATTTTTACACCATTCCTAACCTCGTTTGTTTTATTTTCTCCATATTCCCACGAATTCTCCCAGACTCTATTCCTCTCTTACAAGCTAGAGCAATGTATGGTGGATAACTACTGGCCAACCTGCATGCTTTTGGGACATGGGAGGAGACCAGAGAACCTGGAGGAAACTCACACAATCACAAACTCAGCACAGAGAGCCCTGGTGGTCAGGATTGAGCTCGGGTTACAGGAGCTGCGAGTTATTAGTTGTATAGCATAGAATTGGGCCCTTTTGCCTACCATGCTGTGCCAACCTTTTTGCCATCTACACTAGTCCCATTTGACTGCATAAGGACCATTACTTTTTTCTCTATATTTGTAATTGTCTAAATCCCTCCTTAAATCTGGCAATTATATCTGATCCTACCGCACCACCTCTGGCAGATATCAACCATTTCCTATGTCAAGAAAGTAAAATCTATCAAGATACCCTTCAAAACCCTCAACTTTGGTCCAAATCCTCTTGTTCTTACTGATCATGGGAAAAAGAATCTATCTATCCTTTTCATGCCTCTCATAATCTTGAACACCTCTACATGATTGTCCATCAGAAAGAAGACCAATCAGACCAATCTCTCTCCATAACTAATCCAAGCACCAGTCTCGTGAATCTTCTCTGTATTCTCTCCAGCACAAAGACTTCCTTCCTATAGTTCCGTTGCACACAGTTGCAGCAAAACAAGCCAGTTATTATATTTTGTTCCCCCACCAATGAGAGCCTACATGTCAAATGCTGTGTTCTGTGTAAACAATTTCAGAAAACTATAGATTTGGGCCACAAGTTCTCTCCGGTCATCAACATTCTTTATCACTCTTCGTCACTATCCACAACAACACCAATTTTCATGTCATCTTTAAATGTATTCATCATAAGTTCTATATTCAGATCCAGGTCATTGTTATATATCAACAGCAAAATTCCCAGTACCAACCCCTGTAATACACCTGTAGTCAAAGACTACCAATCAGACAACTAACTTTCCACCACTATCTCTGCCTCCTATCATCAAACCAATTTTGGATCCAACTATCCAGTTCATCTTGGATCCCATGTTTGTTAAATTTTTGGATGAGCCTATTGTGCAGGACTTTGTCAAGTGCCCACAAAAGCTTTACTGGTGAATTGATCATTGCAGGGAGCTTGGTGTCCAACTGTGTGTAAACAAAAGTGTCGTCTGCATACTATCTGTACACCAGTGCTCATGAAGAGGGAAAACAAAGGTAAGAATTTTAAAATTGAGGCTTTGCTTAACTGTAGGCTGGTCTGGATCTTCATGCACGTAAGTGATGGGTGGATTTTGGATAAAATTAGAATGAACAAGGACACCGAGGTGAGAACTAAATTGATTCTATTTGCAGGGAGCCAAGGCTGGACTTCAGAGGTTAATGAGCTGAGCCTGGTGCTGAAAGAGGATGAAAATGACATTCTCAGTCACGACACAGAAATGCAATCTGACGTTTTCAGGATTACCCTAAAGCCAAGATTATGACTAACCTCAGGCTGTTGCTAAGAGGGAGAAGGTGAATGATTTTGGGCATGTTTCTGAGGATACAACTGAAAACAATTGGCCAGATTAAGTTCCTGCATAGAGAATGGACACTGTCCATCTTTGACTTTTGTGGCAATTCCATGCCTGGCATCGGTTGGACATGCACGGGAGTTCAAATGCCAGTGACCTTTGCTGTTCTGGGGACAATTCAACATCATGTTGAATGGAGGGACAGTGTCCTCAGATCTGTGCTAGTCAGTGGCTGACAGTCTTAATTTAACAGGTAGATACAGATCAACATTTTTTGTTCCGTTTTCTTTATTTCACATTAGGTTACTGGCCTTTTTAAAGTTTACAGTGGTTTCTGTATTTTAACTAATGTATTTTAAAAATTTTAATTAATTGGAATGTTTAAAATGTATTTAAATACATGAAACTGAGTATTTTTCGGATACATTTAAAGCATTATTAGTGCTGTTGAAAACATTCATTGGAGAAGTGTTATGGGTGCTCTTAGGTTCTTTTACTTTGAGCCCTTATTCGCGGCACATTGTCCTCCTTGCTGGAATGGCAAGGGAGACAAAGATCCCAGCAGAGTTCACCCCACGTAGGTCACTGCAAGTAATGTTACACAGGAGCCAAGAACAGGTAATGGATTGAATTTATTTAACCTGTTCAAAGTTCAAAGTACATTTATTCCAGGTACATTTATGTCACTGTATACTACCCTGAGATTCGGTGTCTTGTGTGTATGCACAATAGAACAAAGAAACCCAATCTAATCTATGAAAATCTACACAAAAAGACAAAGAACCAATGTGCAAGAAAAGACAAATATTGCAAATACAAATAACAGTAATAATAAATTAATGCATAATAAATAATATTGAGAACATGACTTGTAGAGTTCTTGAAAATGAGTCCATAAGTTGTGAAATCAGTTCAGTATTGAGGTGAGTGAAGTTATCCATACTAGTTCAGGAGCCTGATGTTTGATGAATAATAGCTGTTCCTGAAACTTGTGATTTGGGACATTCGTTCAGCAGTGAGAAGAGAGTGTGGTCTGAATGGTGGGCATCCTTGAAGATAGATGCTGCTTTCATGTGGCAGTGTCCTTGTAGATGTGCTCAATGGTGGCAGGACTTTTCCTGTGATGCACTCGCTGTATCCACTACCTTTTGTAGACATTTCCATTCCTGGGGCTGTGGTGTTTCCATGATGAAATCAGTCAGGATACTCTCCACTGTGCACCTATAGAAGTTTGCCAGAGTATTAGATGACAAGCCGAATCTGTGCAAACCTTTAAGAAAACAGAGTCATTGTTGTGCCTTCTTTGCAATGGGCATAGGGCAGATCATCTGAAATGATATTGCTAAGGAATTCAAAGTTACTAACCCTCTTCATCTCTGATCCCCAGATGAAGACGGATTGTGAACCACCTGTTTCCTGCTCCTGTAGTCAATAATTAGTTCTTTGGTTTTGCTGACATTGAGTTTGTTGTGGCACCGTTCAATCAGATTTTCAATCTCTCCCCCAAATGTTAATTCAGCACCAGCTTTGATTCAGCCCACAGCAGTGGTATTATCAGCAAACTTAAATAAGGCATTGGAGCTGTATTAAGTCTTTCAGTCTTAAGTATAATGTGAGTAGAGATGGGGGCTAAGCACACAGCCTTGTGGGGCACCCGTGCTGATGGTGATTGAGGAGATGAGTTTGTCAGTCTGAATTGACTGGGGTCTGCAAGCGAGGGAATAGAGTGTCCAGTTGCACAAGGTGGTATTAAATTACCCTTAGGATTTTTAAAATGCATTCCAAAATGTGTCCATTCTTTTGTATTCAGAATCACAATCACAAAGGATAATTTTGTGAATTTGCTTGGTACAAAAGTGGGCAAGGGCAAGATCCTTTTAGGAATTTGATAAAAAAAGATTCCGGAAATGTGATTAAAAATTTGAGATCTACATTGTTTTCAAAAACGTTGAAGGCAAGAGAAAGTGAGGGGAATGGGGTGATGGTTTGTAAAGCCTGAGGAGTCAAGGGTTAGCTTTTTTAAGGGAAGTTGTGATGATGTAAGATTTGAAGAAAAAAACCATAGTACTGAGGTGAGAGAACCATTCAGCCAGTGAAATGGGAACAAAGATGAGGGAGCAAGGGAAGAGTTTTGTTGACAACTTGAGCTTGAAGATTGGAGAAAGATGCAAATTCAAAGCAAGGGCAGGAGGGAGCCTAAGAGCAGAAAAGGAACCCAAGATAATCTGGAGTAGATCTTGGAAGAAGGTGGTCCTGATGGGATGTATAAGGGCGGTATCTGATCATGTGATGCTCGTTGTAGTGATAGAGATGTTCATGAATTCCTCGTATTTGTTATTGGAAATTAGGGAGAGAGAACTGGAAGGAACAGGTTTAAGATGATAAAGAGATGATCAACATTTTAGGTTTGCGTCCTTTGCCTCCATAACTGCTGCTTCACCTGCTGAGTTCCTCCAGCAGTTTCTTTTATGCTCTAGATTCCACCATCCACAGTCTCTTGTGTTTCTTTTATGTGATCAGACCATATCCTCAACCAGGTTAATTGTTATAAATCTGGTTACATACAATGTAAGTTATACATTGGTTATATAGGTTTCATCAGTCCATTGGGGTCAACATTAAAGAGTAGGATATTTTTGCTCTTCAATCAATTAATGTAGCCCTCAATTCCATGTATTAAAATGACCAGTTTTCACTGACAGATCTGTTTTAGCTGATAAAACAAAGCTACTTTACAGTCTGTGAAATAAATACCGTTGCATTTTAGCTTTGCTGACACTGTTGCTGCGATGGTTTCTTTGCAATCTGCAGGCTACTGCTCAGCTGTTGACTTCTAACAGTTAGAAAGATGAGAGAATATTCTTCTATGCAACACATACAAAATGCTGGAGGAACTCGGCAGGTCAGGCGGCATTTATAGAGAGGAATAAACAGTCAACATTTTGGTTGAGACTCTTCATTGGTACTGGAAAGGAAGGAGGGAGAAGCCAGAATAAGAACGTGGGGAGAGGGGAAGCAGTACAAGCTGACAAGTGATAGGCGAAACCAGTTAAGAGTGAAGGTAGGTGGGTGGGGAAGGGGTAGGAATTAAGTGCGGAGCTGGGAGATGATAGGTGGAAGAGGTAAAGGGCGGATGAAGAAATTTGATAGGAGAGGTGCATGGGAGAAAGGAAAGGAGGAGGAAAACCAGAGGGAGCTGATGGGTAGGTGAGGAGAAGAGAAAGGGTAAGGGAGAAACCTTCTCCTATGCACTGATCAAGTGATACAGACAGTGGTCCTTAATTCATTCATCTTATGAGATCTAGGTAAAGCCAGCCTTCATACCTAATTGGTCTTCGTAGTGATTTTTGAACTGCTGTCACTCAGGTGAAGATGCTGCTATCATGTTATTGAAGAGAGATCCCGGAATTAGATCCACTGATGATGAAGAAGTCGCAATATACTTCCTGAAGCCTTTGAGCTTGGTGATGGTGGCCATGTGCTGGGAAGATGCAGATGAATTAGTTCAGGTAACTAACTGCAGTGTGTTGTGCAAATGGTGCACATTACAGTCACTGAGCACCAGTGTAAATATAAGCTGCTAGGTAGGGTCACAATCAGTTAGGCTCTGTTATCCTGGATGATGTTGAGCTTTTTGAGTGTTTCTGGTGTAGTACACATTTTGGAGAAATAGAGAATAATCCATTGCACATCTGATTTATGGCTTGTGGCTGGCCAAAATTCTTTGTGTTGCTCATTCCAATTCTCTGACCTGCTCTTGTAGACACAGTTCTGTGACATGATTATAACAAAAGAAATGAGTGGATATTCAGAGAGCAGCTTGCAATGAGTTGCCACACTCCACTACCATCTTGCTTTAATACTATTTTATAAAATGGAGGGAAAATTTCTGGTCTGTAGCATCTTACAACATAGGGCATTGTTCATCCCACTGTGGCAGTGACAGCTCTTGAAAGAGCTATCCAATTATTCGCTTTCTGCCATTTTATTCCCACATTTCTGCAGGTTTTTCCTTCTCAGGTATGCAGCTGAATTCAGCAGTGTGAGAGAGTGAGAGCCTTAAATCAGCCGGCAAACATCAACTGATCTGTGTACTATTACCTCAGATGCACCACTAGAACTTCAGCTAATCCATTTTGTTATGACTTGTCCAATTTTCAATTAGAAGTTAAAAACTGCTCACCAGTTATAAATAAATAATTTTAGTTATATGATCACTGTGTACTTTTTGTCCAAATAAATAAAAAACATTCTAAATTGTGTGGGCAAAAATCATGTTTGTACATTGGAAGTAAACAATGGTAGCTCCATTATAAAGCTCCTTTCAGACAGGAACACTGATAATTATTAAATATTAACAGAAGATTGTCTGTTGATCTAAATAATAATTGTACATTAGTGTTGGTTGGACCAGGAAACTTGTGTTGTTTTCTTCGGGACATTTTCATTAAAACAATCATTAAAATATTACTTCATCACATCCCATTCAGTACTTTCCAATCCCATTCGAGACTTTCTGTTCAGCTTCAAGTAGCAGGAGCCATTACTTAGTGTGAGAAGCGAGAGATTTAAAGAGCGGTGGCTGTCAGGACTTAATGTTCAGTTTCCAACTGATTAGGTAATTAGATGATTTGACGGGGCCAAGAGAAAGAAATTAGGTTACTGTGGAGTAGCCATTGTGAGATGGACAGGACTAGTGCTGGGAATGAAGGCTTTGGCAAGAAGAGGCAGAGGCCGAGGTGAGATTCTGGTAAGTTTCAATTTTATTCTTTATTATTACACGGTTAGAGCAGCAAGAAAGGAACACACAGTAGTGGAGTGCTCCTCTAGTATAATGCGGGAAGTCAGGGTGACCGCTAGTGTCCCTGATGACAACACCTGCAAGAAGTGCATCTTTGAGACCATGTGAAGGAACTGGAACTGGAGCTGTCGGGAGAGGGGAAGGGAAGAGCATGCACTTGTGGCTGTTCCTCTCAATAACAAGTACACCACTGATGATACTGTTGGGGTGCGGGGAGGATTTAGTGACCTACCATGGGAAAGCTGCAATGAGCTTCTGTGGCTCAGAAGGGAAGTGAGGAGAAGAGGAGAGCGGTGGTGATCTGGGATTCAATACTTAGGGGAACAGGCAGGAGATTTTGTGAATGTGGCAGACTCCCAGAAAGTACATTGCCTCCAAAATGCCAGAATCAGAGACAACTCAGTTCAGGTCCATAGCATTCCTAAAGGGGAGGGTGAGTACACCTGAAGCTATAAATCATTTTGGTACCAACGACGTGGCTAGGAGAAGGGATGAGGTCCTGAAGAATGAATATAAGGAACTAGGAAGGAAGCTAAAAAGTAGGAACTCAAGGACAGAAATCACTGGATTGTTGCGTGTGTCACACACGAGAGTACAAATAGTATGATATGGCAGATGAATGTGTGGCTGGAGAATTAGTGCAGGGTGCAGGGTTTTGGGATCTCTTTTGGGGAAGGGATGACCTGTACAAAAGGGACGGAGGGGGACCAATATCCTTGTGGGCAGATTTGCTAGATCTTCTGGGAGGGTTAGCAGGCAGATAGAAACACAGAGATGATGGAACATTTGGTGAAAAGGTAAATGCATCATATAGAGAGGCTGTGAGGATCGATAGGCACTGGATAGGGCATAACTGCAGTCAATGAGATGGGTTGAAGTGTTTATATTTTAATGCAAGAAGTATCAGGAACAAGGGTGATGCACTTAACAGCATGGGTCCATAAATGGAGATAAGACATTGTAGCTACTACAGAGCCTTGGCTGTCACAAGGATAGGAATGGCTGTTGAATACTCCATGGATTCGATGTTTTGAAAGGGCAAAGAGGAAGGAAAGGAAGTATGGGAGTGGCAATGTTAAACAGGGTTAGGATCACACCTGCAGAATGGAAGGAAGGAAGACACGGAGATGGAGAAAGGAATCATCCACAGTGTGGGTAGAAGTCAGAAACAGGAAGGGAGCGATCACTTTATTGGTAATATTTTATAGCCACCCCTCCCATGTAAAAGCAACAGGGATACCGCAGAGTAGAATGGTAGGTAAATGTTGGGAAGGTGCAAAACTAACAGGTTAGTTGTCATTGGTGACTTCAACTTCCCTAATATTAATTGGCACCTCCTCAGTGCAAGAGGTATAGATAGGACAGAAATTGTTAGGTGTGTCCAGGCTGACTGGAGGAGAGACCATACCAGATCTAGTACATGAACATGATAAGGTGATGATCGGTAAACATTCCAGAAACAATGACTACGACTCCCTGACCTTTTGCATTGCCTTGGACAGGGATAGGAGCAGATGGTACAGGAAAATATTTAATTGGGGAGAGGGAAATTATTGTGCAACTAGGAAGGAACATAGGAACGTAAATTGGGAAGAGATGTTCTCAAGGAAATGTGAAATGGAAATGTAGAGGTTGTTGAGGGAGCACTCTAATGGAATCTGGATAGGTTTGTCCCATTGAGGCATGGTTGACAACAGAGGTGGAGCATTTTGTCAAGAGGAAGAAGGAAGGTTATGCTTAAGATTTAGGAAGTAAAGATCAGACAGTGATCTTGAGAGCTATGAGATAGCAAGGAAAGAGTAGAAGAATGGACTTAGGAAAACTAGAAAGGGACATTAGAAGATAGGATTAAGGAAAATCCCAAGACATCCTACATGTATGTGAAGAACAGGAGGATAACTAGAGTGAGGGTAAGATCAATAAAGGAATAAAAGATGAAACAGGTGCCTGGAGTTGGAAGAGATAGGAAAGGTGCTTAATGAATACTTTGCTTCAGTAATCACCAGCAAGAGAGACCTTGGTGAATGTGAGGTCAGCATAGAACAGGCTAATGAGCTGAAACATGTTGAAGTTAAGAAAGACGATGTGTTGGTGCTTTTGAAAAACACTAGAATAGATAATTCCCCAGGGCCATTTGGGATATATCCCAGGTTACTAAGGGAAGTGAGAGAAGAAATTGCTGTACCATTGATGAAGATCTTTGCATCCTCACTGGCCTCAGCAGCAGTGTCAGAAGATTGGAGGATGGCAAATAATATTCCTTTGTTCAAGAAAGGTATAGATATAATCCTGGCGATTATAGATCAGTGAGTCCTGCATCAGAGGTGGATAAACTATTGGAGAGGATATGCGGAGTCAGGATTTACAAGCATTTGGAGAAGCACTGTCTGATTAGGAATAGGCTTTGTGAGGGGCAAGTCATACATCTTGAACCTGACCTTTTCGAGGAAGAGTCAGAACAGATAGATGAAGTAGAGCAGTAGATGTTTATGGATTTTAGTAAGGCATTCAGCAAGGTTCTCAAAGGGAAGCTCGGTCAGGAAGTCAGGAGGCATGGGATTCAGGGAAACGGTGGCGTGATTTTGGAATTGGCTTGCCAACAGAAGGCAGAGTATGGTAACGTGTGGAGCATATTCTGCTTGGAGGTCGGTGACCAGTCCACAGGAATACCTGCTCTTTGTGTTCTTTATAAATTACTTGGACGAGGAAGTGAAAGGGAAGATTGGTAGGTTTTCAGATGAAACTAAGATTGGTGGTGTTATAGATAATGTAGAAGGTTGTTCCAAGTTACAATGTGATATTGATGGGATGCAAATCTGCGTTGAGAAGTAGCAAATGGTTCAACCTGAAAAATGGGGAAGTGATAGCGGTACATTTTGGAAGGGTGAACTTGAAGGCAAAGTACAGGGTTAATGTCAGGATTCTTAACAATGTGGGGTTACAGAGGGATTTTGGGGTTCATGACCATAGATACTTCAAAGTTGCTGCACAAGTTGATAAGGTTGTTAAGAAAGCAAATGGTGTGTGGCCTTCATTAGTTGGGGGAGCTGAGTTTAAGACCCTCAATGTAATGTTGTACCTCTATAAAACTCTGGTTGGACCTCACTTGGAGCATTGTGTTCAGATCTGGTTGTGTTATTATGGGAAGCACGTGGAAAATTTAGAGAGGTATACTAGGATTTTGCCTGGTTTGGAGAACTCCTCGTGAGGAAAGGATGGGCAAGCTAGGATTTTTCTCTTTGGAGTGAAGGAGAGGAACAGACAACTTGATAGAGATGTGTAAGATGATAAGAGGCATAGAGAGAGTGGGCAGAGCCTTTCTCCCACAGTAGGAATGGCTAATAGAGGAGGACATGAGGTTAATTTGATTGGAGGAAGGTATGAAGGCAATGTTAGAGGTATGTTTTTTCTAAAGAGAGTGGTAAGCATATGATTGAGGCAGGTACATTAGGGACATTTAAGGGACTCTTAGATAAGCACATGAATGAAAGAAAAGTCGAAGGCTATGTGGGTCTCATCACAAGGACAGCGAGCTGTTTACTGTTTATTTGTGCTGTGCATGACATGTACCTTGTATTATATTTTTGATGCGCCATCAATAACTCTCTGAGACGTGAGGCAAGATATCGGCTTTTATTGACTGGAAGAAAGAACAAGCAGTAGTTGATCACCATACTACATCCTGGAGACTGAGGGCAGGGCTCAGACCTCAATCGCCTTTATACCGGGGTCAGTGGGAGGGGCCACAGGTGCAGTCAGCAGGGGGCGTGTCCAGACAGGTAATATGTAGTTCACCACAATTTTATTAACTATTTGTGGTTAATATTTTGTTTATGTATTGTGTGTGATGTATGTTTTGTGAGCGCATCGTGGTCTGGCGGAATATTGTTTCATTTGGTTGTATATTTGTACAGTCAGATGAGAATAAACTTGAACTTGAACTTGAGAGAGGGGTTAGAATGACCTTGAACTGGGTTAAAAGGTCAGTAGAGCATTATGGGCCTATATTGTACTCTGCTGTTCTGTTCTATGTTTTAAATACATTCAAAATAGTGGAATAGGGTTCACATTTGCCTCGGTCATATCAGTGTGGCTTAGGATCAAATGTTTCTGCAGTGACATACATGCTAATATAAATAGGACACTAATCAGAGTCCGAAGTCTCGTTTCAGCATCCTTTCCCCTATCTTATTTGATATCAATGGGTTCATGTGCAGTACTTGAAGAGATCACTAAGCCCATCACCAGCTGACCTCCTCCCAGCTTCCCTGTGTCACTGTCTTCCTATATTTAGTCTGGATACATTTAGGCAGACTCACTTACAATCTGGCATTGGATTACCTCTGTAGCTTGCTGTTTTATAGGTAACTAGGCCCATAGCTGTGCCTGCCATGGTATGAGTCCCAACATTTTGGATCAGAATTGTTTTGAGCATCTTGAGTTTTTCTGAAGAAAAGTTACTAACCTATTTTCAATCAGTATCTATCCACTACTTGCCACCTCTAATGTTTCCGTGCCAAAGATTTTGTAAGTTGCTCATAAAATAAATGAGCATTATCAATGATATAACAAAAGTCTTCCCTTCATTATGAATTCACAAACGTATAAAGGCACTGCAAAGACCTATTTTATGGAGGCAATGTTTATTTACGTAAAGTTGGCTTAAATCTTTTGTGTTGACATTCTAAAATGACAATCTAAGTCTTCGGAACTGTCAACAAAAATGTTACATTATTAAAAAAATCATCCCAATGACATGACTCCCTTGTCCAGTAGAACTGAAATATAAACACACTAGGAGATAGCAGGAACCACATGGTTAAAGATACACCACAGCACTTCTCTTCTAAAGCAGCAGTGAGATGTGCAATCTATCAATATACAAATCTGATCTAATTACCCTTTATGGACTTCTGGTCTCCTTGAATTTTGAATTAAAATTATATTTCAGACTGTCTGATTTGAGATTTGAACTCATCAAAGCTTCTGCTTTGTCAAACTCTTCTGTATTTGGAACTTCGCTCTCAGCACAGGATCTGACTTGAACACAGCTTCATAACCAGTTGGTCAAACTTGCATATGATCCATCTCAAATGGAGAACATTTTATATTTAGACTTCATCACCTATTTCAACCAAATACTCTTCCTTTTTCTGCGAACCTCTACTAGGGTATGTGAAAATTCCTGCTTTCGTTGAAGCTGCATTGTTTTTGCAACATTTTTGATCAACTGTTTCTCTTCAGCTGTGGATGCAAAACGCAAGTGAAACTCGAAGTTGAGTTTTTGTCATATGCCCAAGTCCATGCACGCACAGGTTCAATGTAAAACTTACTTACAGCAGCAACACAGGCAACGAATATGCAACATTCACATGTAGAACATGAATTAGACATAAACTATACACAATTTTGACAAGCGAGAGCATGAGAAAACAAATTCCAGTGAGTTCAATGTGGTCATAGTGTTGCTACACTGAGGTAATAATGATAGCCGTACATGTTGGTTCATGAACCAGATGGTTGAAGCAGATTAGCTGTCCTTGAACCTGGTGGTGTGGGACTTTGGGATCCTGACCAATGGTAGCTGCAAGAAGATGGCATGGCTTGAAGGGTAAGGATATTGATAGGTATTGCCTTCTTGAGGCAGCACCTAATGTACTACCAGTAGTGGAAGGGATGTGCCCATAAGGTATTGTCTTGAGTCTACTATTCACTGCAGCTGTCTGAATCAGACCTGTTTCGGGAGTCACACGCTTGAAGAATGTCCGAGCATTATCCTCAGGGAATAAGGTTACAGGGTCATCTGTGGGTGTATCTTAGCATGCATAAAAGGCATTGAGCTTATCCAGCAGTGATGGGTCATTGCCACTCATGCTAATCGATCTTGCCTTGTGGGAAGTAATATCGTGCAAGCCCTACCACAACAGTCCAGCGCACATCTGTGATTTCAATTGAGTCCAAAAAAATGCCTATTTATGTTTTTCTGGCCTTCTGGAGGTCAAAGCTAGACTATTTGCGGTATATTTTTGACCATCATGAATTTTACAAGCAGTAGTTTACAGAATTCTGTACTTCAGCAAAAATTCGGCTAAACAATGTCTTATGCTGACATTTAAACATTCCTGAAATATATGCTCCTTGAGAGCTTTCTTAACTATTCTGACCTTTGAGTGGCTTCATTTGAACTCATATGCTGTTAAGGAATGAGAAAATGTTTCATAGCATTAAGTTTCATGAAGGTTATGAACGAAGTAGTTCAAATCAGGTAAGCCTTGGCATGCTTTAAAAGACCTCAACTTTACTTATTTGGGTACTAAAATCACCAAGAAACATAAGGATTTATTTAAAGTTAACTTCTTACCTTTAATTGACCAAATCAAGCAATTTGTTACTAGATGATCCCCATTGTCTTTGTCATTGGTTGGTCGAATCAATGCTATTAAGATGGTAGTTTTACCTAAATTTTTATATTTATTTCAAGCACTGCCAATTTTTATTCCTAAATCTTTTTTTGATATTATTGATTCCAAAATATCCTTGTATGTGTGGCAGAATAAAAATCCTAGGTTAAGTAAAAAATACTTATAGAAGCCTAAAAGGAAGGTGGTTTGACTTTGCCAAACCTAAGATTTTACTACTGGGCAGTTAACATCCGATATTTAATATTCTGGACACAGGAATCGGCGACAATACAAAGCCCACAATGGGTATATTTGGTGTGTAAATCTGTACAAGGCTTTTCATTGTTCTCTATTTTAGGATCTCTGCTTCCCTTTGTTAAACTGAATAAACAAATAACTAACCCTATAGTTAAATATACATTACGAATATGGTTTCAATTTAGTAAATTTTTTGGTTTGAAAAGCCCTATTATATTTAACTTTCTTTTTCAGCCCTCTTTTATGGACCAAGCCTTTGTGCTATGGAAAACGAGAGGTATAACATGTTTTCGTGATTTATTTCTAGATAATTGCTTTATGTCCTTTGAACAGTTGTCCAATAAATATAATTTGTCCAGAACCCATTTTTTTAGATACTTACAAATTAGAAATTTTTTGAATAATATGTTACAGTCCTTTCCGAATTTATGCCCAATTGATATTACGGAAAATATTCTAGGTTTGAATCCCTATCAGAAAGGTTTAGTAGCCGTCATTTCTCATATGATCATGAAAATACAACCAGGGACGTCAGATAAAATTAAGAAGGAATGGGAAAAAGAGCTTCATTGTCCTTTACCTACAGAGAAATGGGAGAAAATCTTACAGTTAGTTAACTCCTCTTCTATTTGTGTCAAACATGTCCTAATACAATTCAAGGTGGTACATAGGGCTCATATGTCCAAGGACAAATTTGCTTGATTTTATTCTCATGTTAATCCAATCTGTGACAGATGTCACTCTGAAGTTGCCTCATTGACTCACATGTTTTGTTCTTGCCCTTGTTTGCAAAATTACTGGAAAGATATTTTTGGCAATATTTCAACAGTTTTGAACACTAAATTGCAACCTCATCCTATTACTGCAATTTTCCGCTTACCAATGGTGGATAAGAGTCGCTTATCCACCTCAGCTTAGCGGATGATTGCATTTGTCACATTAATGGCTAGAAGATTTATTCTATTGAACTGGAAAGAAATTAATCCCCCAACTACACTTCAATGGTTTCCCAACGATTTCTTGTTTGAGTTTAGAAAAAATCAGAAGTGTCATTTTTGACCCCTCGGTCAAATTTGAAGAAACCTGGAGACCATTTATTCAACATTTTCATATGAGTTAAACTGACCTTTCCCAAACCTTTTTCTTATCATTTTTAATTATTTGGATAGAGGTGGGGAGTTATTGACATTACTGTGTACATTTGATATGATACAATAGCCCATGTCGGTTAGGTTAGTTTTTTTTTGGTTCTTTTGGGGTTTTTTTTTTCCAATTTTTCCATTTTTTGTACCATACTATGAGTTTGGGAGGTTATTATATTTGGGTTATTAACTGTTTGTATTTGTATCCTAGCCTTATTAATTATGTACTCTCAAACTCTCTGTACTCTATGATTATGCTTGTTTGAAAACTAATAAAAAGATTTAAAAAGAAAGAAAGACCTCAACTCATCAATACCATCTTTGAAAATCAAAAATAAAACTGCAGGTGCTGGAAATCTCAAATAAAACAAAATGTTGGAAAGATCAGCTGGTGAGACACATACGTGGAAAGAGAAACAGAATTAACATTAAGATTCTTCATCAGAATTGAGAAACAGTAAAAACAATTTATTTCTCAGCAGCAGGGAGGGTGGAAAAGGGAAGGGTAGAACAAAGGGAACATCTCTGATGCGTTGAGACCAAACAAGTTAATAGGGCAGTCAGAGTTAGATTATGCTTCATTGTGTCTTAAATGCTGCTTAATAGTAGAGCAATGCACATGCCTAGCAAGCCAGTCTGTACCCATAGAAAGAATAAACTGAATCATAAATTACTTGCTGCTACTAACACAGATGCAGTTGTGCTTAGGAATGAAAGAGGTTTATTCTGTGAATTCTGTTCATCCAGCTAATTCTCTGTACATGTCTTGCAGAGAGGCACAGCCTCAGAATAGAGGGGTATCGCTTTTAAACAGAGATGAGAAAGAATTTCTTTTGCCAGAGTGCAGTGAGTCTGTGGAACTCACAGCAACAGATGCTGTAAAGGTCAAGTCATTGGACATATTTAAAGTGGAGGTTGATAGGTTCTTAATTATTAAGGGTGTCAAAGGTTATGGGGAGAAGGCAAGAAAAAGGGGTTAATAAATGAGGGATAATAAATCAGCGGTGATAGAATAATGGAACAGACTGATGGGGCAAATGACCCATTTCAGCTTCTGTGTCTTATGGTTTTATGGAGTGCATAGTGGCTATTGGTGAACACGTGTATCTTGATTTACTGTGACTTGTAATATCCAAGCAGCTGTACTGTTTTATCACCCTGAGGCACAACCATTACTGGCATGATCCAGTTTCTCTGGTTGGTTTTCAAAAGACTACTGAGTTCCTTCTCTACTTGTTTCATTAGAGTATTCAGAATTTTCTCTGAGATCCATTACACATGGAGTCTTTTCCTAGATCTAGTGGCTCATCATGATCAAGCAACCAATGCTCAGATCTTGCTTCCATCCTACCATAATTGTAGCTATACTATACTGCAGACACCCTCTTCCTTAACATTTGGCTCACTTGTCTCCTTCTCAACTGTCACCCTCTCACATTAATTGCAGCCTCTTGAACTTCTTCCCTGCGCCTTTCCATCTTTCAATGCCCTTGAATATCCAACCATGATTTGATGACTGTACTCACTGGTCTCATGTCTATTAAATCCATACTTGAATTAACCTTCAACAGCAGAAACTTAAGTAAAGTCTTCTTCATCCTGGTCAACAGGGCTCTGCACGTTGCAGAAGCTTTAGCTTGTCAGTGGAATCGTGAGGTGAGAAGCATCAAGGGATATGGAGAAATGTTTTGCCAGCTGACTTCATTACTGAGGATATTGCCCGTCATTTTTGATGTTTGTGAAGAAAATGCTGGAGAATTAGAAAGTGATTTTTTTTAGAATCATAAAAAATACAATCAATATTAAAACATGTAAACCTGCTGGTGTTTATCTGCAAAATCCTGCCCAATATTCCTGTCTTCAGAACACTCTTCTTGGTTCATATCCTATATCTCCAAGTGTCACCTTGACAGCTTTACTTACCATTGACTTTCCTGAATAGGAATTAATCATCTTCTTCGAAAGTGTTTTGGGACATCTTGTTTGGGAGAAGTGTGGCAGTATGTAAACTATTAGTCACCCTTGAGAAAAGTTAAAGTCTGTCCCGAGCCTTATAGGCTCATCAGGCCAGTGTTTATGCCGGTTTCTGTGGCATGAAGCGACTGAGAGTACAAGACTTCCCCCTCCCCGGATAGGACACCAGTCTATCGCGAGGTTAACCTCCAGCATTTTGCCGGTACCCATTTTCAGCTGGGTGGACTGGAGCAATTTGTGGTTTGTGCCTTGCTCAAGGACATAACATGCTGCCTCGGCTGGGGCTTGAACTCACAACCTTCAGTTCGCTAGTCCAACGCCTTAACCAACTGGCCATGCACCACACTATCCTTGAGAAAAAATAAGGTGAATTACAGTCTCCAGAGATGACTAGTTGAAGACCAAAGGTCTTCTCACATTCCTGATGGGAGGCAGGTGTCAGTCTCTCTAAACTGAAATGTTTAGAAATTGCATTGCAAAATTCAAAATTTTTAAAATTTAGCAGGATGAAATTTAATGTAAAATTAATTTCTGGAAATTGTAGCATGGTCCCCCATACACATGAGACAATGTGGCTATTGGGGAAGCACAATGGCATCAATAGGCATGTGACACGAGACTACTCTGATTTTCACGAACAGCGTGACCCCAGGTAATAGCAGATCTTGCCTGAAGGGTGAAAGCTTGTTCTGGTTAGAAGTCCGCCTCTACATGGGATGCTACCAAGGACTCTGGCAGTAAAAAAATAAGTTCGCTTTGTGTTTAATGGAAAGACCTAAACTGGCTTTATTCAAATTATTCCTCTTATTTGTGCAGAGATCCAAAGTCAAAATTCCTATTCTTTGTGCCCAGCACCAGTAGATGTCAAAAAAACTCGATGCCTGTACCAACACCATTATTTCACTTAAGGACAAATCTATTCCAAAGTCAGCCTAATCATTCCACCTCGTTAAGAGCTCCCTTTGTGGTAGGAATTACTTCACACAATTCTGGATCTAAATCACATTTTATGTGCAAGCATGTGCACAAGATTTGTGATGATTGTTGTGCTTGTTAGAATATTGCTCACCCAATACTTCATTCAAAGCTACCACAGATCTACAGCCCGTGGCTATTACAAATACATTTTTAGGAGGTGAAGACTTTCTATTTGCAATATAAAAAAACTACTTGCCATTCTATTGTTGATGAAAACTCCAGAGTGAATTTGGGTCAGCATCTGACAATCCAGAAATCAGTGCGCTATTAGAATTAATATATCATTGAATTATGCTAATTACATCTCATTTTCTTCATCAGATTATATTAATTAGAAAATAGACTCTATTGCAGAAACTGAATACCATATCTTAATAAACTCAAAGGATATTAAGGATAATATGAATAAAGCATGCTAATTGGATTTCTTTGATCTTTTTGAATTTATTTTAACTTTTGCTAGCTGGGCTAAGTTTCTTTGAAGCATCGTCTAGCGTTACAACTTTACTTAAAGATCCTAAGGCATCTTTACTACCAACTTCATTAAAATATCCTACCTGTATAGCAAATTTGCTGCACCTCATTAAAATAAATGATGAGCCATAACTTTCTTGATCAGTTAAACATCATCTGAGTCTTTCCTCAGCTTCCAAACTAACATTACTCCTGTATTAATGTCACCTTTGTGATGTTGCCATGGGTGTTCTCATTCCTTCAGATCAGATGTGGAGGTGTCATTCTGGGTAAGTTTAGAATTGGTTAGCTGTGCTTTTTATCACTGCTCCTTTCGACAACAAAAACCCCAAAATATTTAATTTCTTGCATTGAATACTAATTGCTAGACATTTAACAAATTTTTATGTAAAAACTTTTGGTCATCAAAAGTCCTTCCCAACAAAACAAAATGGACAGGAATCATGGTTTTGAGTGCCTTCAGGAGTAGTTATATTTTTGCACACCATTTACATTGTTTTCTTCTGTGGAAGCCTGGTGAGCTCTTAGACAATAATTACCCATGTAGCCAATATCTTCTTATTGATTAAGTGCTCTTAGTCTTTTATGAGTAGCAGAAACTCCACCAACCCAGTATAATTGCTCATTGCTAATAATTCCCTCCTAATCCACAGTGGGCTTCTAAAACTTGCAAATTTACGTCCCTGGTTTTCAGCTCTAAAAGGAAAGGAGCTGGATCTTGTCGATTTAGAGGTTCTGAGAATTGGTGAACAATCTGGGTCATCGCAGGGTCTCAAGCATACACATTGCCAATATCCAAGAGTATTTGATATGATATAATAACACCATAAGACTGTAAGACACTGGAGCAGAATTAGGACATTTGGCTCCACCATCTGATCATGGCTGGTTCACTTTCCTCTCCACACCATTCTTTCTTCCTGTAACCTTTGACACCCTTGCTAATCAAGAACTTATCAACTTTCGCTTTAACTATACCTGATAACTTGGCCTCCACAGCTGTGTGAATTCTTTAGCCAGAGGATGGTGAATCTGTGCAATGAATTCCTACGATTCACCATCTTCTGGCTAAAGAAATTCCTCTGCATTTCTGTTCTAAAAGGACATGCTACTATTCTGAGGTGGTGCATCTGGTCCTTAAACTGCCCCAGTACTGGACACATCCTCTTCATGTCCACTTTCTCTAGGCCTTTCAGTATTCAGTACATTTCAATAAAATTCCCCCTCATCCTTCTAAACTGCAGTATAGTGAGTACAGGCCCAGGAATGGGGTACTGATTGTGGATGATCAGCCATGATCACAGTGAATGGCGGTGCTGGCTCGAAGGGCCAAATGGCCTACTCCTGCACCTATTGTCTATTGTCTATCAAATGCTCCTCATATATTAACCCTTTAATTACCAGCATCGTCTGGTAAACCTCTTCTGGACTCTCTCCAATGGCAGCACGTTCTGCCTTAGATATGGCACCAAACCTGCTCACAATGCTCTAAATGTGGTGTGATCAATGCCTTAGTATTACATCCTTGCTTTTATATTCTAGTTCTCTCGAAATGAACACAAATGTTCCTTACTACCGACTCAACCTGCAAGTTATCCTGAGGGATACCTGCATGAGGACGCCTAATCCCTTTGCCCTCTGAATTCTCTCATATCTCCCCATATCCCCAAAGCCAAAGCCTTACTCAGATTCCTACACTGTCCCACTCACACAATGGCTGAACCATAATGGCCTCCAGAACCTTGGCCTCTGTCTTTTGATCCAAAGCCTCAGTTCCCCACTCTGACTCTGTCCATTTTGATAATGGCCACTGTCACTCTGTTTAAACTTCACTTCTTCTTATTGGCCTAAATGAAAATCACACACAACAAGACTTGCTCTTTTCAATGGTTCCCGTGTTTTCACTACTCCAAAGTGAAACTGGCACGCAATGAGACTACCTCTTTTAATATGAGGGTTAACGTCATGGCTGATTCGTATCTGGTCCTAACCTGATGGAGACACTTCAGTGTTGGCACGACTTCCAATAAGGCCTTATGGTTTATCAGGAAGATAAATCTGAAACAAATTCTGGGAACTTGGGGCAAGATCCTTCAAAATCTGTAGCATTTCATTTTAGTTAATGTATATTTGTTTCAAGGACCCAGTGCAAGTACTGTGAATAGTGCCCGCCTGCAACAAGCTGTAAATAACACCCTATGGCAATTTTCCAGCAAGTTTGCACAGAAGCTTGCTCATGTTGATGTAAGGAATTAAGACTTAGCTGTCTGTGAACCTTCTGTGCAAATGCAGAAGTTATTCATAAAGAACCATTACCAAAGATCAATTTCACCCATCTGTATGACACATACTCAGCTGCCCTTCACAAACCTAAAAACCCATAAAAAGAACTTGGAATAAATTAGTAACTTAACATGCTACAGTAACCCTTCTGTCACTCAGCTGATGAGAAATATGTGACACTTACCATGCAACTTGAAAGTATTCCATTACTAATCACTTTTAATGCCATGCATATCAGATCCCTAAAGAAAACTAATTAATTTCATTCATTTACACAACCACACACAGTTTATTTTTATTATTGCATAAGTGAAGAAAAGACTGAGAAATTTCAAGCATAAATTTTTGAACTGACTAACTGTTAAATAATGTTCATGCAGACAGCTCACTATCAAAATAACCTTCAGAATATAATTATAATTAATGTTTTCCCTATTCTTTCTTGTTTATACATTGCATTATGCACTGACATACTCATTGGGAACAGTCTGAGTTCTGTTACATAGCCCAATGGTGTAAAACTAGAACAAAGGAGGATAAAGATGTTTATATAAAGTAAATTCCCTGACCCTGTTTCCCACTAAGGATTCACACCTCAATGGTGTGCCGATTGGATTCTGCTTTAAGACCATAAGACATTGGAGCAGAATTAGGTCATTTGTTCCATCAAGTCTGCTCCATTAATCTATCATGGTTGATTTATTATTCCCACTCAACCCCATTCTTCTGCCTTTGCCATTAACCTTTGACACCCTTATTAATCAACAACCTATCAATTTCTGCTTTAAATATACCAAATGTCTTGGCCTCCACAGCTATCTGTGGCAATGAATTCCACAGATTCACCACTCTCTGGCTAAAGAAATTCCTCCTCGTCTCTGTCTGAAGGAATATCTTTTTATTTTATGGTTCTGTCCTCTGGTCCTAGACTCTCCCACTAATAGAAACATCAGTTTATCTAGGCCTTTCAATATTTGGTAGGTTTCAATAAGCCACCCTCTCATTCTTCTAAACTCTAGTGAGTAAAGGCTCAGACCATCAAACACTCCTCATACATTAACTCTTTAATCCCAGGATAATTCTCATAAACCTCCTCATAAACCATCCAGTAAGATGGCAGACTGTTCAATCTCAGCAGCCTCTATGGGGTCAACCAAAGGTGTTATTGTCCTTCTAAGGTGCATTTTTATTGCTTGCAAGACCCTGCTGAACATTAAGACCTTAAGTACCGTAGGTCTCCCCCATCAGCATGTTACTCATTGGCAGAGAAACTGAGGGAGCTGGACTTGTGACCCCAAGACCCTGTTGGATATTGTTAATGTGGAATGCTGCAAGTCTGATCCGCTGATCTATTGGCGGGGGGGGGGGGTGGTGGTGTAGGGGAGCAGTGTGGCCTTAGGTCGTGGCAAGGACTGGGCCTCTGGCCTGTTTACAGCTGCCCAGGAGAGAGGCGTCAGCATTGGTTCACTCAGCAGAAGACAAGCTGCATTGTGTTCGAATGCAGACTGCCACAACATTCATGGGCTCAGGGTCTTAGACTATATATTTTTTGTGTGACTCTATCTTACCAATATCTTATATGTGCCTCGTACTGTGTGTGACTGTTGGTACTGCGTTTTGCAGAATAATACTATTTCATTTGGCTGTTCTCATAGGATTCATGTATAGTTGAATAACACTTGAACTTGAACTTGAACTTGACCTTTTCCAATGTCAGCACGTCCTTCCTTAGATATGTGGGTAAAATGTGCTCGCATTACTCCAGCGTGGTCTGGCCAATGCCTTATAAAGCCTCAGCGTTACATCCTTGCTGTTAAAGTGTGAAATGAAATTCTAGCAGCTGTTCACTAAATCCCCCTGTTTATTTTACTTCATCCAATTGCCAAATGACTTCCTCAGAAACATTTATCCATTTATCCAACCTGCTCTCCCTTCGAGCATGAATTTATCCTACAATTTTAACCTTGTTATTCGCAACCACTATGCTGTTAATCTTAGTAAGAGGATACTGCAGTATTTAAGTTACTGGACTAGTAAATTTAAACTCCTACCTGTCATGAAAAGATACTGTTCTAGTACCGACAAATATCCCAAGCCTCAATAGCTACCATCTGTAGAATTATGGCTGAATGCCTCTAAATTAGAATCCCGCCTACCTCTATGTTACCATAATCATCTTCCTATACTTTTGTTGACAGTTGTCAACCAAACTGATTGCTTTTGATTTATTCATGTTTAATTATTTGAATATTTGATTGATGGTTTAACAGCTAAATTCTGTATTCAGTTTGTCACTAAATATACTCCTCAACTGTAATAAATCAAAATATGACAAGTGCATGCCAGGGACATGTTGGTTGAGAACTTCTCAACCACATCTGTAGGTGTCAGGGCACTTGCACGCAGGGGCTAAGGTTGGCACAGTCTTTCACAGTATTAATAACGGAGGTACTGTAGCATAATTAATGATCAGCAGCTAGGTTTTGCACCACTGCGTGGGGTGGAGGGGGTGGAGGTTTGATGTTCTCCTTACAATTTGCATGATTTGCTTTTTGCATGTGAGGGCAGAGGTTGGTGTCTTATTTGAACAGGTTCCATGGTTTTCTTTGTTTTGTGGCTGTCCGTGAAGAAGACGAATCTCAGGGTTGTATACTGAATAGGTACTTTGATAATAAATGTACTTTGAATCCATGATCCAGTTTAAATTGAAACAAGGCATTCCTGCAATTTGAATTTAAATAATTAAATCTGGGATTTAGGGTGGAGGTTGGTGGGATTGTTGTTGTTGCTGGAGTGGAAAGGATGTTTGCAATAACCTTAGCATTTAAGCTAACAGATTGCCTATAAAACCCATCTAATTCACTAATGTTGGTCAGAGAAAGAAGTCTGCCCAATGTGGTTGACTGTTAACTGTCTATATACTTCAAGGGCAATTAGGGATAAACATTGCTAGTGATGTCCATAAATGGTGAGCAAGTGAGAACATATAAATATTAAAGATATGTAAGCATTCAATATTCTCCTCCAAATGTGGTCATTTTGATTTTCTGTGCATCGCAAACAAAATGCTGGAGGAACTCAGCAGTACAAGCAGCAGCTACGGAGAAGAAAAAGCAGTCGACGTTTTGGGCTGAGAGCTTTCTTCAGGATGACAAAGGATTCCGAGCACTGCTGAGAGGATCGTCAGAATCTCTCTTCCATCCACCAGAGGTACTTACCAGGATCGCTGTGTACGCAGGGCCCTTAACATTGTAAATTATCCCTCCGAGCCATCTGACAATCTCTTTTAACACCTTTATCATGCGGGGAGGTATCTTATCATTAGGACAAGGAGTTAGAATGGGGAACAGCTTCTTCCCCCAGCCTGTGAGACTACTGTACTCCCCGCCATCTACAAGTGTCACCATGGATGAAGTGCCAGTGCTGTATACTGTTTGTTTCTTGATTTCTCCTGTAAATGTACCTTATTCTTTAAAATTTATTTGTGGTAGTACTACCTTTGTTCTGTATGTGAGTTATATGTGCTGTGTTGTGCACCTTGTTCTGGAGGAATGTTGTTTCATTTGGCGGTACATATTGTACATTTGAATGACACTAAACTTGAACTTGAAGGGGGAAGAAAACAGAATAAGAAGGTGGGGGGGGGTAAAAAGTGCAAACTGGCAGGTAATTGGTGAAACCAGGTGAGGGGGAGGTGGGGGTAGTGAAGTTGATCTTCTGTGTCCTTCAAGACATGCTCCGTACGAAAGTGGTCATATAAGATTAGTAATTGCACGATTAGGCTGAATTCTAGTAGTGCCTTACAGCTCAGAGACAGGCCGTTCAGCTCACAATATCGGTACTAATCATCAAGTGCTAATCCCATTTACCATCATTTGGTCTATAACCTGTTATCATGCTTTAGCAATCAAAAACAAACTGCTGGGGGAAATTAGCAGGTCTGACAGCATCTGTGAAGTGAAATGGACAGTCAACGTTTCAGCTCAAGACCCTTCAACTGGATCGAAAGAGCAGAGGGGAGATGGCCAGTGAAGGGGGAGGGATTAGGCAAGAGCTGGCAAGCGATATGAGTATTCTGTTGAGGAGGAATTATTTGGCAGGTGGATTTACGTAGGGGAGGTAAGGTGCAGATTGCTGTAGAGACTGGGAGGTGACGGAGGCAACAAAGGGTTGCAGATTGTGGGGCTGAAATATAGGAGGTACGTTGGTGCAGTGGGTGGGTGGAGGGAACTCAATGGAAGTAGTATGTAGGTGATTGGCAGATGGAGTGGGATAGGAAACTGGGATTTAAGGAGGCAGGGTTGGAAAGGAGGGAGGTTGTGTGAAAGAACGTGGGTAGATTAGAAGGTGAGAGGAAGGGACAGTAGGGTTGAAAATTACCTACAATTGTAAACTTCAGTGCTTATGCCTTCAGGTTGTAGGCTACTCAGTCAGAATATTCTGTGCTGTTCTAGTTTGTACTTAGCCTCACTGTGGCAATGAAGGAGGCCAAGGACAGCCAGACAGATAAGTGTGCAGGGAGAGGGCAAATTAATAGAGTTTGCATCTGGGAGCCCCAGAAGGCCATTGAAGCCAGAGTGCAGGTGCTCAGCAAAGTAGGTCACCAAGAATGCGCTTGGTCTCACCTCTCTGTCAGCGAGACCAAGCCATATTATCAGAATTTTTGAATATTTGGATTTACATCATCATCCTTTTATTCTTCGATAGTTCCTCACACCCTACCGTTCATTCTATTTATCCTAGTCTTATATTTCTCTCCAAAGTTTTAACACCCAGAAAGATATGTCCTTGTGACTCCCCGACACTCCATGGCTGAACTCCTACATTAACTTCACTTTCATGCCTTTCTTTATATTCTTGATTCCCTTTGAATTTAAAAATCTGTTGATGTTAGGCTTTGAGTATTTCGTGACTCTGTATCCACTGTCATCTGGGGCCAAGGATTCCAAATATTCACGGACTCCATTAATATCCTTGCCTCGTGAAAAATCCATTAATCTGTATGTAATGTTCGCTTTGCTCAGCATCCACACCCTTTTTAGTAGAGAAAGCACCATATTTCCGCTGTCACTTTTCAAAGAATTTCATGCACTGTATCCCCGCAGAGTGGCTTAGTATTGTCCTGGTCTCCCTAACAACGAAAGCAATTACCCCACTTCTCCCCTCTCTAATCACTTCAATTTGACTGTTCCACCATTCCATGTGCTCAAAAAAGTACCAGCCCATCTTGTCCTCATAATCTAACCTGTTCTAACTTCAATTTAGCTTGTTATTTTAAACTTTCTGTAGACAGGATTCCAAGTTCATGTTGAGATTCAGATGCAACTATATTCTAAATAATGCATGAGCAGCCAATTGTGACCACCAGGATGATGAAAACAATAAAAGGGCAATCACTTGAACTGAGCTTACAATTTGCAATTTATTTGTAACCCGTTTCTCTAAATGGAGTAGGAAATCTATACCCATAATTGACCTCCTTCAATTTATTTTACCTTGTTAGAAGCAAGGAGTTGAGAAGAGTTTATAATAAAAGTAAACTACTGTACAACATGCCAAATCAACTGCTCCATTCTAGAACTGCCGGGAGGGTTTCCTTTGAGTGTCTCTTACAGTGTGGTAAATTAAATGAGACAGTGCTGACACTTCTGGAAGTTCATCAAGCTACCCAAAAAAGCAACTTTTCATTAATGCTTCTTAAGACTCAGGCTGTTCCAAGCAGAAAGAATCTTGTCATTGAAAGCAGGTGTTTTCTGGAATATTGTCATCTGGCAGCGAGTGGTGACAAAAAGGGAGAAAATGAAGATCAGTCTCCACATTTCCTTTCACAATCTGTAAGTGTTTTACAGTCAATGCAGTGCTTTTGAAATATAGTCACTTCTGTAATGCAGAAAATGTAGCAGCCAGCTTGTACTGAGTAAGTACATACATAGCAATGTAATAATGACCAGGAATTTGTTTTTAGTGTTGTTAGATTTGGGATAATTATTGCTCCCACAACCTTCCCTTCCACCCAACCTCAATGATAACTCTATCATCTTTGAAATAGATCATGGATTCTTTTATGTCCAACTGAGAATGTAGATAAGGCTGCAGTTCAAGGATATGACTACAGAACTCCTTCAGTATGGGGTGCTAGCCTAGCTTTCTGGAGCAGCAGCAGAATCACAGCTTCCTGACCAAGAGGCAAGTGTATCAGGTGTGGCACCGTGAGTCCTCCATGTTATCGGGCACCCTGAGACCACGCTGTTCAACCCTTACCAGAAGAGGTGACGACCAAAGGACCGTTTGATCAATACATTTGCTGAATACTTTTCTAAAAAAAAGGTGGACTTTGATTTGAGTTCATCTCAGCAAACATGGATTTTCAGTCTCTCAAAATGAAGACTGGAACTGTTCTCAAAATGAATGAACAATCTTAAATATTAGGGAAAACATGCTTTTAAAAAAACCTGAGGCTCTGAGCTATTTTGGTTTATGCCCCCTCTCTCTCTCTCTCTGCCATTCCCACAGATTTTCAAAGCTCAAAGAATGGCAGACAAGCTGTACAAAAACTTCTATTAATGCTGCCCTTGAGCTTCCCTCACTGTGGTAGAGCAGAGCCACTGTGTGTTCCCATCCCTTGCTGGTTTGGGCAAAATCAAAAACTCACTGCAGGCGAATGTCAGGTGTGAATCCTTACAACCATTTTGTTGCATGACACATTATACCACTACCATGCAAACTGGAGAACACGTCATTTGACTTTGCTCCTTCTCAAAATTTAAATGACTTGGCATTCATTTCCCTCCATCATATTTTTGGAAGTTATAAGTATGCATATTTAGATTGAATCAAAGAATTGATTAAGGTTAGCTTGAATAGAGTTACATAAAGATAAATAATTGGCAACATGGTGTAATTATATTTAACCTAAACAGACAAAGGATAAAATTATAGTAATCACTATATATATTAACATAATGTGATTTGCACAGCAATGATATTTTCTGCAACACAATTGCTTATAATAGAAAATATAGGAAAACGTATTTGCATATACTCCACCAAGCCCTGCTGAGCAAGAAGGAGGGTTGGGTATGGAGCTGGCAAACCCATCCCGTAAAAACCCAGTGCTTACAGAAATATCAACAAAAACTCCAAAGACCTCATTCCTGGGAAGGGACCAATCCGCAACGGGCTGTGCCTGGGGACAACTTGCAGGGCTGGCCTAGGGTAGAGGACTGTAGTGAGTTGCTTTTGGTGGCCTATGCCCCAGATGAGCTGATGGACTTAAGGAAGTATATCCACACATATGTAAACCTTCGCATCTGTAATTTTTTTCCATCCACCAAGAATCATAAACCCTTTGGCTTGATTCCACTGCTGTTAAAAATCAATTTAACAAAATCAATTAAGTACAAACCTTGTAAGGACACACTGGTACCACTCATTACACATTATTTATGACAGTGCTAGCAGCAGTAATAGTGTTGTACATTTAACTCTGAGCCATATATACACTTTAGGTCAACTTGTACATCTACAGAATACTTCATTATCTGTTAATATTATTGTGTTAATACAATGTGAAAAATATACCTTGGTCCCTGAAGAGCGTTGTTTCATTTAGCTGTGTGCAGTTCAATGAAATTGAACTTGATCTCAGACCCAGCCTTATGTCTGGTAATATTATTAGGAGGTTTATCCATTTGGGTTACCTCGAGAAATTGTTCATAGCAGAACACTGCATTTACAATGGTTATAGGATTGACTTCAATGACACAAAACCTCTGTGCCACACCAGTGGCTTTTGGGACTGCCTGGTGAAGGAAACAATTGAAATAAAACTAGAGAAAAATAATTTTAACGAAGAGCTAGAATTCGTTCGTAAACAAGGTGGGAGAGCGGAAACCTGATTGGATGAGGACTAACCAATCAGGAGGAACGCACACTGGGGAGGGGGTATAACTACCACTGGACTAGGCCTGCCCAGGCATCATCCCTAATGAAGATGGCAGAGTCCGTCATTGAAACATTCGTTAAAATTGATACCTGTACCTGGCTGGAAGCCCAAGAAGAGTTTATTTATAATAATATCATTATTTGTTATCAAAATGCAGTTAAGCTTGGATGTCCAGGAGCTACCCTTAGATATTCTCTGCTTCTCCACAAAGTTTGCTGTTTTGCCAGCATGATCTCCAGAAAACAGTAAACTGACAAAGATTTACGCTATAGAAAGGCTATCCTCATTGTAAACACAAAGCTTTCAAAACAAAAGAGGCATTGCTGCTTATGAATCACATTGTGTAAGGTATTTTAAAATGCATAACTTTCATATCTGTACTTCTAACTTTCTTGATTTGGAGACTGTGAGAATCCTTCAGTGTGATTGGATATTCAGCCAGTTGGATGGCATCACTGTTGCCGGGTCCCTTTGAACTAACATCTTACAACCACTAACACTGAGAATGGTCCAACCCATAAGCTCATTATATCCTAGTGGTCAGTGGGGAAAATCATCATTTTGGTACTGTCTGCAGGAGTTGAGCTTTTATTTTGTTTAAAAACATTGGCTTAATGCTCCAATTTATGAAGTCAAGCCTCCCTGAGTCTACTTTCAGTTGCGGCCACCAATTCTGTACTCCTTTTGAAATCCTCTCTTCATAAGAACAGCATCATATATGCTGTATATATGGCATAGAAAGGGGCCAGTCAGCCCCGTGTCACTCAGCCGGTTCTTTGCTGGAACTATCTAAAATTACTCCCACTTTTCTGCTTTTTATAATGCCTCAATACTTTCCCCAGCCTCGGATATTTATCCTCTAACCTCTTAAAAAAATACAGCCATCTGTCTTGACTATTCTCTGTGGAGAAAGCATTTCCCGCTTCAACAAATCTGCAATAGAAAAATGTCCTGACCTTGCTCCTTACTCTTGGTGACAGATTTAAATTGATATCCTCTTGTAATCGGCTCCACAACTGGAGTAAATAATCTTCCACATTCCCATTATCAAATCCCTTCAAAATTTACAAACATTAATTAAATCCTCCCTTTAGTCTTCTTAAGTGTAAATAGTCTCAGTATCTCGGGTATGACAGAACACTAAAAGAGTGCAATAAAACCACACCAACAGATTGCATTGAGAGACTATTTACTATAATTTAAGCACTGTATGTGAATGTGAAGTTCAGATGCTGATGGATTTTAATAGATAATTGCTTGCAATTGTTTAATAAATTACAGGAATGTGCAGCTTGGGTGAAGAAATAGACCTGCACAAATAGAGGATGAGAAAGAAAAATATATTCCTAGACAGTCTACAACGTGAATGACTTTTAATAATGGAGGGACTTCTGGTCAGAGTGACTTTGTGGTAATTGCAGAGATGGTAATGTGAAGTAGCCACACAACAATATGGGCTTCCATAAGCCATCATGCTCAAGTCATGCAAATTTATGGGCTTTGTTTAATTAAATTAATCTGCTGCACCAAGAGCTTCAGATATTAAATTCCTTTGGAATGCATTAATCGAGTCTATATCTTGGAATGTGTTAATCAAGTAATTCACCATGTAGGCTGTCTAGGAATATAGCCTTCTTTCTTATCTTCTATTTGTACAATTCTGTTTCTTTGCCCAAACAGTACATTCCCATAATCAAAGTATTAATGAATCTGCAGGCACAAAATGCTCTGCAGATGCCGGGGTCAAAACAACATGCACAACATGCTGGAGGAACTCAGAAGGTCAGGCAGTATCTGTGGAAATGAACAGTCAACGTTCTGGGCTGAGACCCTGACAAAGGGTCTCGGCTTGAAACGTTGACTCTTCGTTTCCACGGATGCTGCCCAACCTGCAGAGTTCCTCCAATGAATCTGTGGGCTTTGGTTAATTTCTTTTATTGGAGAGGTTAGATGTGAAAATATTGGGCTGGATTGTGCTGAGTTAGTCAGCAGTTTTGCAGAAAATGGCAGGGCGCTTTTTACAAGAACATTGTGTTCTAAACTTCTGTACTAGTAACATATTGGAGGTCAGATGCCAGTGTGGTCTAATTTTAAGCTTCTCTCATAGACACATCACATGACTTCAGAGACATTCCAAACTTAGTCAAGGGAATGGGTACCTTATTCACCTAGCCTAGCTCCTCAGCTTTGTATCTGTTGTATGCCCATTCATCTATATGGTTTTGTAGACCTTATTTGAAAAGTTGATTAAGTTTGGCTAAATATTTTTGTTTAGCTTTCTTTAATTCCCTGTCCAGTTGAATTGAATTGAATAAATTGACTTATTTCTTACATCTTTCACATACACGAGGAGTAAAAATCTGTACATTATGTCTTCGTCTAAATGTGCAAAGTGCAATCATTGTAATTTATGATAAAGAGAACAGTTGATGTAACATAGAATACACTTAAATTAGCGTGAATTAATCAGTCTGGTGGCCTGATGGAAGAAGCTGTCTCAGAGCCTGTTGATCCTGGTTTTCATGCTGTGGTACCGTTTCCCAGATGGTAGTAGCTGGAACAGTTTGTGTTTGGGGTGACTCAGGTCCCCAGTGATCCTACGGGCCCTTTTTACACACTTGTCTTTGTAATGTCCTGAATCATGGGAAGTTCACAAGTACGGATGCACCAGGCTGTCCGCACCACTCTCTGCAGAATCCTGCGATTGAGGGACGTACAATTCCCATACCAGGCAGTGATGCAGCCAGTCAGGATGCTCTCAATTGTGCCCCTGTAGAAAGTTCTTAGGATTTGGGGGTCCATACCAAACATCCTCAATGGTCTGAGGTGAAAGAGTTGCTGTTGTGCCTTTTTCAGCACACAGCTGGTGTGTCCAGATCATGCGAGTTCCTCAGTGATGTGGATGCTGAGGAACTTAAAACCGTTTACCCTCTCAACCCCAGATCCATAGATGTCAATAGGGGTCAACCTGTTCTCCATTGATCCTGTAAACCACAACCAGTTTCTTTGATGCAATTGATTAATTTACATACAAAATAAATGTAAATACATTTATAGTTTTTAAAATAAGTTTTCTGTGTATTTTGTTATCCAAATCAATTTCAGCAAATGCTTCTCAGAATGTGCTGCTTAGGGGCCTTGTTGTTACCTGTGGCCTAATCTCTCGATGGGACAATAGTGGAACCGGGGCCCTGTGCCCATAAAATGAGTAGTTGTGAATTATCATGGAAAGTGAGCGCTGGCAATCGATCAAACTGACTGTGATCTAATCCACTGAATGTTGCTTCAACCCAACACATTTAGTTAACATACAAACAGAGCAAGCTGTAGAAGAACAAACTGAGTTAACATTTCGAATTCAAGACCAAAAGCCTTCTTCAGTTGCGATGGAGGTTCTTGGAACTGAAGTGCTCACTCCGTTTCACTTTTCAGAGATGTGGCCTGATCTGCTGGATATTTTCAATTTCAGATTTAAACAATTGTTTTCTTTTTAAATTTTCATTTAGTTTTACTATTTCGTTTGTTTGACAATAACGAAGAATTGCAATTATGGAGAGAATTGCAAATAAAGCTCTGGCTGTGTTGTTTAAAGCTTTTTCTCGGTATCTAATCTATTTTATCTTGAATTGCATAAAATATCCAACTTTATTCTTTTTAGGTTTCCTTTTAGAATAAAAGAACAGAGTGAAAAGCCTGTGGTTAGGCACTAGGAGAATTCCTGGTTGTGATCCGATCAAAACTTTATAGTTGCTGTCAAGTTTTTAATCTTTTTTTATTTCAATACACCAATGAACTGCAACGGCTTTCAAAGACCACGATTTACATATTGAGGAATAGATTAATATGGAACAAAACAAGTCTTTCACCCCAAATGGCCAATGTTCATATTGTGGATTCCACTGCACTGGGAAGAATGAGCAGCAATTGGGTTGCATGTGACCAATTCAGTTCACATGTATAAATAAGCTTGAGCATCTGGTGGTTTGCCACTTCAACTCTCTGTTCAACTCCTCTGTGACCACTTTGCCTCACCCTTCTACCCTACTTCAAGAAAGTTTAAAGGAAACACGAATAGCAGGTTATCCCTTGAGTAAGTTCAGGCTTCATGATTTGACATTGACAATAAGAACAAAAGAAGTAAATGGAACACACAAACACAAGAAAATAGAAGCAACTGTAAATCATCAGGCCCTCGAAGCCTGCCCCACCATTTAATAAGATTGTGGTTGATCTGTGCTTGCCTCAGCTCCTTGACCTCTGTTCTGTGCCATTTTTCCACACTCCTCTATTCCTTAATTTGCCAAATATTTTACCTACCTCCACTTTAAAAAGCTTCCAATAATCTAGTGTCCACCACCCATTGGGGCAGAGAATTCCAGTAATTCACCACCTTTGCAAGAAAAAAATGCTTTGTAGCTCAGTTTTAATTGACTGGTCCCTCATCTTGTACTTATGTCCCTACGTTTGAGACTCACATGGTGAAAGCATGCCAAAAATCTACCCTGCCAAACTCCTTTAAGGTCTTATGAGTTTGAATGAGTTTATCCCTTATTCTTCTAAACCCTAAGGAATACAGGCCTAAAAGATACAGTCTAATCACTAGTGAATTAACTTGATGAATCTTCTTTGTATTGTTTCCAATATTATTATATCTTCTTTAAGGAGATTAAACTGTACACAGTGTTCCAAGTGAGGCCACAAACACCCAAGATAATGTTTAATGTTTTTTATTTGAATGTTCATAGCATTTCCAAGACAAGTGAGTGAAGTATAATGAGATCTAGAGGTATCTTGGAGTATGAATCACACAAAAAAACTAGTAGGCAGGTCCAACGAGTAGTTGCAAAGGGTTTGGAGTTTTTTACAGTTATTTATAATTCAGGATATCCCCTGTTTTGCATATTTTCAGAACCAGATTTATTATCACTGACATGTTGTTTTACAACAGCAGAACAGTGCAAAGGCATAAAATTACTATAAGTTACAAAATTAGTGCAAAAATAAGGAATAATGAGAAACTGTTCAGGGATTCGTGGGATATTCAGAAATCTGATAACAGAGATGTAGAAACTTTTCCTAAATTGTTGAGTGGGGTCTTCAGGCTCCTCCCCATGGTAGTATCAAAAAGAGAGCATGGCCCAGGTGGATGCTGCCTTCCAGAGACACCACTGCTTGAAGATGTCTTCGATGGTGGAGAGGATTGTGCTTGTGATTGAGCTGGCTAAGTTTGAAACCCTCTGCAGCTTCTTGTGATCCTGTGCCTTGCATCCTTCAAATCAGGCTGTGAAGCAACAAGTTAGAATGCTCTCCACATTTGTATCTGCTGCCCTGGGCGACCACATTATAACTGCAAATTTCCCCTCATTATCCTGTGCCCATGATCAAGCATGTCCTTCTGATTTATTAAACCATCCCCTGTTTAATAACACCACCTCCTCTTCATCATCACTTAGTTTAAGTGCCTACACACAACCATAGTTATGTGATTTGTGAGGGCACTAGTCCTGGCACAATTCAGTTGGAACCCATCCTAACAGGATAAATGTCTTCATCCCCAGGCCAGTGTCCCTGAATTGGAGACAATGTTTCCTCCCCCAAAATTTGAGCCATGCTAACCCTGTTTAATTTCTCTAATTTGGATGTGGCTCGGGTATCCTTTGTGGCTCTGCTTTTTAGTTTTGCCCTGAGCTGCTCAATCTTTCTGCAGAACCTCCTTCCTCATCTTAGCTCTGTCATTGATGCCTCCATTAATGACAACACTGGTCCTCCTCCATCAACTCTCCAGTCCAGAAGAGATGCCAGGGTGGTTGGGATTCTTAAATTATTCCATTATTCCATAACTTGATCACTGATTCAATTCATCAGGTTGATTTGCCCAAAATCCACCCATAATCCACCAAGTTCTTAAATCTGTTAATTTCAGTTCTCTATAAACTCGGTGATTACACATTCAAAGTTTTGAGAATCTGAGATATTGATAGACTTAGGGTAAAGAAATTTCTCCTAATTTCAGTATCAGCCCTAACTCAACAATTTCTCGCCCTAACATTAGTCTGTTTTAGAGCTTTTTGTGAAAGAAGCCTTCTGTCACTGTCACTTGGATCTTATATCCTTTGATGAAGTCATTCTTCTTCCAATTTCCCAGTCTGCTCTGAGGACAACCCCTCATCAAAGGAATAAATTAAGTGAGTCTTTGCTGTAGTCACTCACTGGAAAGTATATCCTCCATGAAGATCAAAACTGAAAACAGTATTTACAATATAATTTCTGCAAATTCATGTACAAATGCAGTGAGATTTCCTAAACTGCTGCTCCAGTCTCCTTGCCTTAAAAGCCAACATACCATTTGTTTTCCTCATCACTTGTCATACTTGCAAGTGAGTGTCAACCTGTACAAGAATAATCAAATCCTGGAGAGACAAAAGACAGCAGATGCTGAAATCCAGAGCAAGCAGCAAACTGCTGGAGGATCTCAGCAGGTCAGGCAGCATCTGTGGAGGCAAAGCATCCATCACCTTCTCATCATCTTGAACCGTCAGCCATTCCTCTACTCCACAGATGCTGCCTGACTCACCGAGTTCTTGTAGCCATTTATTGCAAGATGGTAAAAGGTATAGATCGAGTGGATAAGCAAAGACTTTTTCCCAGGGCAGAAATGGCTAATACAAGGGGGCAAAATTTTAAGGTGATTGGAGGTATTTAAGGTATTGTGCAGATGTCAGAGGTAAGTTTCTTACACAGAAAGTGGTTGGTGCAATGAATGCCCTGCCAGGGGTGGTGCTAGAGGCAGATACATTAGGAGCATTTAAGCAGCTCTTAGATAGGCACATGGATGAAAGAGAAATGAAGGGCTATGTAGGAGGGAAGCGTTAGATTGATCTTAGAGTAGGCTAAAAGGTCGACACAACATTGTGTGTTGAAGGGCCTATATGGTGCTGTTTTATTTTCTTTTTATTAAATATTCCAATTCTTATGGATGTGAAATGTCTTATGAAGCAAGGTTAGCAGAGCTGAGACTTTTCTCTTTGGAGCGTAGGAGGATGAGAGGGGACTTGATGGAGGTCTACAAGATTATGAGAGGCATAGATAGGGTGGATAGCCAGTACCTGTTTCCCAGGGCACGAATAGCAAACACCGGAGGGCAGATGTACGAAGTTAAGGGAGGGAAGTTTAGGGGAGACTTCAGGGGTAAGTTTTTTTACACAGAGGATTGTGGGTGCCTGGAATGACTTGTCAGGGATGGTGGTGGAGGCTAAAACATTAGGGGCATTTAAGAGCCTCTTGGACAGGCACATGGCTGAAAGAAAAATAGAGGGTTACGGGGTAGTGTGGGTTTAGTACTTTTTTTAAGGAATATATGGGTTAGTACAACATTGAGGGCTGAAGGGCCTGTACTGTGCTGTAGTATTCTAGTGTCTAGTGTCTAGAAACATAATGATTTAAAAGGTGCAAAGGAGATGGAATTTACTTGGATGGAATCAAATCCAGAGGTTATTAAAAGCTAGTTGGGGCGTGTCCAGTTACAGCAATCCTTGAGATAATATGCAATAGTTACCATTACTTACTCTCTCTTGCAGAGCCTTCCCTCCCTACGGCATACCAAATGGAAGAGCATTATTTGATATACTCCACTGATGGGGAAATGGGTGCTTTTTAAAATTAATTTGGAAGTTTGTGCTAAAAATTTTAAAACAGTGTAATTTCATCCAGAGTTGTTTCAACTCCAAAAAATCCTTTTTAACCAAATATTGTCAAAAGCAGCAAAAATGCACATTAAGTTTTCCTGTTTTACTTTTCTTCCAACCAAACTAAATGCTGTAACTTCACATTTCTCTGAGTTACTTTCTTTATATTGCCTAGATACCTGACCCTTCTGTATACCCCACTTAATCTTTAAGTCCTTTGGACAGTTTACTTTCCATACCAATGTCTGTTTATTTTTATTCATTTATTTGGTGTACTATCACTGACATATGTAATGAAATTTGTTGTTCTGAAGCAGCAGTACAGTGCTAGAGATAAAAAAAACACTATAAGTCAAAAAATATGGTGCTGAAGCTGAGTAATGAGCTGTAGTGTTCATGGGTTCATGGACACTTCAGAAATCTGATGATGGAGTGGAAGAAGCAATTCTTAAAATGTTGAGTGTGGGTCTGCAGCCTCCTGTACCTCCTCCCCAGTGGCAGTAATATGAAAAGGGAATGTTCTGGATGTTGGGGGTCCTTAATGAAGGATGCCACCTTCTTGAGGCTCCACCTTTTGAAGATGCACTTGATGGTGGGGAGGCTTGTGCCCATGATGGAACTGACCAAATCTATAACTCTCTGCAGCCTCTTTTGATCTTGTACCTTGGAGCCTCCATACCAAGCAGAGATGCACCCAATCTTTGGTGACATACCTCGTGTAGAAGAGCCACTGGCATGACTTCTTTGTGCTTGCTTTATTGAGCTGGGACCAAGATATATCCTCTGAGATGTTGATGCCCAGGAACTAGAAGCTGCTTATCCTTCCCACCTCTGACCTCTCAAAGGTGACTGGCATATATTCTCCCAACTTCCTCTTCCTGAAACCCATAATCAATTCCTAGGTCTTACCGACAATGAGTGTGAGATTGTTGTTGTGACACCACTCAACCAGCCAATCTACTTGACTCATGTACGCCTCCTCATTGCCATTGGAGATTCTGCCAACAACAGTGGTGACATTGACATTTAAGCTGTGCCTAACCATGAGTGTAGAGAGAGTAGAACAGTGGACTAAGCATCCATCCAGGAGATGTGTCTGCAGTGAAGACTGGGATGTATCACGCTTGGTCCTTTTATCTACATTGTTAACAAAGAATGCAGTTAGTTCAGGATTCAGTGCAGACTGTTGTCTTGGCATAAAATCAGAAAATGCTGGAAAAACTCAGCAGCTCAAGCTGGAAAGAGAATAAGTCAACATTTCAGGTTACAGGCCTCAGAACTGAGAAAGAGGATAAATAGTTTAGATGTCAGAGAAGGTGAGGGAGGGCAATCTATAGAACAAAGAGAATATCTGAAATAAGGTAAAATAATGTAGCAAACAACAGGCTGCTAAACTTTGTAGATTGAATTGCTGATGTGAGATATCAGTCATTTCAGGGGAGAGATGCTGCCGAATTTTCAGAGATTTTGTAGCATTTTCCATATCTATTTCATATTTCCAGTATCTGAAAATTTTAAAAAATCGTTAATAATAACAGCTTGCTAAACTGAAGATGATCCTTTTATGTCTATAACTCGATTCTATTCAGTGACATGCCTCTATCCATGTTAATGCTGTATACCGCTCTCAATCTCATGCCCACAATCTCATATTTTCTAGTTTTTTTTCCTTACTAATATCAAATTCCTCATTAAACTCTTGACTTCCCACTGTACATATTTTACAATATAGACAGGTCAAATATTAGTTTAGTGTCTCAGTTATGTTACTCTTGTAATTTTTCATATTTCCATCTCTAGGGAATTTTTGTAAAACAATTTAAAGTTGCAAAAACCATAATCTTTTTCAGCTAGCATACGCTGGTAGTTAACACAAGAAAATCTGCAGACACTGGTAGTTGTTCTGGTGTTGCCATTTGGGTAGATGACACTAAATTTGAGATTATAGGTAACATTGAGGGTAAATTCAGCAACATTCAGGAACGCCTTACAACACCAACATAATTCTAGCTATGTGACATATAAACATTGACATGAATAGATGTAATGTGGCAAGGGAAACATGCATCAAATTAGAAAGGGTACAGTGTAGATGAACAAAGGAATCAATTTATTCTTCAAACTAATCTCCTAGTGAAGTGGCTATTTCATTAGACCCTTCAACCATGGTTGAGGTGAGGTGATCATTCAATACTTGTGCTATGTTTTTGTTGTTCCTTCTCAGTATATCCTGTCATGATTTTATGACTAACCCTAGCCCAATATTCGATTTGGAAATATTTATCTAGACTACTCTTTATCATTTCTTATTATATGTGTTAATGTGAAAATTACCACACATTTATTATTCTGGTTTTTAATAAAAATCAGCAATAAAGACTAAAAAGAATCCCAATGTTATCACAATGAAATGTCTGAATCAAACATATTTGGAGAAAGGCCTTCATTAGTTCAGCACTTACACGGGATTGTTTGATGCCCATCAATGATTAAATCTTTAATACCATTTTAAGAATGGATTTTATTTGACCAGTTTGCAGGTTTGTGCAAGACCCTTGCCCTCTGGGTGAAAACTGAAAGCATTAGATATTGTCCTTTCTCTCAATATTGGAGAACACTTTGCAGTAGAAGTACAGCTTGCTGAGTAACAGCACAACATCCACACATCACAAGTATATTCTTTGCTGATTTTCCTCTCGCAAAATGTAGAGCAGATGTTATTTTCTAAACTTTCTTTTGACTGGGGTATTTACCTGGCTTACTTGAATGATTAGGCAGATATTGTATTCCCTGTGCTATGATTTCTCAGATGTGCTCCTTCAAGCATGGTGCTCTGTTTTGTTAACGTCATCAGCTTATTGTTGTCAATCACCTTGCATTTAGAGCAGAATTGTTAGATAACCAGGTTCCATCAGCATGGCCCCCTATACTGGGATGGATCCACAATTCCCAAAGGGTAGTTTGTTATGTGGAATTATTCATTAAATGAGTAGAAATATTAAGTCAACACACCTTCCTTAAGAGCTTTGAAAACTACTGGTGGGGGGGGGGGGGAGAGAACATTTCATGCTTGCATAATACACTTTTCTCAATTCATCCATTTCTTTCAAGAGATATTACTGGTTTTGGATTTCTGCAGTATAGTTACTCTTTCTATTAAAATGTTTCTCTTTGTTCTGAATTCAACCTGCTGGGTTGCTTTTTTGATGTTCATTGGCTATCAATTTTGGAATGGCTGTCTATGAAGTTATTTTTAAAGCACCACTATGATTTTGTAGGTTCTATTAATTCTGTTATTACTTTCCCAAATAATTCCATATGCAAATTAATTTTAGATCAAATTACGTTGCCTGGTTCTTTAGTCTATATTTCCTATATCTTTTACTGGCAGAACAATTAGCATTGAGGTGTTGGATGCATCTATTTATAGCAGGCTGCCTTGGAGGCTTGATCTAATGTTTGAAGCCTATTAGTATAACAGACATGCTGGTAGCAACCTTGTGCTAATGTGCCCATCATAGTCATATTCATGGAAAAATTGTCAAAAATGTTGATGGAAATTGTGTCTTTCTATCAATATGGCTCACATCACTTACTTACCAGCTTTAATAACTTACGTAATTCAGAGCAACTAAGATGAACATGCAATTTAAGAAATATTGGGTTGAACTCAGATTAATTGTATATGGTAAGCATTGCCTGTAAGCAGTGATGCATATGCATGATCCTCAGTAATGCTGGAACTGATTGGTTACTGGATTATAACAGATAATAATCCTTTAAATAAAAGTAGTGCTTAATTTAGTAATACAGGCACAGTATTAAGGCAAAGAACATTGTCATCAGCAGATTTTTGAGTTCTGATTTTTTTTGCCTATATTCAGTGAAGTATGCCTGGTTTTGATTCATGCAGAACTTTGAAAGAGTTCAACTGATTGATATGGAGCACTGTAGACAGTGCACACTGCCATGCAATCTCTTTTTTAACCGCCCTGTTTCGTATTTAGCTTAGTTCCTATTGGGGTAAGGCAGGTCATAAATCAGTTGGAGATTCTGTGGGGGGGGGGGAAATGGTAAATAGAATCTAATATGTACAAGTGTGAGGTGCTGCTTTGGAGGATTCAAAATGGAAGGGAAAAGTTATACAGTAAATGGCAGGGCCCTTAGGAGCGTTGTTGTGCAGAGGGATTTTGGGATATATAGCTCCCCCAAAGAGGCAATGCGTAGATAGGGTGGCACAGAAAGTGCATAGCCTGCTTACCGTCATTGGTCAGTGCAGCAGTATAAAAGCCTTTGGTTAAGCTTGGATTAAGTATCGTGAGCAGTTCTGGTCATTTTACTGCAGGAAGGATTTGGACGCTTTAGGAGAGGGTGCAGAAGGAGCTCACCGGATGTTAGAGAGTATTAGCTATCAGGAGAGGTTGGAAAAACTTGTATTGCTTTCTTGGAGTGTCAAAGGCTAGGAGGAGAAGTTAGAAGTTAATAAAGTTATGACAGGTAATGATAGAGTGGACACTCAGAGTCTATTTCCCAAATAGCAAATACCGAGGGCATAGCTTTAAGAGGAAAGTGGGATGGTTTAAAAGAGATGTGCAAAGCAAGATTTTACTACACAGAAAGTGGTAGATGCCTGGACCACACTACCAGAAAGGGCGGTGGAAGCAAATACGATAGTTACAGTTAAGATGCACTTAGACAAACAGAAGAACATGCCGGGAATGGAGGGATATGTATTGTGCAGGCAGGTAGGTTTAGTGTTGATTTGGCATTATGGCTAGCACGGGAATTGTAGGTCAGAGGACCTGATCGTGTGCTGCACTGCTCTGTGTTCTGTGTTCCGTTCGTACTGATGTTACCTTCTATACCATGGGCTTTTACTTTCTGCCATAATTTCTGATGTGGCATCTTCTCCAATGCTTCCTCTAAATCTATGTACAGCATCTCCACAGGTTCTTTAAAAAGAAACACCGAGACTTGATCAAACAAAATTTCCCTGTCACAAAATCATGTTGACGTTGTCTGATTGCCATGGATTTCTTTAACAGAACTGCTATAACATCATTAATAACAGTTTTTTATATTTTCTCTATGACTGATATTACCCTGATTGGCCCATATTTTCCTGCTTTCTGCTTGCTCCCCTTTTAAAATAATATCATGGAGCTTTTTGGCAATAATTTGCACGTGAAAACAATCTGGCTCTATTTGTAGGACACCTAGTACTAGATGAATAGAACAATAACTGTGTCTGTACTTAAACCAAGATTTGGGATTTTTATTGTCATTAGTCAGTACACAAACGTAATGGAGAATAAAATGATTGTTGCTACAGATACGATGCAGTGTAAAAAAACCCAATAAATATTAATACAGAAGATTAGCTTAGATAGATAGACTGGATGTACATACATAAATAAGTATTTGTACATAAGGTGGCTCTGACAGGAAATGATAAAGTAGTGGTGGGGTGGGCTCATGGGTGGAGGTGCTGATCAGCCTGATGGTTTGGGATGTTTTTGTGTCTGGTAGTCCTGGTGTGAATGCTGCATAGCCTCTCCCTTGATGGGAAGGGACAAAAAGTCTATTAGCAGGGTGGGTGGCATCCTTCCTGATATTGCTGGCCTTCTTCTGGCACCATTCTGTATATATGTCTTTAATGGTGGGCAGGCTGATGCCAGTGATGCGTCGAACAGTTTTAACTGGGGCCGCACGGTAGCGTCGGGGTTAGCACAATGCTTTACCGTATGGGCTCACCAGGCTCAATTCCTGACTCTGCTCGTAAGGAGTGGGTACATTTTCCCCGTGACCGCATGGTTTCCTCTGGGTGCTCCGGTTTCCTCCCACAGTCCAGAGACGTATTGGCTGGTAAGTTAATTGGTCATTGTAAATTGTCCCGTGATTAGGCTGGGGTTAAATTGGTGAGTTGCTGGGCAGCGTGGCTCGAAGGGCCAGAAAGGCTGATTCCATCTCAATAAATAAATAAGTAACCATTGTAGGACCACCCTGTCCACTGTCCACACAGTGATACACAGTGATGCAGCATGTTAGGATACTTTGAACAGTGTATCTATAGGTGCACGTGAGTATTGATGTGCATAGTCTATCTCCCTTCTGCCTCCTCAGAAAGCAAAGACACTGGTGAGTTTTCCTGAAGGTGTAGGAAGGTTTTTGGGACCATGTACAAGATGTGCGCTCCCAGGAGCTTGAAACTACTCACAGTTTCCACTGCTGTGCCACTGATGTGAAGAAGGGTGTGAGAGATCAGAGTTAAGAACTGAGGATTGATCACTGGAAATGTAAAGGTGTATTTTATGAATTAAATGTCAGATTGGTACAGAGAGCAAAATAAATAAAGGGAAAGAACAATGGTGGGTAAAAGGAGGCAGGATTAAAAAGAAATAGAGCCTTAAAATATCTCCAAAGCTATTTCACAATTGAAGACCGGGGCTTTATATCTGTAGGACTGAAATTTCAGGAGCAGGGAGGATTTCTTCTGGGAGTGTTTAAACACCACTGTTTATTAAAGGCATCAGAACTCAAATTTTCTGAAGGAGATAAATTCTATCTTAACTCAGGAGATTTTGGCCAAGTTTTATATTTTTGTTTTTACCCATGTGCCTACCCCATCCTATGGATATATATAATGATCATATTAGTCTCTTAGTTACTTTGACACCACATTTCCATTTATTGCCATATTGTTCTGAATTTTTACCTAGGTAATACCCTTACTAAAATTCACTTCCATTGTGAAATATTTTCAAGTCAATGGACCTTCATAATTAAATATCTTACATGCAGCATTACTCATTCACACTTGTTATTAATTTGTTAGGACTGTTCAGGCTTTTAATTTTGACTCTCCAGTGTAGTTCAGTAAAATATTATAATTTTATTATCTGCTCTCTCCCCATAGTAGAGGCCCTCCCCAGGTGACTTATGAAGACCTCAGTACATACGTATGAGAGTTTAGGAGGGTAGTGGGGTAGATTTGCTAGTGATCATCTTCTACTAGTTGGGAACAGGGCATTTCAGTTTGTTTTCTCTCCCAGTCATCCTCCTCGAGCCAGAACAACTGTGGGGGGGGGGGGGGGCTGGGTCAGGGTGAACAGAGCTGGGACCGCTCAGCCCAGTCACTGGGTCATTGAGGCCAGCTGGAGGTCACTCTTCCTGCACCCACTTTCCCATTACAATTGTTCCTGTAATCATCTATCCTCTCCCACACATAGTTTTTGTTCATTTCCACCTCATGAACCAAGCAGTTCACAGCAACCTGTCGTAATCTACGCTCATCCAGTAGAAACAATTACACAGATCTTGTTGTTTCCAATTGGAACAGCCACAATCTGCTTATTTAAATGACATCCATTCTGGACATCCACACATGTGTAATTATATGTTAAGACCTGAATTCCTACCTAAATGTAATGTATATTCAATTATTTCTGCCAATGAATCCCTGTCCAACGGTGGAACTGCATCAATCTCACTGAAATTCTTCTATTTTGCAAGCCTATTGATTTTATTGGGTTGTACAGCTACAAAGAAGAAAGCCAAAAATGCAAGTTCCTTTTTTTGAAAATATTTCTGTCTTGCCTAATGATTCTCAATATTTAATACAATCAACCTAATTATGATCTTGCAGTACTTTATTGTTGAAAGTTTAAAAAGTTCAAAGTAAAATTTAATATCAGAGTACAAACACGTCACCACATGCAACCCTGAGATCCCTTTTTCTGCAGGCATACTTAGCAAATCTATAGAACAGTAACTGTAAACAGATTAATAAACAACAAACTGTGCAGATGTAAATATAAATAAATAGCAATAAATAATGAGTATGAAAAACAAGATATGGAGTGCTTAGATGGAAACACCTGAAATAGAATGAGTGTAGTTACCCTCTTTTGTTCAAGAGCCTGATGGTTGAGGGGTAGTAACTGTTCTTGAACCTGGTGGTATGAGTCCTGAGGCACCTGAACCTTCTACCTGATGGCAGCAGTGAGAAAAGTACATGGCCTGGTTTGTGAGGGTCTTTGTTGATAGATGCTGCTTTTCTACGACAACGATTCATGTAGATGTACTCAGTAGTTAAGAGGGCTCTACCTGTGATGCATTGGGCCGAATCCACTACCTTTTGTAGGATTTTTCACTTAAAGGAATTAGTATTCCCATACCAGGCTATAATGCAGTCAGTCAGCACACTTTACACCACATTCCTATAGAAGTTTGCTAAGGTTTTGATGACATGCCAAATCTCCGCAGACTTGTGAGAAAGTAGGGGTACTGTTGTATTTTCTTTGGAATTATATTTATATGTTGGGTCCAGGATAGGTCCTCCAAGATAGCGACACCCAGGAATTTAAAATTAGTGACCCCCTCCACCTCTGATCCTCTGATGAGTACAGGCTTATGGACCTCTGATTTTCCTTTCCTGAAGTCTATGGTCATTTCCTTAGTCTTACTGGTGTGGAGTGAGAGGTTTCTCCGTAGCTGTTATATTTTATTCTGCAATGTTATTGTTTTACATTGATCTATCTCAATGCACTATGGAATAATTTGATCTGTTTCAAGACAAGCTTTTCATTGTATCTTGGCCCATGTGACAATAACAATACCAATAATTCTTTTTAATGTTTATCAATAGACCTTGTTTTTAGAAACAATTCATTTTTATTACTTTTTATGTCATTAATAATTTCAAGAATTTAGCACATGTTTGGAACCACTGTTAAATTGCTAAATAGACAATTGTTAAATGTGACCAGGGCTTTACCAGCTGAGAAAGCATTCTGTATCAGAGTTTCTCACTGTGTGGACCAAGCCACACCTACTGAAGGTCTCCAATGGACTTGAACCCGACAGAAAGACCCTCTTCATATAGATTAGGAAGGTTCAGGCTAGGGGTGAATGCATTCATTTCTTGTGGAAGTCTTTGCTGTTAAGACCTGGGATACAGTGTCTCACATGGATTATGGTGACATGGTAGTGCCAGATGATTGTTTCCTTATAGTATAATTCCAAAAAAAAAACTAGAAAATACTTTTAAGAAGGGATTTATCAAAGATGGTTTCATTAAAATCAAACACATAGCTATTGGGTTTTGCCCTTGAGTTTGTGTAGCAGGAGAAAGTACTACATTTCTATCTATGGGTAGGTGAAATGTGACAGTTCTTTGATTAACATAAGAGATTGTGCAGATGTTGGAAGTCTTGAGTAACACATACAAAACACTTGAGGAACTCAGGAGGTCAGGCAGTACCTATGGAGGGGAATATACAGTTGATGTTTCGGGCAGAGATCCTTCATCAGGATTGGAAAGTGGGCAGAAGACAGAATAAGAAGGTACAGACACCAGAAAATATGCAGATGTTGGAGATCCAAAGCAGCACACACAAAATGTTGGAGGAACACAGGAGGCCAGGCAGCATCTATGGAAAAAAGTAAACACTCGACCTTTCTTCTTCAGGATGAGAAGGTAAATGACTTACTGGCCAGTGATGACCCTGGTGGAACATTTGGTGATGGGAATACATTTAATGTCAATGGTAAATGGTTTGGCTCCCTGACTGGTGGTGAGCATTGTCTCACGCTTGTGGTGCACGTTAATGATCACTTGTCAGCTCTTGTTTGAATGTGGTTTAGGTTCTGCAGCATGAGCTGAGGAGTTACACATGGAATTAAACAGCGTCTGAAGGAATGTCATTGAAGAAGCAGCTGAAGATAGTTTGACCTGTGACACTGCCCTGAGGAAGCTCTGAGTAATATCCTACAGCTGGATGGATTGAACTCCAATAACCAGACGTTCTTATTTTTTTGTGAGGTATGACTCTGACCATTGAAGAATTCTCTCTGTGATGGCCATTGACTTAAGTTTTACTGGGTCACCTTGACTCAGTGAAATGATGCCTTAATGTCAAAGGTAGTCTTTCTCAATTTGTACCATTTTTAGAGCAGCACTGATGCCAAGTAGCCCTGGCATTGGTGAGCAGCTTACTGGTGAGTAACTGTTGCTTGAAATCATTCCATTGACAACAGCATCCATCTCATTGTTGCTTATCAAGAGCAGACACGCCTGGACTGTATTCATCCCGCTTTATAGGAACAGGGCATAGCTAGGCAGCTTTCCACACTGTTGGTAGATGTAACAGGAGCCGCTTAAACGGAGGCACAGCTCGTCAGATCTACAGTGCTCAGAATCAGAACCAGGTTTGTAATCACTGAAATATATCATGAAATTTGTTGTTTTGAGGCAGCAGTACAGTACAAAACATAAAATATACAATAAATTACAATATGATACATGTAAATAAATAAATAAGTAGTGTCCAAAAAAAAGCCGTAGTGAGGTAGTGTTCATGGGTTCATTGTCTATTCAGAAATCTAACGGCGGAGGGGAAGAAGCTATTCCTAAAATGTTGAGTGTGTGTCTTCAGGCTGTACTTCTTTCTCCCTGACGGTAGTAATAAAAAAGTATAATGGGCGGACGAGGTTCTTAATGATAGATGCCACCTTTTTGAGGCATTGCCTGTTGTGGTTGTCCTGGATGGTGGGGAGGCAAGTGCCCATAATGGAGTTGGCTGAGTTTACAAATCTCTGCAGTATATTTTCTGATCTTGTGCAGTGGCCCCCCACCCCCCACAGCAGACAGTGATACAACCGAGATGTTGCCTGATCCCTTGGCCTTAGCTATATCCAGTGCTGTTATCTATTTCTTGATATCATATGTAGTGAATTGACTTGGCTGCAGACTGGTTTCTGAGGTGCTGGGATTATCAGGGGACTGCTCCTTCAGCACTTCTGAATGAACATATTTATAAATGCTCCATCTTTTTGTTTAGCATTCATATGCTGGACTTCCCATCACTGGAATTTTTGGAGTCTCCTTTTACCATTTATTATTTAATTGTCACCACCATTCATAGCTAGATGTATTAAGACTGCGGAGCTTTGACCTGATCCATTTAATGTGAGATTGCTTAGCTCTGTCTTTAGAGTGCCATTTTTTTTTTGCTTCTCTAATGTATTGTTTGTGAATAAATTCATTCTGTGGGCTAATGGGTAGGCTACAGGGGTTAGAATAAATGCCTGCAATTGGTGAGATAATCTGTGAGCTTCACCTATCTATAATTTATATCGATGGCCTAAATGAGAGGAACAAATTTAACCTAGCCAAATGTGCTGCCGATTAAAAAAAAAGATGACCAGAGCAGACGGCAAAGAAAATGGAACGAGTTGCAAAGGTCAATGATGTGGGCAAACACAATTAGATGAAATATAACTTGAAGAAATCTGGTTTTATTTTCTTAGGCAAAACAGAATATCAGAATATTTTAAAGAGTGAATATACTTGGAAATGTTAATGTGCTGAGGGATTCGGATGACCTTGTACAGTACGAAGAATGAAAGTTAACTTGCAGTTGCAGCAGAAGAGTAGGAAAGCAAATAGTATGTTAGCCTTTATTAGAAAGGGATTAGAGTATAAGAGCAACGAAATATTGCTTCAGTTTAATAAGGCTCTGGTGAGAACACACAAAGGACACAATGTTTTAGTTTTTATCTTTTATTCTAGTGAGAACAATGTTAGAGTACATGCAACAAAGGCTTGTTAGACTAAATGCTGAGTGAATGGATCCTTTGAGGTTCAAGTGCATTCATCCTGGAGATTAGAAAATCAGGATCATGTTTATTATCACTGACATATGTCACATAATTTGTTGTTTTGCATCAGTGCGATGCATAAAAATTACTATCGTTTATAATCAGACATTTATAAGAATTAATTAAGTAGTGCAATTAGGGACCAAAATAGTAAGGTATTGTTCAGATACTGTTCAGAGGGGAAGAAGCTGTCCCTAAAATGTTGAGTGTGTGTCGTGAGGCTCACATACTTCATTCCTGGTGGTAGTAATGAGAAAAAGGTACGTTCTGGATGGTGAGGGCCCTTAATGATGGATAACACCTTTTCGAGGCACCACCTTTTGAATATGTCCTCAGTAGTGGAAGGGCTAGTGCCTGTGGTGGAGCTGGTTGAGTCCGCAACCCTCAGCAGCTTTTTGTTTCAATCTATGATGGAAATGAACTAATTCCATTGGAATATTAGTGATTTTTTTAGAGGTTGGGAATATGTTTCCCCTCTCTATGAGTCAGGACAAAAGGCTGCCCTTGCAGAGGTGAGATAAGTAGTGATGTCTTCACTCAGAGGTTTGTAAAGGATATTGGGCATTCAGTGGTACAGTATATTCAAGCTTTGGGTCCACATTGGAGGGACATGAGCCATAGTAAGGGGAGATGAAGTAGAGGTGGATGACTGGCTGCAAACTTATCGACTGATAAGCTTGAAGTGGGCAATTGCCTAATTATCTTCCCAATATTGTTATCTTATGAAAAATAAATACATCTCAGCAGCTGCATGGAAAAGTGTCTCAAGTGTTATTCCACAGATTGGTAAATTAATTGTCTTGCCTGCGCACCTTAAGGTTCTGGGACTACAGACTAATTCCAGAGACTCCATGTCATCTAGGCTGATGCTGATGAAAGCAATCTTACAATACTTAGAGATAGCACATTTCAGATGAAGCATTATACGAGGGCCCATTTTTTTCCCTTGTGTATACAAGAGGCTCCATGACAACTGCTTAAAGAAGAGCATGGTAGGAAAACCTAGCCGATGTGAAAGACTGAGTAGAATGAGTCTATTGTATCTGAAGTTAAAGTGCTGGAAACGTGCTATCATTGAAATGCATGAAATTATTTGAGGACTTGAATGCATTGATGCTGAAAGAATGCTCCTCCTGACAAGAGGCCATAATCACAGGGTAAGGGACCAGCAGTGTAGGACTGAAATGATGAGACATCTGTGTTTTTTTATATATATAACATGAATACTGAGCACTCTCTACCACGTGGGTCTGCTGATGCACTTCCTCAGGACAGAGTAGTTTAGATTTTTGGATACTATTTAAATAAAGAAGTAAAGGAATAAGCAGGAACGTAGCTTTGTAGTAGTTAAGTTCTTATTGATTAGTGGATTGTGATCAAGAGGCCTTATGTCCTAGTCTTCTTGTTATTTCATGTGGTATTAATGGAGTCCCTCAGTACCTGTTCAACATCTCTTTCTCAATCTGCATAATTAGAACAAGACACATAGTCATCATCTTGTAGTTGATTGTCTTCATTATGCCCATATTGGTTGTTACATTCATCTACACTGCAATGATGACTGCTTTTTGTCAGTACCTTGTACACTGTGAAGCAATTTAAGACTTTGGAATTGTGAATAATAATATAAATGCTTGTTGTTTCTTCTATCACCAACTCTCCAGACATTAACATTTAACAAGTCATCACAGGAACTAAAATGATGCAAGGTGCTGTCCCATAAAAACAAAGGAATGTCGGTTGCTAACAGACTAATGGAATCCTTGAAAATTGTTTGTTGTCTTTTAATGAGGCCAGAAGATAAATTATTATGATTTAATAATTGTAACATAATCAAAAAAATCACAAAATAGTTGCAAGTGTAATTTTGGAAAATATGGGTGACCATTAGGATACACCTTGGCAGGATAAGGCTGAAATTAGGCAAACCCCCTCAAAATGGGTAGAATAAGAACTTTTATTAATAAGTTACTAATTATGACTCACGCTAGATAGACTGTGGTTACATTATGTTGCCAGTTAATTCAGAGCTGGTAACACCTGACTTTTTTGGCTGGATCTCAGAATGGAGAGAGTTATAGGCAATATGCAATTCTTCAGAGATCTGCCCATCAGATAATACTTATTTCTGAACCATGGAAGGAACTTTCAAAGCATTAATTTAGGTGAAACAGTCCAAAATAATTGCAGCTGTTAGCGCAGATCTGATAGACGAGCTTTAATCCTCCTGAAAATTCAGTCTTCATCTAGATATCCCACCAGAAGCTATTGAACAAATAACAAGATTAGGGGCTTCATTTCTGTGTTTCATTCCATTGAGACTTTGTGATATTGCCTTTTACAACTCAAGGTAACTTTGAGTTTTATAACTCTAATTTTATAATCAGAATTTTAAAATAATATGTAAACTGTATATCTTCTGCAAATTTCTCTAACCTGACACAATCCAGAATGGAGTCAAAGAGGGATAAAGCATAGAAACAAATACTTCAGCCTATCTTATTCGTGCCAACCAAGTTGCAGCTGAGTTTGTCGCATTTGCCTGCATTTGGTCCATATTCCTCCTAAACTTTATTAGCCATGTAACTGTCCAAATACCTTTTAAATGTTGTAAATAAAGGAGATACCTTTTATCTCACACAGCATCTCATTCAAACATTAATTTTAAAATTCTCCTCGTTTACACATTCCAAGACTGTTTTGCTCTTTTGTGTTATCTGCTCTTCTCCAGCACTATGTCACTTAATTGGCAAATGTATTAGTCTGCCCATTGATCAAAGATCAACACTCCATTGATCTTCCCAGCTGTCTGGCTCTTCTTGCTTAAAAACGCTCCTTAGATCCCAATTTTTGGCAAAGGGTTTGGTCATTCTTCCTGACATTTCTGAATACAGATTGGTGCCAGGTTCTGTTTTTAATGTTCCTGCACCTAAAGACATTTTCCTATGAAGAAGATCCTCCTTAAGAAGTGGTTGAGTTTGTTGAATAATCTCTGCACATCAATAGAATCCTCCTTATAATCCATCTCGGATTTGTTATCTCAGCCTGGTTTAGGTAAAGTCTCTCTATTAACCTTCTGTACTAAGCACTTCATGTCCCATTTTGAGTAAAACCTTAAAAGCAGACATTCAGGGAAAAAAATACACCCTCAATAATATCAAGATCAAAGCTATCTCCATCCCAAAATAATGGCTAATGATATGAATAGTTGTCTCGGGAGGTGGGGGATGGGGGTGAGGGTATGACCAGAACAAACCTCACGCCACACAGTAACTGAATAAAAGAACAGATGGTAAAGCCATTTTTTTTTTGGTTCAGCTGGCTTTCACATATGCCAAATACTTGAATGCTTCCAAAAACATTATAAAACTAGTAAAGATTAATAAGACTTTAAAAAGTTTTAAAAGAATTAAAACACCTGAGTATTTAAATTTTGCCATGTCTTACTTCTGACTTACCAACGCTTGCCTTAGTTCATCACAGTCATTCTCCTCCGATGAAATGAAAGAATTCAGTACCAGGTCCAGCAGAATCCTGACTTGTTCATCTAGATACCTCACATGTGCTGGAGAATTGGCATGGATCTATACTCCGATATTGGAGTAACATTGTTCCCCAGTCTAAGAAATGCCAGTGAACAGCTATTGGCAAGTGTGGTACTACTGCATATAGAACTCCCAAAAGGGCCCTGGTGAGACCACATCTGGAGTATTGTGTTCAGTTTTGGTCTCCAGATTTGAGGAAGGACACTCTTTGCTATTGAGGGAGTGCAGCGTAGGTTCACGAGGTTGATTCCCGGGATGGCGGGACTGTCATATGTTGAAAGATTGGAGTGACTGGGCTTGTATACACTGGAATTTAGAGGGGATCTGATTGAAACATGTATTAAGGGATTGGTCATGCTAGAGGCAGGAAACATGTTCAGGGGAGTCCAGAACCAGAGGCCACAGTTTAAGAATAAGAGGTAGGCCATTTAGAATGGAATTCAGGAAAAACTTTCACTCAGAGAGTGGTGGATCTGTGGAATGTTCTGCCTGAGAAGGCAGTGGAGGCCAATTCTCTGGATGTTTTCAAGAAAGAGTTAGATAGAGCTCTTAAAGATAGCAGAGTCGAGGGATATGGGGAGAAGGCAGGAACGGAGTACTGATTGTGGATGACCAGCCATGATCGCATTGAATGGTAGTGCTGGCTCAAAGGGCCAAATGGCCTACTCCTGCACCTATTGTCTATTGTCTATTTGCTATTGTATCAATTACACGCAGAACCACAGGCATTCCCTGGAAAGTACAGTAATTGAGCACTTAGGCTTGTTTCCAGAGACAGGGGTATCAGCGAGCAGCAGATACAGATTTAAGATAATTTGCAAAAGAGCAGGAATCAAAACGGGCAAAACAAAACATTGAGCTATGGTGACATGGATTGCAAAGTCTGCAAAACTAATGGAAACAGATTCACGTGAACCTGTGAAGAGGAAGTGGACAGATACTTGAGAAAGAAGTGAGTGGAGGGCTGTGGGGAAGGAACAAGGGTTAACTGGATATCATGCCCAGCACACATACAATGAAGTAATGCTCCGATTCTAGTGACTCAAAATGACTGAGACGTCGCCAGTTTATACTTTGATCAACTTTTGACATCAATACTCAGAGAGCATAGAACTGAGAGAGAGGGAGAGAGAGATACAAAATTATAGCAATGATACTTGTTTTTGTGAGCTAGCGACTTAATTTTCATAATAAGTGTAGAATGTTACAATTACAGATGAGTTGTATAACCTTCCAATACAGAAAGGGACCATTTTACCTTTACAACTATAGATATTATCTTCTGAAAGATACTGTCACCATTTCAGTTCCTGGCAGGATGTTCTCTCATGAAAATGCACAGATCTTCCCTTCTCATGAGATAAGGTATAAACTAGTGTACAGTGATTCTGTTAACAGTATGCAATTGGGAAGAGCATTTTGATCTGCTGATAAATCCAATAGAAAAATAGTATGAAGCATGTTGTCTCTAACCATTGAACCCTTTGTGTTATACTTTGGAGTAAAAATAAAGTTTGTTTTTAGAACTCAAATGATCAGTAGGGAAAGTTAAACAGCAAAGAAGTTAAACTACAGAATAACTTAATTGCAACATAGATCTGTGAGGAAAGTCTTGTGTCTAATTTCAGACATTGCATTTTTCTGCTTACCTTATTGAAACAGAAATTCACTGGAATTGCTGGTTCCTATTTGCACCTACTGATTGCTTTGAAGTTATGACAAAGAAAAATCAAACATGATATTTTTGCAATATAAAATTCAAATCAGCATTCAAATACTGACCAATGTTCTCCCTGTATATGAGGTTCTTCATAGGACTAATAGTTTGTCGTCTTTTAGAGTAGTGAGCTTTAGGTTTAGGGTAAAGGGATAGGTTTAGGGCATATCTGAGGAAGATTTTTTTTTCACCCTGAAATTAGTTGATGATTTGGAACTCCTGAGGGTAGGTGAAGGTAGAAACTCTCACAACATTTATTAAGTGTTTAGTTAAGCGCTTGAATTGCTAAGGCATAGATGGCGATGGATGAAGTGTTGTTAAAGGGGATTAATAGAGATATGTACTTGTTACTCGGCATGAACACCATGGGTCAAAAGCCCTGTCTTTTTACTCTCTGTGATTATAAACTGGAAACCCTAAATAATTAAAAAAAAGGTAATATTGGATGAACGTGATAGATCGGAGAGTATCCAGAGAAGGAATTGTTCCAGATCGATGCTTTTTGTATGGAATCTGAGGTTCCTTCTTCAAAGGCACTGCCTGACCCGGTGATCATTTCCAGCGTTTTCAGTGTAATTGAATTCGAACTGCGTACTGATTGGTTTCCCACCCTTCAGCTTTGAATGATATTGTTTCCAGTCGATGACGACCCAGGGGTAATCCTGTTGTGCGACAAACACGAGGAACTACTGACTCCCTAGCTCAGGGAGCCGCGTTCTTTGGGGTTCAGCTCTGCACTATTTGCGAGCTAGTTCGCCGTTAACGTATTATTTATTTCTGCTCTTCGCCGTCTGGGCACACAAAGCCTCCACTTCTGCTCGGCACGTCGCCGCTCGCGCGAAGGGGATTTTCAAAGTTGATTTGACAGGAGAATTTGCTGTACTGATCGACGCCAGAATTCCTTTGACGAGGCGCCGCCTTTTTCCTCCTTGATGAGGAAGTGTCTCTCTCCCGCACAGGTGGCGGGCTGAGCCGCTTTATTGATAGTTGTGCTTCAGGCGATGCGAATCCGTGCACAGAGCCGAGCAAACTTTGCGAAGAGGCTGCTGGTGAGCGAGGCGCCGCGGCTCCACGGCATCGTCTCCACAGGATCCGAATTAATTTGCAGAATTTGTTATATTAGAAATTAATGCCCCGGAATAATGTCTGCAGCTTAAATGTCAGCAGTTGTTGGTATTATTGTTTACCATCTTTTCTGAAAGTGGCGGTGGAGGTAGGACCCACCTTCTCAGCCAACCTGAAGGTTTCTCGAAATATAATAGGAACAGAAATTCAAAGTCTCCTCTTTTTTAAAAGGCCACGTCTCTTCGCCTTTAAATATATTGTCTAAATATTGGCAGTCAAATGTAAATAAATCCATTCTCCCCAACAACAAACGCATTGCCCCTTTAATTCCCAGTCCCTTGAGCTTCATTCGCCGGGCTGTAACTGGAGGACCACAGTTAGTTAGTCGGTGCTGTTCCAAGCCCGTGTTAAAGCTGCCGAGTCCCGTTTCAGACACTTAAGGTGCCGGAGTCCGACTGATGGAGCGAATTCAACCCGAGCCGAGCGAGGAGTAGATGCTTTACCTAACAGAACATGACACGAAGCGGAGCGGCTAATGGTGCTTAATCCACGTCTGTTTGCAACGGCGAAGGGACACGACGAGTGTTGTAACTTTAAGGCGATAAGGTCCACTGTATCGCAGTAGTACGACGATCGCGCCTTGGGGATGTGTTGCAGGCACCGCTTCTCACGGTGCGCTTGGAGTCCGGCTTGGCTCATCCGGAGTCTGACATCTAGCAGCGGTGGATGGCACCTGGATCGAGTGCGAGGGTTGGCGCGGAGCGGCACCGTGTCACCGTGAACGGCGAGAAGGAGAGGGAGTGAGCAGACCTCCCGAGCGAGGCACGCAGCTTCGGTCTCAGTCTCCAGATCCACGTGTAAGTTGGAGCACCGGCACTCGAAGCCACTGGCAACTTGAGAAGCCTGCTTCTCCTCCCACCCCGCCTTGCGCATCAGGCTAGGATGCGGCGTTCACACCTGCTCGGGGAGAGCTACGTCTGAACCCTGAGCTCAGTTTTGCTTCAGAGGACAGAACAATGCGCCTCCGTCTAATGCGCTACTTGTTGCTGGACCTGTTGGGCTTGTGGTGCCCTGTGCTGGACTGTATGGCCCAGGGCAAGAGCGGTCAGCAACTGGGAGGCATTGTGGTGGTCTCCGGCCAGAACACCTCAAAAGAACCGGGGGCCCCCGAAATGCCTCCGAAACCTGACCGGTGCCGGGGCTACTACGACGTAATGGGTCAGTTCGACCCTGCTTTCAATTGCAACACAAGTATCTACCAGTACTGTTGTGGAACGTGTGGCTACAGATACTGCTGCCAGTTCAAAGAGTCCAAGTTGGACCAAAGCATTTGCTCCAATTATGACACCCCGAACTGGGCGAACGCGAGCAAGTACCCTCAGAGACCAGACGAAAGTACATTTGATCACGCCAGGGATAAAACGAACTTAATTGTTTATTTCATTTGTGGCGTCGTGGCTATCATGGTCCTGGTGGGTATTTTCACCAAACTTGGACTCGAGAAATCGCAGAGACCTCAGCGAGAACTGAATGTCTCCAGGTAAGGAGTCTGTCTGATTCATTCCACCCCCTCCCACCCCTTTAGTGCAAGGTGCGTAGGGATATGGCACCGTCCCGCCCGGCTGTGAATATCTGGCTGGTTGGGGTTGCAGTGCGGTGAATCAACACTTTGTCACGCATCCCGCTTACGAGGAAGGTTCTGAAATGAATAGGTGGTTGTACACCGAGATAGCCAAAGCATGCGATGGCAACGATTTATGGTGCACCTGGGCTGATTTCAACAGGCCACAAACACAACACTGTTGGGTTACCTCCTGCCCGCTTTACAGACTCTTCAGAATCCAGTTGTTCTTGTTAATGTTTTTGTACCCAAGTTATTGCAATTTTAACATTATCCGGTACGCCAGCTATCACCTAGCTGCGCAGAAACAATCTGTGAGCAGTCTTTTCAGGACGTTTTATATTTAAACCTGCTATCTCGGGAATCCTTTGGAAAACACTTTGTGAAACAGGCCTGCGAGGCTTTAGGTTTGTTCAAATAAATCGACTGACTTTCTAAGAATAATTTTGTATAAACTCTTCCTTCCACCGATTTGTATTCCTGCCTTTAAAAGCGCAGCACACGCCACAGGGATGGACCTGTTGCTCATAGCGTCGCCAGCTCGTCTGCTTAAGCGTCGAAACAACGCCAAAACCCTTAGCTACCTTCTGCTATTGAATGCAACTTTAGTAGAACGTTATCCGGACTGAATCAGCCGGAATGGCCACAATCCTATTTTTATTAATTTGTGTTATCCACGATCGTGGAAACCGTTAAATGTGCAAAAGGGCTGCGAAATCCTTTCTATGGTCAGTATCGCCCGTTTCCATCGAAAACGAGCACCATCTAACACATGCGAGTGTCCTCATTCCCCCAGAGTTGTGTCAGCGAGTCACCGGACACAGTTTCCTCAGGCCAATCGTTAATTGTGTCGGAAAGTAGAGAAAATTTATCTGACGTTTCATCTCTGGCGGAACGAGAACTGTGGCGTTATTAAGTGGAAATTTGATAGTGTCAAAAACATCAAGAGACGATGAAAAGTCACGGAAAGGTGAAATTTGCGAGCGGAAGATTCTCTTAAGTAACTGCACAGTCTTTGTTCGGTTAGAGATGAAACGTCTGTTAAATCGTCCTGAAATGTTTTGGGATCCAGCCTGAAGTTGGGGTGGGCTCAGTGTTTATTTTGTTTTAATGACAGAACTGATATCCACGATTTCCAAATCGTGCGGTTACACTGTTACTCAGCGAAGTTCTCAACTCTAGTTCTGATACCTCCAGTGTTGTTTCGTAACAGCACAGCATGATAATGGAAATGGTCAACACACACATAGGGTGCGTCGGTGCCCTTGGAAGCTGCCATGGCATTGGCACCGGGCTCTGCACCAAAATATGAAACACGGGGAACTAACGAGCTCCTCGGGCTCCGTGTTTCGGACGTCTGCGGCTGGCTGGCAGACATGCGTTCCCTGCCTTACCCGCACGTTGCTGAGTGCTGGTTTAGCGTGCCGCTGGCTCTAACTCCCACTAGACCAGTTAACCGCTCTTTCCATGGATTTAATGGGTTAATCCAAGCGGAGGTCGCTAGCAGGCGCTATATTTCTCTCTTCATTTGAACATCAAATCGCTTGCCAGATAAACGACAAACGGACGTTTTCTCAACTCTTAATTCACCTCCAATACTGTCCAAAGCCTTTCCTAACTCGTTGCCTTAGACACTGGACGTAACTGTAGCTGACAGTGGTTGGTCCCAGCATTTGTATCTTGCATCGAGGAAGACTCAACAATATCCTTTCCCCAGATTACCCCTGAATTATCCCAGGGGTTCATTGTATGGTTCATTTTATCTAACAACCCATTTCCCCTATTGGGCACAGTTTATAGGAACACAATCCTGGCAGCACTTAACTTTATGGACTGAACCTGTTCGGCCCTTGTCCACTACATTTGACAGGGCTCCAGCGCAGCAACACACACAGAGAGGTCAGGCATCCTAGTTTAGTTTGCTGCGATTGAAAGGAACTAGCGCACAGTGCAAGGTCTGCCCTGTCACATCCAGCTGGTTGTGGGACAATGCTTCCAGTCGTCTGCTTATGACACCCTCTTACATCACCTTTGTAATCAAAGAAAATGAAATCACTCCACACCTACCGTCCACTAGGTGGAGTCTATGTGCTAATCTGCAAGACATTATAATATTAATGAACCTCAGTTTCCATTTACCCAGTATTTATTGTGGAGCTGAATTGTTCAGTTCCCGGACTTTTGTGGTCCAATATCTGCTGACGGTTAGTTTCGACTTGCATGGAACTGGGGGCATGTTGAAGTTGAGTGTGACAAAATGAGAAAAATTGCAACAAGCACCAAGTCATTGCCAACCATCAGACGTGAGGTTCATTCCAAATTATTTCTCTTGAGTTTCTAATGTCTTGCCAACATGGTGTACTCTCCCAATAACTAGTCAACACTTCTCCCACTTCATTTCCAATTACGGTACTCAAAGTCCTGATGCATCATTTATTAAACCACACTCAAATAACTTGCCTTACCCAGTCTAAGAAGTATTGCAAGGATAATTTGAGGATTTTCCCCATTTTCAGCTGCCTTTCCTTCAACTATTAGGGTTATCTCATATGCCAACTAAATGGCACAATGACTTTGTAGCACTTAATCTGGATCTTGAACAGCACAGAGAATGCTGGAGTAACTTAGCAGATCCCATGGCATCTGTGGAGGGAAATGAACAGTTAACATCTCATGACCAGTCCTGATGATGATTCTTCGCCTGAAGTGTCTGAAGTTCATTTCTTTCCGTAGATGCTGCCTAAACTGCTGAGTTTTGTGTCTGTTGCTCAAGATTTACAGTCTCTGCAGAATCTCTTGTGTCTTAATCTTGATCTTCCAATTTCAGAGCAGGTTCTTTACACTCTTCCATTTGATTCCAAATTCCACTTTATTTTGTGGATGCCTGGGATTACCTGTGAGCTAAGTAAAACAATTCTCCTTGTAGAGTCTAACAAACCACTCCAGGAAAATAGTTCATTTGTGTCTGGTATCCCTTTAAAAGCAAGACAGACTGCAGCTCTGCTATTTGTACGAGTTACAGCTTTGGATTTTGCCATAATCTTGATCATTGTGAGATATAATCAGCATTCTAGAGTTAAGTGCCATCTTAAAATCTGAACTGATTAATTTTGTCCTTTTCTTAAGGCCAGAAAGATCGGGCAGATCACAATTAAATCATGGGTAGAAGTAGTTTTTTTTACATTGCTTTGTGAGGTTCTGATAATTTTCCAGGATTTTTTCTCAAACCAGTGCACCATTGATCTGACTTGGGTGATTTTCTACATTTTTATTTGCTGTTGTCTGTTGTATTGTGCTGCTGTCAGATGCCCCTTCTGGCATTTTAATAAAATACTTCTTTTGTGTTCTGTGGGTCATAGAACACTACAGCATTATAACATATCATTTTTCTCCTCTAGTACACGCCAAACTGTTTTTCTGCCTAATCCCATCTACCCTTACCTGGAGCAAAACCCAGATACCTGTCCAAACGTCACTTAAATGTTGCAATTGAGCCTGCATCCACCACTTCCACACTTGCACCACTGTCCAAGTGAAGAAGATCCCCTCAGGTTTGCCTTAAATATTCTCACATAATATGCTATTTCCAAGCTCACATTATAGTGTTCCTCCATCTGGCAGAAGTTTCAATACATACAGTTGTAATATTATGAGATAGAAACACAGAAAACAGGAACAGAAATAGAGTATTCTGCCCTTGGGACATTTAATACGGTTGTGGCTGATCAAACACATTAGCAGCCCATTTCTGCTTTCTTTCCAATCCTTCAGCATTAACTAATGTATTTACCTCCTCCTTGAATATATAGTAATCATTTGTTGCATTTCTTCCATGGAATGGATGTCCTTCCTCTATAAGTAGACCAGCAGTATGCCACAGAACTCTACTTCAGAGCTCTGCATAACTGCAGCACGATATCCTTGTTCTTGTGCTCTTGCTGATATTCCAATTGCTTCCCTTGAATAAATGTTGACTGGTGAGCACAACACCCACGCTTGCATTGTCTACTCACCTAACTTGTCTAACTAATATTATAAACTCTTGCACCTCAGATTTTCCTCAGCTTTGTGCTGTCTGCCAAATTGGAAATATAACCTATAGTTCCATCATTGAAACATCTTACGGACAGCTGGGGACCATACACTAATTCCTACAGCATCCTAGTATTCACTGCTTATCACCTAGAAATCTACCTATTTAATCATAATCTTTGTTTTCTTTTCATTAATGTTCATTATTCCATGCCAGTCTTTTACTCACAGTTAGTTCCATGTACTTTAACTTTGCACAGTAACCTCTTTAGTAGAACTTTATCAGAAGTCTCCTGGAAGTCCAAATACAGCAGATCCACTGGTTTTCCCTAATGTATTTTGCTAGTTGCATCCCCCAAGAGTCTGGTATATTTGTTTAACATGTTTTCCTTTATACATTATTTAAATATTTCCCATGCACATTTACCTCAAACCTTTCAGTAGAGTTCACTAGATAGTTCTTTGTAGTTCCCTTTCTTCAGACTCAGGACTTCAGCTTCTGACTCAACTCTCCACTTTAATGAAAATTTCTTTCATGCCATGGTTGCTTTTTCCTAAGGGACTACAGACAACAACATTGCTAATGATTCCCTTCTCATTGCACGATATCCAGTCTAAGCACATACAAAAAATCAAAAAGGCTGGAAATCTGAAATGAAAGGATCCAATACTGAAAATACTCACCAGCTCAGGCAATATCTGTGGAAAGAGAAACCAAGATAACATTTCAGGTTTGAGACACTTTATCGGAACTGATGAACTCTTAGCCTGTTCTCTAGTTAGTTCCTCAATGTGTTGGTTCGAAATCTACTGGGTTCACTACACACTCCGGGAATCTCTCCACAGTTTTATCTGACCACTCTATAAATGAATTTAACTTAACCGTTATAGTAGTTTTTGACTTTGACATGTGTGTCTAATTTTGTGTTTCCTGGCTTTTACTGTCTAGAACTTATAGACTAATCTCACAATGTTTCCTATCCCTTGATGTTTCTTTGCTCCACTCAAACAAGGTTCACCTCATGATTTTCTGAGCCAAACACCTTCCTGACCACTGCAAAGGTTTCTTCCCTTCCTAACTATACCATCCTCCCTCTATTTCTGAGTCCTGAATACCTCTAAATGTTCTGGCCCAATCGTTAGTCACCATTCAATTCCATCACCATAATAGCAACAATATAACCATTGCTCTCTAATTGTGTCATAAATCCATCCACCTTATCGTGAATGCTCTGCACAATGCATTTTGCACATCATTAGTCCTCTCAGCTGTTTTTTGCACAATGACTCTATTTGTCTTTTGTGCTTTTTACCATCAAGGTTTATTTTTTAAGCAACACACAAAATGCTGGAGGAACTTAGCAGGTCAGGCTGCAGCTATGAAAATGAAAAAACAGTCGATGTTTTGGGCCAAGACCCTTTTTTATAGTCATCTGTCCTGACAAAGGGTCTTGGCCCTAAACAAAGACTGTTTATTCATCTACTGTACATAGATGTTGCCTGACCCGCTTAGTTCCTGCAGCATTTTGTGTGTGCTGCTTTGGACTTGCAGCATCTGCAGACTTTCTTGTGTTTTTGATGTTTATTTTGATGTTTACTTCTTTCCTGTTTTTCATTTCTTTCCTTGTTTTCCCTGCCTCTCTTGCTGTCCTCAAGATCCTACTCTATGCTATTTTGCTGTAAGCTCTCCCCATCAATGCTGACAAACACTCACCGTGCCCAGACACCCCTCCAAGCCCAAGTATTCCTATGCAAGTAGATGCAACCTGTCTGTTTGGTACTGGTCCCAGATGTTCAGGGATCTTGATTTCGCTGCCCCCCCCCCCCACCCCACACACACACACACACACACACACACACACACACACACACACACACACACACACACTCACTCTTCTCCCTCCTAGTATAGTAATATACAATCGTTCTTCAATACATCCCTCAAATGCACTTCAGCATTTTTCTTCTCATTGAATTTGGAACCAGCAGACTCACCTCTAAAAACCAGTCGCTTGGAAGTGTGAACTCATCTCGAAGATGGAAGTATGAGACACACTCCTTGGAGACCCCTGCCACTTCTCTGTCAACCTTTTATCACAACTGGTTTTCCAGTAAGATGGCGGCGCATTCGATCACAGGAGCTGCTACAGGGTCAGCCAAAGGTGTTATTGTCCTTTTTAAATGTATTTTTTTAATCATCAAAGCCCTGCTGGGCATTAAAACACTTAAAAGTATTGCAGGTCTACCTCGTCAGCACGTTGCTCATTGGCGGAGAAACTGAAGGAACTGGACTTGGTGTGGGCTGTGCTGCTGCCTGCATCTGAGAGGCTTTGGAGGAGTCAGTGTGCGAAGGCAGTGTGCGGTCTTACAGCGAGTGATCATCTTAGTCACTTTTCTTGTGATTGCAAGAAGCCGCTGGACATTGTTAATGTTGAATGCTGCAAGTCTGATTCGCTGATTTATTGGAGGACGGCAGGGATGGCTGTCGGGGGAGCTGTGTGGTCTTGGCCATAGTGAGAACTAAGCCTGGAGTCACAGTGTTGCCTATTTGCAGCTGCTAAGGAGAGAGGTGTCAGAGTCAGTGTGCTCCGCTGGAGGATGGTGTGCATAGTATTCAAGCTGCTTCCACTGTTCGGTCAGCAGAAGACAAGCTGTATTGTGTTCAACTGCAGACTGCTGCAACATTCATGGACTCACGTCTTGCACTGTCTATTTTTTGTGTGATTATATTTTACTGATGTATGTGCTTGCTGTCTATTATGGGCCTTGTGCTGGGTGTGACTGTGTGTTTTGCACCTTGGACCCAGTAAAAAGCTGTTTCGTTTGGCTATATACATGGATACTCATGTATGGTTGAATGACAATTGAACTTGAACCGCATGCAATTCTTTCAATGTTTTATTAGCCGTATTGTAACAACATCATCATTGATTTTACCATAAGTAGAATCTTCAGCAGATTCACTGATACTAGTTCTATGAGTCTCAGTAAGTCTTACTTGCAGTGTGCCTGTGATCTACTGTATGTACTGCCTGGTTGGTAGACAGCTGTATATCATGTCAGGAAGGGCAAAATTGGCCATTGGTGTTTCATGCCAGGTTATCACATAACCTCACATGTATACTTCTTCCATGTTTTTACTAGCTTCAATGCCCACGTCAATGACTTCATTTTAAGTGTAGCCTGTATCAGGCTGTGAGAACTCTGGTTGCATATGTTATTGTTGGCCATTTTGTGTATCAAACAGTTGTTATGATGCGTCTAGTGTGGTGGTGTGGTGGGTAGTGCTTGTCATCTTGCTTTCAGCTTCCACCGCTGGCCAGCATCTTGAGAAAAGGAGGACTGATTGTGTAAATCTCACCCTGCCATTACATAGCCTTTCTAACTGCAAGCCTCCTTGCTGGGGACACACAGAACTGAACACCCTTTGGAGTCAGGCTGAAATACAGAGGACAGGGAGGAGGTCTGCCCCCTGTACATGTAGCACACAGTCCCATTGGTGTGTGGAAGTGTCCTGGGTGCTCATGAACCAGATCCCCAGCTATGGGTAAATTGCCCCACCATCTTGTGGGAAACGTCGGGAGAGACAAAGGCGATGGGAGTAAATCCAGAGTGGAGCCCTTGAAGCATCTGGACGACACTGAACAGCCTTCTGGCAGCTCCTGCAGCCAAGCTGGTGCCAAACATATTGCTTTGCTTTCCTTTGAACTACACCGGTGAGGCTGAGCGGGGGATCTCGATGACTGGGCATCCCAAAATCTCCATACAGTTCGCCCAGGCTTCTGTCATCTAAGAATGTAACCTGTAGCACTGGCTCTACAATGAAATCAATTTGATTTATTGCACTGCCTGCTCATGACTGTCTATACAATACCATTCAACATTCTTCAATGGTTCACACATCAGACTCAATGAGGAAGGGATTTGCTTTAGTTATTAGTTCCCAATAATATTTGTTGGAATTGGTTTTGCCTTCATTCTAGTGGCAACATGACAAAATGCTTGCAATTTTAACTTTAGTTTTTGAATACTTATACAATTAATTATTTTGTGTTTTATATTTGCAATTAGTTTAGATCACTTTCTGTAAAATCATAAGATTAATATAAATTTCAAATTAAATATCCAGTGCAATAAAAAAGGAATAATAAGGTAGTGTTCATGGGTTTATAGGCCATTCTGAAACCTAATGGCAGAGGGGAAGAGGCTGTTCCTGAATCTTTCCTATGCCACTTCTTTGATGGTAGTAAAAGAAGGCAGTTTATCTTAAATGGTGAATATCCCTAGTGACAGATGCCACCTTCTTGGGAATGTTTCGATGGTGCGTGGGTTGCAATCCTATGCATTGGAACCTCCATAACAGGCTGTGTCCAACCATAAATCTGGAGAAATTTGCTAGGGCTTTGGTGACATACTAAATCTCCTCAACCTCCTAATGAAGTAGAATAGCTAGCATGCCTTCATTGTGATTGCATCGATGTGTTGGGCCTCGGCTAGGTTTTCTGATATGTTGACACACTGGAAATTGAAGTGACTTATTTCAACCACTGGCCTCTCAATGAGGACTGGCATACGTCCTCTTGACTTCCTCTTCCTTAAGTCCACACTCTGTTCCTTGGTTTGTCGATGATGATTGCGAGATTGTGACACCACTCAAGCAGGCGATCTTTCTCACTCCTGTGCATCTTCTCATTTCCATCAGAGGTTTTATCAACAACAGTGGTGTCACCTCCAGATTTATAAATGATGTCTGAGCTGTGCTTAGCCACACATTTATGAGTGTAGGGAGAGTAGAACAGTGGGCTAAGCCCATATCCTTGAGTTGCGCCAGTGTTGATTGTCAATGAGGAGACGCCATCACTGATTCTTACTGACCAGTCTCGCTGCGAGGAAGTTGAGAATCCAGTTGCAGAGGGAGGTGCAAAAGCTCAGATTTAGAAGTCTGATTAACACTGAGAAGATGATGGTATTGAATGCTGAGCAGTAATTGTTGAAAAGCAGCTTGACATATGTTTTGCTGTTGTCCAGGTACTCCAAAGCAGAGTGGAGAGCCAGTGAGATGGTGTTAGCTGCAGAGCTGTTGCAGCAGTAGGTCCTTGGGGGCAAGAGTTAATTCTAGCCTCAAACTACCTCTTGAAGCATTTCAACACAGTAGATGAGAGTGTTACTAGTCAAGAATCATTTAGGCCATTCAAAGTTCAATTATTATCAGAGTGCATACATTTCACCACATACAACCCTGGGATTCTTTTTCTGTGGTATACTCAGCAAATCTATAGAATAGTAATTGTAAACAGGATCAATGAATAACAAACTGTGCAAATGCAAATATAGATAAATAGCAATAAATAATGAGCATGAAATAAGATAAAGAGTCCTTAAAGTGAGACCATCAGTTGTGGGAACACCAGAAGTAAAATGAGTGTAGTTATCCCCTTTTGTTCAAGAGCCTGATGGTTGAGGGGTAGTAACTATTCTTGAACCTGGTGCTGCTAGTTATGAGGCTCCTGTACTGCTTACTGATGGCAGCAGCAAGAAAAGAGCCTGGCCTGGGCAGTGAGGATCTTTGATGATGGATGCTGCTTCACTATGACATTTCATGTAGATGTGCTCAATGGTTGGGAGGGTTTTACCCAAGATGTACTGGGCCAAATCCACTACCTTTTGTAGGATTTTCCATTTAAAGGCATTGGTGTTCCCATTCCAGGCTGTAATGCAGCCGGTCAGCACACTTTCCACCACACATCTATAAAAGTTTGTCAAGGCTTTTGATGACATCCCGAATCTCCACAGACTTCCTAAGACTCTCCAACCTCCTGAGAAAGTAGAGATGCTGTCATGATTTCTTTGCAATTATATTTATATGATGAGTCCAGGTCCTCTGAGATAGTGACACCCATGAATTTAAAGTTACTAATCCTCTTCACCTCTGATCCTCCAATGAGTACTGGCTCCTGGACCTCTGGTTTCCCTCTCCTGACGTCGACAATCAGTTCCTTGGTCTTAGTGACATTGAGTGAGAGTTTGTTGTTATTATACCACTCAGCTAAAGTTTTCAATCTCCCTCCTGTATGCAATTCATTACCACCTTTGATATGGCCCACAACAGTGGTGTCATCAGCAAACTTGCTTATGGTGTTAGAGCTGCACTTAGCCACACAGTGATAGGTGTAAAGTGGGGGGCTAAGCACACATGCCAGTGGTGCTCCTGTGCTGATGGTGGTTGTGGAGGAGATGTCTTTGCTGGTCTGAACTGACTGGTGTCTACAAGTGAAGAAGTCCAGGATCCAATTGCACAAAGGGGTATTGAGGCCTAGGTCTTGGAGTTTACTGATTAGTTTTGAGGGGATGATGGTGCAAAGGCTGAGCTACAGTCAATAAAGAGCATCCTGATGTAGGCATTTTTGCTGTCCAGATGTTCCAGGATTGTGTGAAGAGTCAAAGAATTGCTTCAGTAGGTGAACTGGTGCAGATTCAAGTTGCCACTCAGACAGGAGAGAATATGTTCAACGCCAGCCTCTCAAAACACTTATCACTGTGAATGTAAGTTCCACTGGGTGATAGTCGTTGAGACATGTTACCATGTTCTTCTTGGGCACCAGTATGATTGAAGACTACTTGAAGCAAGTGGGTACCACACTGATAGAGCAAGAAGTTGAAGATATCTGTGAATACATCAGCCAGTTGGCAAGCACAGGTCTTCAGTACTGAGCTGGGTACTACATCCTGGCTAGATGCTTTCCTTGGATTCACTCTCTTCAAGGCAGCCCACACATCATCTTCATTTACCGAGACCAAAGGATCATCAGGAGACATGGATGAGCACGATGGTTCCTCCCTGTTCTGGTGTTCAAAGCATGCATGGAAGGTATTGCGCTCAACTGGAAGCAAAACTCTGCTGTCCTCTATGTTGCAAGATTTAACTTTGTAGGAGGTTATGCTATCCAAACTCTGCCACAGCTATTGAGCATCCCTCACTGATTCCAGTCTAGTTCAGAATTTGCACTTTGCCCATGAGATGGTTTTCCAGGGATCATACCTACACCTCTTACAGCATTCTTGATCTCCAGACTTGAATGCCCCGCAGCAAATTCTGGATTTAATTGATCATCCAGGGCTTTTTATTGGGGAAAACTCTGAATGATTTTGTGGGGACACCCTCATCCACAGCTGTTTTAATGAAGTCTGTTATGACCCTGCTGTAGTTATTGAACGTGACACAGTCCATTGACTTAAGGCAATCATATAACCATTCCTCAGCCAACTGTGACTACCTCTTGATTTTACTTGATCTCTGGAGTCTTGCTCTTTAGACTGTCTATGTGCAGCTAGTAGGAGTACAGCCAAATGATCCGACTTGCCAAAATACAGTCTTGGAAAGGAACGATAGGCATTCCTTATCGTAGTGGAGCAGGGGTCTTGTGTGTTGGGACCTCTGGTGCAACAAGTTATGTGCTGGTGATAATTGGCAGGGTTTTCTTCAAATGAGCCTGGTTAAAGTCACCAACTATAATTTGAAATGTGTTGGGATGGGCTATTTCTTGCTTGCAGACAACATAATGCAGTTTTGAGAGTGCTTGCTTATAATCAGCCCCTGGTGGTATGTAAATTGTGGTCAGGATCACAGATGAGAACTCATGAGACAGATAGAATTGTCTACATTTAATCATTAGGTGTTCCTGGCTTTCCTGCTTTTCCTGGACGCCAGTATGATTGCAGCTCTTTTGAAGCAGGCAGGAACCTCGGATGGCAGCATGAGAGGTTGAAGATGTCCTTGAACACTTCAGCCATTCTTTAGTACCCAGCTAGGTATAATTTTAGGACCCAACAGCTTGTGAGGGTTCAAAGATTGAAGGATATTCTGACGGCAGCTTTGAAGACAGAAATTGCAGGATCAGCTAATGCTGTGGGGATTCGCTCGGGTGTAGTTCTCTCCTTCAATGTGAACATAAAAGGCATTGAGCTTATCGGGCAGTGAAGCCTCACTGCCATCTATGCTGGGGTTTTTTTTGCCTTATAGAAAGTAATTGCATGCAAAACCCTGCCACAACTGATGTGCATTCAACTGTGTCTTTAATTTCACATGGAATTGCCGATTTGCTTTCATGATAGCTTTCCTGTAGGTCCTACCTGGACTTCTTGCAGGATTCTGAATCACTAGTGTTGAATGCCACAGATTTAGTCCTCAGTAGACTGTGAATCTCTTGGTCCTTTGAGGGCTCCTGGTTTAACATCTAGCACATTGAAGATTTTTGCTCTGGACATCTTCCACTGGATAGTAGTTCTGCCTTATTCAGATGACATGGATCCCAAACCTGTCCTCAGTTTGTTTGGCTTATCTACACCAAGCCTGACATACCAAGCAGGAAATGTGTTTACTGCTGTGATGATCTCTGTTTTCATCAGCTTTTCAAGCTCAATTTTCAATTTCTCTTTGACAGCTTTTGAAGTGTATCTTGGAGCTTTATCTACTGGCTGCCTATTTTCATCTATTTTCTCTTTAGCTTTTCAGTTCCTACAGTAACATCTGCAAATTCATCTAGCAGCTGCTTCTCTTTGAGTACTGAGCTTGAATCTCAATTATTCAGTATTCTCATCAGATTCTCTTTCTATTCTTCCAACAGTCCCATTTGTTGAACTACATTGTTATGAAGGATTGGCTACAGATCTCTTGAAAAAAACAAACTCTGCTTTGCACTCTCTGTTCTTTGATCTCTCATTTTCTGCTTATCTTTTCCCAGTGGTGCCATTAGTTGCATGGTGATACACTATTAGCACCTGTTTTGCCTCTTGATGCTTTCTTGCAAATATCTTAGGAACAGTAATATATGTTGTATCAGTATTTACCTGGAACTATGTTTGTCTTACATCATAGAAAAAACTTGGCCTGTTTCACATTTGTTCCATTTTCTGTCTGTCTGAGGTCAAAGCCGTGACTTTGAGCTCATCATACTTTTGCTCAGGCATATCACAGGAGCTGCAGCCAGCTTGTGTGACATTGTGAAATAGACAATCTATTTACATTTTACTAGTAATCCATCTATTAGTCTTTCTCCTTCTGCATTAAATTAAAAAAGTTGTATTTATGGCATCCTTTCCATAAGCTCCATTCAATCAGATTGTCATAATATTTGCATTCTTTAAATGATCGTTGTTCTTTCGTTCTCTTCTGTTGGTGACTATCTGAGAATTGTGCTGTCCACTATCCAACTCTTCAGTTGGACATGGAAGGTTGATACGCTTTGCAAATTAGATACACATTGCCAGTTTGAAGTCTGTCCCTCTCTACAGATGCTCCCTGAATCCTGCATATGCTACATATAATCCTACTGCATATCAAAGAATTTGCAGCCAACAACTTCAATTCCATTAAGTATGTGTTGAATGCCTTCCCATCCTCTGAAAAACTTGAATCTGCCTACCCTCTCATCACTCGGAGGGGTTTGGTAATTCCCAGTGTCTTTGAGAGCCTCTTCCAGTTTCTCATTCGTAGGCTGGATTGTTTGTTTGGGCTCTTTAACTTGGTGTTATAAAAGTGCTTACACTTTTGTTTCCATCTCTTTATTGCTGTTGTCAGTTCTGCAGAGAAGGAAAATTTCTCCTTCCATTGCTTTCCCTTATTTCACGAGTTTTGTCTCAAGCTTCAGCTGCTGAGAACAGCTTTCAGTGTGGAGATCAGAAGTATACTACCGGATGATGAAAATCAAATCTGATGCCTATTATACAGGTTCTCAGTGAAGTCACAGGTAGTGACCAGGACACAATAAGGTTTCCTTCTTGAGAAATGTTTGTAACCCGAACTGCTCCTAAGTCAGAAATGATCAATAACAGTATATGGGAGAGGATAACGGAAGCTATGAAAGGAGTGAGCAGGTGCCGGATGAGTGTCTGTCAGCAGGTCTTACTGACTCAGTCAATAAGTGAGTGAGTCTGCTCAAAGCTCCCAGCTTTCCTTGGCTTGACACATTGCCTGATTGTTGTGGTTTGGAGGCAGTAGTTGGGAGAGAAGTCTTGTCGAATTGTCCTGTTTCCACCTGACAGAAGATGCCTGCGTCTTGCAGTAGCCAGCAGGTCCATGCCCATCCATTCCACCTGTCTCCCAAGTGCTCATTCATATCCAGGGGAGGACCTGTATCTCTATCATTTATCTGGTCTCACAGCCATTGGATTTCTATCCAAAATCTATTTTCTTAAGCCTCACACATATCTTTCTCTTCCCACAGCAATCCAAGTGGGATTTCACAACAGTAAGTTAGTGAATTTTTTTTTGAAGCAAAACCATACATAAAGTCAATATAATACATTTAAACTCTGTTCTAGCACCACAACCAATGGACTAACTTTCAAAGACTCTTCATTTCATATTCTCAATATAACCATATAACAATTACAGCATGGAAACAGGCCACCTCGGCCCTTCTAGTCCATGCCGAACGCTTACTCTCACCTAGTCCCACTGACCCGCACTCAGCCCATAACCCTCCATTCCTTTCCTATCCAATTTTACTTTAAATGGCAATACTGAACCTGCCTCTACCACTTCTACTGGAAGCTCATTCCACACAGCTACCACTCTCTGAGTAAAGAAATTCCCCCTTGTGTTACCCTTAAACTTTTGCCCCCTAACTCTCAACTCATGTCCTCTTGTTTGAATCTCCCTTACTCTCAATGGAGAAAGCCTATCCACGTCAACTCTATATATTCCCCTCATAATTTTAAATACCTCTATCAATATTTATTGGTTATCTATCTATCTATCTATCTATCTATCTATCTATCTATCTATCTATCTATCTATCTATCTATCTATCTATCTATCTATCTATCTATCTATTTATTTATTATTACTTCTTTCTTTTTCTATTTGTCTTTTGCACAATGGGTGAATGCCCAAGTTGGTGTGCTCTTTCATTAATTCTATTATTGTTATTATTCTCTAGATTTATTGAGCATGTCCACAAGAAAATTTATCTCAGGGTTGAATATGGACATACATGTACTTTGATAATAAATTTACTTAGAACTTTGAACTTCATTGCAATTGGCTGTCACTAATAGCTTGTTCTTCTATTTAATAAAGTTTTCCTTGTCATAGTCAGGAAGGTCTTAATGACTCATGTTATTAGATAGGTTTGTGCTATTTACAAGCCTATCCTGTGCTCATCCTCAGACCCTTGACCTTTAACCTTCCATAGTTTGATGCTCACAATTGAAGCATTACCAGGAGATTATGCTAGATAGTTGAAATTCTCTAACTCTATCTACAGTATGAGAAAAACATTTCAGAAGTCTTTAGTGTAGGAATCAACAAATAAGTGCATTTAAATTGTAAGCCATCTTGAATTGGGTTTTCCATAAAAGCCATAAGATATAGGAGCAGAATTAGGCCATTCAGCCCAGCAAGCATGCTCTGCTATTCCATCATGGCTGATTTATTATCTCTCTCAGCCTCATCCTCCTGCCTTTTCCCCATATAGTTTGACATCCTCACTAATCAACAACCCAATTCCGGTGACATGGCTGAGAATGCCATCGATTTGTTGCCTGATGCTTTTCCCATTCAACTCATTCAGACTATACAGGTTTCATTATCTCCAATCTGCCCTTTTGCTCCTGTAATCCACTTGCTTTCAATGTAGTGTTCAGGAAAATAACGTCCAAATCTCTGTTCCCTTCCTCCTTTTGACGTACACCACACTCTCATGGTACACCATATTCTTTCATGCGAAAACGTAGAGTTGTGATTCTCTTGCTCATCTTCAAAACATGTGAAAGGTTATTAATATTTTTTAATCTCTCTGAACTACTCCAATCACTACTTCAATGCTAATGCCTTGGATTTTCTTAGAGGGCCCTTGCATGAAGGAGAGAAAATACTTTGAACTGATTTACTATTCCTAACACTCACGTTCATAGGTGAGGAGATCATGAATGAAAGTCAACTTTAATATCCGTAGTTCAGTTGTCAATCGCAGAAATTTGGCTGCTCTTTGAAAACTGATCATTCAAATTAATTCTTTCTGCTTACATTTTCTTCAACACATCACGCTCAGATTGGATCGTTCCTTTTTACTGGAATATTATCTGTCAGACATCCAGTCTCTTGGCAGCCTTCCAACTCCATTGACGTATGCGTTTGGAAATATTCTGAATTTGATGTGATAGATGTTGTTACCAGACCAGATTCTTTCTGAAGATGAATTTGTCAAAAACCAGAATTGTTTTCTAACTATGATTTTTTTTTGTTCTACTCCATTACTACTAGAGACAGACTGGGCAAGCACAGTACTTTCTTTTCAACAGTAAACATTCATAAGCCTTGGTCAAATTCATAGAGGTCAAGTTCAGCATTTTCTGTAACCATTAGTATGTCCTTTCACCCTTGGGCCTGCCAGTTTCTCCAAAATGACTCATTATTGTTTCAAGTTCTTCAGAGTGGAATTGAAAGCTTTATGGGAAATAATAAATGTATGATTTTTAGTCAGGCTTACATTTAATACTAAATTGTTGTGTGAGCTTATAAGGTATTCACAAAAACTAGGAAACTCTGTTTTAAAGTCCAGTTCTATTTTTACGATATCTTTCTGAGATCAAAGTTTAAGGCTTGTGTAGCAGGACGTTTTGGAAGTGCATCTCTTGAGCTCCAAAACTACATTTATTGCTGTCCTTTTAAATTGTGTTATGATGCACACACTGTGTTTATAACAAAAACACCATTCCCTATTTTATATGACATTTTTCTTTCCATTTTGGAGTGTCACATTTCCTTTCATTGTGTTTGTTAGAGAGACAACTGTCCTTGCAATAATTTGAAAATCAATATAGATGTTACCAAAAGATTAGTTTACCATGGATGTAAAAACATCTAATTTTTTTCTTGATTAATTTTTCTCACTGAAGTGATAATATATTTTGCATCTGCAGCTGGAATAAGTACTTGGAATATTTTCCAAATCCTCTACTCCTTGTTTTGGATTATGTTGTAGAAAATGTTTCTGAAGATTCAAGGTTCAAATTTCAGTTTTATTTATCATGTGAACATTGAAACATACTCTGTAGTGAAATGCTGTTGGCCTGCACAGGCAAGCACCTCCTAGTCTCTACCCAACTAACAGGATTCACTTGCCACTCATTCCCAACTCATCACCTACAGCTTATTTAAACCCAGCTCTCATTCACAGTCCTTGTTCATCTATTAATCCAGCCAGCCTCAACCAGTTGCTTCTAGAATTCAGTTACCTTGTTGCCTTTTCATATTAAGTATCCATTCACTCTTTTTTAATTGTTCATGGCTTGTTATTTTGTATTTATTACTCAATTAATCGTTCACTGCTGAATTGTCTCCACTGCTCTGCAGTTGGGTCAACCCTTTTCTACATTTCCTGACAAATATGTTATTTGCATTAACAACCAACACACTTGAGGGTGTGCTGGGGGCAGCCTGCTCACGTTGCCATTCATTCTGGCTCCAACGTAATTTGTCGATAATGCTCAGTTGAACACAACACGCAACATGCAACACGCAGCACAACAGAACACAACAAGCAACAAAAACAACAACAAGCCCCATTCCTCTCCCCCACTAATGCACACACGCAGTCCTCTAACCCTAGCTTCCAGCCTCCAGTAGACTTGTGCTTGGTCTCGGGCTCGCAGATGTTGGGTTTGACTTCTCCAGTAGACTTGCAGAGATTCACGGACTCAGGGCTCAGGCCATTGGGCCTCGACTTCCAATTTATCCCTCATCCTTGATCCTCAGCATTTATCCAGGACTTGCCGATCACCGAACACTAGGCCTAGAACTCCTGAACCCATTGACAACTTGCTGTCCCTGGGGTGCCACCAGCCCTCATCTGCGCTGGTGTGCCAGTCTGACATCCGACATCTGACCATGGTTGTCCTACGTCCACATTGCTGGCCTTCAAACGTGGAGCAGTGACTTAGACTCCACCCTGACCTTTAATTCTGAAACATCTCTGTCCCTAAATCCTAAATTGACCCTAATCCCTAACCTGACCCCTAACAACTCTGTCTGTCCCCGAACTGTCCTTACAAACCTAAAATACTAAGGAACTTCACGGCTGAGCATGTGAGAAGGGCTCTGGGGAAATTCAGACACGGCAAAGCATTGGGACTGGATGGTGTGAGCCCCAAGGTCCTGAAGGAGTGTGCTGAGCAGCCGCGTGGAGTTCTCCTACACGTTTTCAATCTGAGTCTCACCTGGAAAGGGTTCCAACTGTGTGGAAAATGTCATATGTGGTCCCTATATCCAAGGAGGGCCAACCGGAAGGCTTGAATGACTGCCGTCCAGTGACTCTGACCTCACACATCAGGAAGACTCTAGAGAGGCTGGTCCTGGCTCACTTCTGACCACTGGTCTGATCAGTTATCGATTTCTTGCTGTTTGCCTATCAGGAGCACATTGGAGTCGCTGATGCTGTCGTCTACCTACTGAACAGAGCCTACTCCCATTGGATAAGCAGGGCAGCACTGTGAGCATCATGCCTTTTGATTTCTCAGGTGCCTTCAATACCATACAGTCTTCATTGCTGGGGGAAAAGCTCTGTTCAATGCAGATTGGCACTTCCATTGTTTGCTGGATAATGGACTACCTGATTGGCTGTTGACTGTATGTGCAGCTTCAGAGTTGTGTGTGAGATATGGCCATAAGTAGCACAGGGCCCCCACCGCGGACTGTATTGGCTCCCTTCCTGTTTACCCTGTATATCTCGGACTTTAGATACAACACTAAGTCAAATTATCAGCAGAAAATCTTTGATGACTCAACAATAGTTAGGTGTATTATGGGAGGTCGGGAGGATGAATACAGGGCCCTGGTGGAGGATTTTGTCAAATGGTGCAAGTTGAATCATCTGCAGCTCAACGTCAGTAAGTCAAGGAAGATGGTGATCGACTTTAGGAAGACTAAGCCTGCACTGTTCCCTGTTACTATTGATGGTGAGGATGTGGATGTGATGAGCACTTACAAGTACCTGGGGGTGCACCTGGATGACACTTCAGTGGACCACCAACACAGAGGTTGTGTACAAGAAGGGGCAGTTGCCTCTACTTCCTGAGGAGACTGAGATCCTTCGGAATATGAACGCCTCTCCTTCACATATTCTAACGGTCTGTTGTCGCCAGCACAATCTTCTATGAGGTGGTGTGCTGGGGCAATGGCGTCAACATGGGTGATGCCAACAGGGTCAATAAACTGATTAGAAAGGCTGGCTCTGTTAGAGGAGTTAAACTGGACACACTGGAGGCTGTGACAGAACAAAGTACCCTACGGAAAATCCTGGCAATTCTGAACAATATCTCTCACCCTCTACTTGCCACCTTGGCTGAACAGAGGAGCACTGGTCTAATGGACTAAGACAACTGCGCTGCTCCAAAGAGCGCTGTATGAGGTAATTCTTACCCTCGGCCATTAGGCTCTATAATGAGTCAACCTATAGCCGGGGAAATGATGACTCCCTCCTGTTAGACTGTGGTAACTTATTTTTCATTCTTTCTACTTCTCTTCTAATATTTATATCTGTGCACTTGTAATGCTACTGTGACACTGTAATTTCCTTTGGGATCATTAGAGATTCTATTTATCTATCTACCTATCTAAATCTTAGCCGTGATTTCAACAGAGGTTGCACCTCAGCACCATCTTAAAATGTAAAAGATCTTTCACCTTCTCCAGCAGCTCTATTTTGGATTATACTTTGGTCTTTGATTCTCTCTCTTCTAGCTTTCTGGCTAGTAATGCTCCCTTTATCTACGTCTGACGGGTTACCTTTTTGCAACTTGTAAATGTACCTCATTAGAGTTCCAGTAAAACCATGAGTTATCACATCATACAAAGGATGCTTGCCTTGCTGTTTAGAGCTTTGCACTTACTCCCTGGTCTCTTTGCTTTCCCTAGTTCAAATTAAATTTTTCAAAACACGTCTCTATGCCCCAGGTAACATTTTTCAATCTATTTACTACTGCCATAGAATTCCCTAAAGAAAAGAAATTAACCTTAACTTATTTGTTCTTTAGATACATTTTTATCAAGAAACAAAATAATTCTAATTCTTTCAAATTATTTTTTTAGCACATGTAATGAGATTTATCGAGAGTGCTAATGTGGAAACAAGTTTGCTCTACATATTTTCAAACCATTTCCACTTTTGTGAACCTTTTAGTTCCCTTGATCTTAACTACTCTTTGGACTGACTTTAGGTTTTATAATCTCTGGATGGTTCTTTTAATAAAACTCTCACCTTACTTTATTAAGTTCCAGTTAAATTTGATTTCAACATAAGATATTAATGAATAGTTTATTTGTACTTCTTCAATAGGACTAAGTTTTTCCCTAATGTGTTCTGTGCAATCAATCTCTGTTGGTTTCATTTAATTTATGTTTCATCATTTCCTCCTCTCTTGGTCTTTGTTTAAAGTAGCCAGTTAATTTGATCAGAACTCAATAACCTAAATTTCAGAAGTTTCTTGAGAAGGCCAGCCATGACTATGGCAAATAACATTATTAATTCAGTTTCAGGACCCGTAATTGCGGATGGCCCAGTAAGGCAAGAGCTATCCGGAGAACATTGGCTCAAAGTGAGTCATGAGCTAGAAGTGAAAAAGGGATCACAGATAGTCAAGTATGATGTTCTCCTAAGGAATTGTCAATTGGTTTGTCCTCAGGTGTCTGTAGAGACTAATCCAGGGTCCACATATTCTCGTGCAATGTGGGCAACAGTGAGTGGTGGCTGTGGTTGGTGATTGGGTCTTTTGGTTGTTCATTCTTTCCTTTCTCAGCTATTGCTTGTTCTCTGTGGCAAAGCAGAGGCTGTTGTTGTGTACCACAACTCCCTCTTGAACCGATTTCCTCCAGGTGTATCTATTGAGTGCAATGTCTTCCCAGTTTTTAGACAAAAAGCTGAATTTCTTCAGATAGATTTTGATGTTACCTTTGAAACATTTTCTTTGCCCATTAGGGGCTGACTGGCCTTCCTTCAATTGGCAGAAGAGGATCTGTTTGGGGAGATGTGACTTAGGCATCTGGATGACATCACCTATCCATCAGAGTTGGTGTTTCTTTATTGTGGTGGAGATGCTGTTTATGTTGGCCTTCTGCAGTATGCTGGTGTTATGTCTGTCTTTATAGTTGATTCTCAAAATCTTTCTTAAGAGTCTTTCATAAGAATCTTTGGTAGTATTGTTCAGTGCTTTCAGGTGTCTACTATAGGTAGCTCATGATTCAGCTCCATGTAGGAAGGGCAACTGCTCTATAAACCAAGAGTTTTCTTTGGACCTGTAAGTTGTGGCCTTTAAAGACTCTCTTCCTTAATCTTGAACGGAATTTTTGAAGGTGTGAAGGAACGTACTGTGTAGTTTATCATTGACGTGGATTATACTCCTGACATTGGCAAGTCTTTAGGTATACCCATCTCTGAAGGCTGTATGAACCCAATATGGTTTTTCCCTTTTCCAGTAGATTTTAGCTCACCCCATTGGCAGGAAAGATCTGGTAAGTATCTGGAAACTAGAGCACTACACTTCTTTTTTGTATCAACTCTGGCCCATTGCCTATATAAGTCATGCGGCTATAAAGATGGATTTCTCCTGTAATAATATCTTTGGCCTTTTAGGTTGTCAGATCACTACCTTATTTTCAATGATCCACATGCTACAGGATGAAAATAGTTACAAACTTTAGTTTCTGGTTACATTATTTAGCACTTGGTTTTTTTTTTACCAAGTTTGCTTATTGCATCTAACTTCTTATAATAAGTGTCCTTAATCTCTCCAAGGGGCATTTCTGCATTAAGAGAATGATCATTGAGGCACTTCTACTGGATCCCTGAAGCAATGAACTTGACTATCTGAAGGGTCTGTTCTGAAGAAGCAGCTGTCTCTTTATGTACTTGGACATGTAAGGACGTGCATTTTAAGCACCACCAAGGGAGGTTCTGCAACTGTATCGCCAGTTTGAGAGATGCAGCATCTGTTTTGGACTACATATTACTGGTAGTGCAATAGACCCATCTAATTGAATAGCTGGTTGGAGAAAATGCAGTAAAATCTCAGCTATTTGGCAATTTCATTGAAGTAGGGTAGATGATGTGACAGGCCAACAGAATGCCCAAGCTGACTTTCAGTTTTCTGACAGACTTGATTAACAGGAATCTGTCAAGTCCAGCATGTGGCAGATGTTGGAACTTTTACTGTAGTTCCAATAAAGTGTTGCAGGCTGTTGACTATGGTACTGGTAATATGTCTCAGACAGAGTGTATTTAACTAGTCACAGCTGTAAGTCTTAAAACCTTTAATCTGTTCAGAAATACTTTCTGACTCCTTGTTACTGCCAGCGTCACCTGGGCGGGCACATTTTTCAGAGTGTACTGCATGAAGTGGCAAACCCCCTGCAGTGTGTAATAGATGTAGTGACGAACTCCATTTTATCCACCATCTTCATGCTACAAGTTCAAGTCATATCTTGGGTGTTGTAAAATGCCACGGAACGGATGCATTCACTCAACCCAGTAAATATGTGGCAGTTCATCCAATTTGTCTGTCTCATTTACTCCTTTCCATTAACCCTGCAATGTTTTATTTAGGTATTTATGCAATTGCAAAGGGAGGAACATACCAAATCAAGGTTTAATAAACTATTAGGTAGTGCTTTCTAAATTATTATTGCCTTTTAGACCATAGGACAAAGGAGTAGAGTTAGGACATTTGGCCCATTGAGTCTTCTCCAACATTCCATCATGGTTGATTTTTTATCCCTCTGAACTCCATTCTCCTGCCTTCTTCCTGTAGCCGTTGATGCCTTTATAATCAAGAAGTTATCTTCCTCCACTTTAAATATACTCAATGACTTGGCCTCCACAGCCATCTAGGGCAGTAGATTTCACAGATTTACCACCCTCTGGCTAAAGAAATTCCTCCTAATCTCTGTCCTTGTATTAGAACATAGAACATAGACATCTACAGCACATTAAAAGCCCACAATGTTGTGCTGACCACATAACTTACTCTAGAAACTGCCTAAAATTACCTTACTGCATAGCCCTCTAATTTTCTAAGCTCCATGTACCTATCTAAGAGGCTCTTAAAAGACCCTATCATATCCACTTCCACCACCGCCACCGGCAGTGCATCCCACTCTGTGAAAAATTTACCTCTGTCATCCGCCTTGTACCTACTACAAAGCACTCTAAAACTATGCCCACTCATGTTAGCTATTTCAGTCCTGGGAAAAAGCCTGTGGCTCTCCACACGATCAATGCCCCTCATCATCTTACACACCTCCATCAGGTTACCTCTCATCCTCCATTGCTGCAAGGGGAAACGGCCAAGTTTACTCAACCAATTCTGAGACTGCCCCCTGGTCTCCATGTCCACTCTATCTAGGCCTTTCAGTATTTGATAGGTTCCAAAGAGATCCCCCCTCATTCTTCTGAACTCCAGTGAGTACAGACCTACCTACCTAGAGCTATCAAACACTCCCCTTATCTTAATCCTTCAATTCCTGGGATCATTCATATGAATCTCCTCTTGATTCTCTTCAATGCCTGAATTCATGTTGCACACATATTACTTGTCTCTGTTTCCTGCTAATCATCTTGAACTTTGCCCTCTGGTTTTCCACTATTTAACCATTAGAAACAGTTCACTTTATGTTTGATTAAATCTGGAGGACTAATATTTTAGTGCTTTCCTTTAAGCACAAGCTTTGGAGCTGGAGGAGATGAATCATTACCGCATAGAGGAGGGAAATCATGTTGGCATTACAGTATTGAACCTGCTATATGGTCTTGGAAGTTCTGTGGATATTCAACACTCTTCTACTTTAAATGGATTGCAAGGGTTAACAATTTAGAACAGATGCTAGGGCACATTCTGAGGTCAGATCTAATACTACGATCTTTGTGCCACTTGTTTACTACTTTGGAAAGCTGTAGAATCAATACCCTGACCAAAGCCAAGGTTAGTGTTTGGATATTCTTATTAGCAGTCTCATGGATTCCTGTCTATCTTTCCTTCCAAATTAATGTTTCTTTAAACAAGCTAAAGGAAAGGTTTGTAGTACACAGATATAATGATACTATCTTTTACTATGTTCAGGAATTGCATGTATCTGACCTGTTTACCAGAATTTTCCCAGAAAAAATGCTCTTCAGGTTAGTCGTCTTTTCATTTGATTTTAATGGTTTCTATATTTTAACAATGTTAATACCACAGAAGCAAGGACTGCTCATTTGGATGATGCATGTACACTGCTCTGTGTGGAGAATGAAGGGTTCCTTTAATTGCCAAGAATTTTTTCTCTTCCCAGGGCTCTGACAGATGCAATGAAACAACAGGGGCAATGTACCACCAGTCATTTAGAACGAGATGGTAAAGTTGCAATTCACGTGCAACATGAAAGCATGCAGCCAACCACTTCAAGGAACAATTTTGGTAAGTGCTGCGATCTGACAGGCTTGTATGGAACAGCTGAACTGTGGATAATGGTAGAATTGTTTAGTCTGCTAATGAAGAGTTTCCTGATATGTACTTGAAAAATTTACATTAAGCCTTCTTATGTCATTGATGTAAATTGTATACCTTCCTATTTCACTGTGCCGTGCTTGAATAGTTTCCAATAGATAGATGGAAAATAGAAAAGGTTTTAGGTGCAAAAGACATCAAGGGATATGAAGAGAGAGCAGGAATATTTATTGAGATAGATAACACCCATTACTGTAGCGAGTGATGAAGCAAGATCAAAGGGTTGAATGGTCCACCTGTGCACCTATTTTTACGTCATTCTGATTCCCAGAATGGCGCTTTATAACCTGGTATCATCTTGCAAGCTTATCAATTGGTAATTGAGATCCTCACTATTTTGTGGTCTCACATTTGATTCCTGGTATGAATAACGTGTGACACTCTTTCACGTGAGACTCATGTTTCCCCTTCCACTTTTGTTTGGTTAGAGGGAGAGAAAATGACAGTGGTGAAGAAGGAAAGAACATTAGAAAAAAGCCAATGTGACCCCTTTGTTCAAAACAGGAGAAGGCGGGGAGCTACAAGCCATTACGTTTAACAACTATTATTGTCAAGATGCTAGAAATAATGATCAAAGGGAAATAGTTAATCATTTAGGAAAATTGATGACAATTAAACCAGGTCGAAAGATAAATCATAATTGACAAAGTTTCTTGAATTTCTTGAGGGGATAACGTGGAGAGTTGATGGGGAGGTGCTTGTAGATCTTGTGTATTTAGATTTCCAGAAGGCGATCACAAGATGCCACACTGGAAGATGCTCATTGCCAAGAGGTTGGACTTTTAAAAACAGGGAGATTTTTGTTGCAATTATACATGCTGTGGCCTCACCTGGAATACCTTCAAAAGATATTGTAACATTGGAGGCAATGAAAGGAAATTCACCAGGGTTAATTCTGGGGATGAGAGGGTTGTCCTGCCAAGAGGGACTAGTTGGAGCTTGTATTCCTGAAGTTTAGAAAGATTTGTGGTGACCTTATTCAAACATGTAAGATCCTAAGGTGGTTGACAAGGATTGATGTTAGGACTTTTTTTTCACTAGGGGAGTATCTCAAACAAGGGAAAATAGCTACAAGATAATGGCCCAGTCATTTAAAACTGAGGTACTTAGAGTGTTGTGAATCTCTGGTGTTCTTTCCCTGGCGTGTGGTTAAAGTGGGATCATTAGAATTATTTCAAGTAGAGGAGAATAAATAATTAATACTTTGAAGAATAGAGGGATAGGAGAAATGGCACAGGGTTGAGACTAGCACAGATAAGCTATGATCATATTAATTAGGGGGACAGGCTTGAAGGATGTGATGGCTACCTACTCCAACTCTTTTTTTCTTCTTGTCTTCTTACAAAAATTTCACTCAGATAGATTCTGATACAAATCTTTTGAATCAGTCCAATAGTTACTAAGGTGAACTTTGGTTAAGTTAACTATTTTTTTTCCTGGATTGTTCACAGATTTCCCAGATACTACTTTGACAGCTTTCTTGTATAACCATATCATGGATAAGATTGCTTGGATAGTTTGAATGGTTCTCAGCTTGTGCATGTTCTTGTGCACGATAGATTTATAAAGGAAAATGCGAAAATAATAATAGCAATGAAGCAAAGAAAAGCATAGTATATTGGAAACTCTGATCTAATGACCTGTAAATGCCTTCTTACTAACAAATTAAATGCTTCCTGTCTGTTTTAAACCATTAGAATTAATATATTACTCCAAGAGTTTACATATGTGGACTCTAATAGAGCTCATGCCTCAGAAGAGCAATCAGAATTACCATTAAAATGTTTTCTTAGCATAAATTGCTGTTGTGGGGTTTTTTTTTTTGCTTTCCCAATGTGCAGTTTGAAGGAAATATTGTAGTACTCTTCAGGGAAGGAAGAATCAGCTACTTAATAATGAAAAAGCTGTTAGTGCTTCTACTGAATGGCAACAAAACAGAAAAATCCACATTCACTTATACTTGATATTTCTGTGGCATGTCTTTGTCCACTCTGAATGTCTCTGTCCATTGCTAATATTTTATGTTTCAGGAAAGGAGGATGAGAAGCACCTGTTGAGGATAGAGGAAAGGAGAGTCACCTACCAGATGACGGAAGTGTATGCTTGAGATAGTACCCCTGAAAAGAATGAAGTGCCTTGCAGAAACTATAAACTTTGTTTATAGAGGCAAAACTTTTCAGAGATTCATCAAATAAGCATCAGAAAAATGTTCCTGAGTCCCATAAGGAGGTGACTGGGACAGATACCTTAAGGCTTGCTGAAAGAAGTTGATGTTAAGCGGCATTTCAAAGATGAAGAGGGAGGTTTAAGAAATGAATTGCGGTGTTTGAATTGTTATAATAGTTAGAGACACAGTTGCCAATGGTGGAATGATTAAATTTGCGGAAGACAGAATTAAAAGAGTGTCAATATCTCAGGTTCTATGGAGATGAGCACAGGTGACAGAGGGGGAGGAGTAAGATGATGGAGAGGATTTAAAGCAGGAATTACAGCAAGGTGGGACATGGACAATCAGTGTCAATTTTATTCAGAGAGAACCCATTAGCAGCTCATTGAAACATCCCAGTCTTGAAGTAGCAAACGTAAAGATAAGAGTTTCAGCACCAGGGGTTCAAAGTTTTGGGGATGGGTGTGAGTGATGAGAGTCATGTGATACGTATGTTGGAGAGATGGAAGTACACTCAGTGGCCACCTTATTAGGTACCTCCTGTACCTAATAACCTTCCGCACACCTCTAATGCAACATGTAGTTATTTGAGTTACTGTCGCCTTCCTGTCGGTTGAATCCCCTGTACCTAATAGAGTAGCCACTGAGGGAATGTTCCAGGTCTGCTGCTGTTGCAGCCCATCCACTTCAAGGTTCAATGTGTTTTATGTTCAAAGGTGCTCTTCTGCACACCACTTTTGTAACATGTGGTTATTTGAGTTACTGTTCCCTTCCTGTCACCTCGAACCAACCTGGCTATTCTTCTCTGATCTCTCTCATTAACAAAATATTTTCACCCGTTTTTTGTTTTTCACACCATTCTCTGTAAACTCTTGAGACTGTTGTGGGTGCAAATCCCAAGTGATCAGCAGTTTCTGAGATACTTAAACCACCTGCCTGTCACCAACAATTTTTCCATGGTCAAAGTAATTTAGATCACATTTCTTCCACATTTTGATGTTTCGTCTGACCAACAACTTGATTCTTTGCATGCTTTTATGCATTGAGTTGCTGCCACAGGTTTGGCTGATTAGATATTGCATTAACGAGCAAGTGTACGAGTGTACGTGGTCTTAAAATCTCGCTTGGAGTTGAATATGACAGCAAGGATATGAATTGTCGGACAGTATCACAGAGTTGCGAGGAAACGTGTTGGAATCAGTGGCGAAGGAACATCTATTTTTAGACAGGGATTGTCAGCCCTTTGTCCTTTCCAGTATTTCTAGGAATTTTCTGCTTGTCCAGTTGAGCCCATATTTTTACAAATTAGAGCCAATGGAAAGGCTAGAGAATTTATAGTGAAAAATGTTTGGGTGCTATTCACATACATGTTGAAACTAATTTTGTATCTTCACATAATGTTCCCAGTGTGTGGATGAGTGATAGAAGGAACCAAGTGTAGCTCCACAGGGACTCCAGGGGTAATGGTGCATTTTTGAAAGAGCAGTCACTACAGATGATTCTCTGGTTATGACTGGTTAGAGACAAATGGAGCCAGGTAAGTGTGGTTCAATCTAACTGTACAATGGTGGGGGAGGGAAGCTTTTGAGGAGGTGAAATGATCAGCTGTGTTAAAGGCTTCGGACAGGTTGAGGAGGACAGGGAAAAACATATAATCTTTAAGAAAAGGAAAAATGGCAGCCCGAGAGTCCCTTCAACATCGGGGCAAGGAATGGAAGTGATAAAATCAGCCATTTTATGGGAAATGAAGTGTTCTCATCTGTTTAATGCAATGTATCTTCAACACAATTACCATATTTCCTTCTCCCCTCTTTCTAATGAATGGCAAATAGCCGTACTGCATCCCATCACAGCAGATCTATATGTGGTAGTGCATATAAATTTTCTGACTCAATAATTCTCCACAGTCAATGGAATCTTTTCATCTAATTTCATCAAATAACCGAGGAATACACTCTAATTTGACTATTTTCATCTCTGCTGAAACCCATTTCTTTTTGATGATGGAATGGTAGACCCACAAGTTTCCAGTCTGTCTTGCTAATTTTTTTTAAACTTTAATGTCTATCCCATTTTCAGACGGATGAGATTTCAGCCATAAAGTCAGTGGGGCACTTGCTCACATGAGTGGTAATATAGTAGCGAGGATCTCCTGGCCATTTTCAAAGCCTGTCTGATTTTACTTTCTGCTAATGCAGTTGTTTGATCAAAATGGCAATTTACTTTCCAAGCTGACCCTGTACCAATTTAAAAAGGAGGAGTACAAATGTTTTATCAGTAAACAGAGAGCACACCAATATTGTGTATTGGTAGTCAGCTACAGTAAGCTTTTCTTAAGGATGTGAGGATCACTGGCAAGGTCAGCATTTACTGCCTGTCCCTAATGGTCCCTGAACAGAGTAGCTTACTGAATCACTTCAGAGATTTTTGAGAGTTAATTTCATTGCTGTGGGTGTGGACCAGGCTGAGATTAAAGATTTCACTCTTTGGGAGACATTAGTAAGTCTTTACAATCCAGTAAGTTCCTGGTCATCATTATCAACACCAGCTGATCTTGTTCAAATTCCAGTTAACTTCCAAAGGTGTCATAATGGGATTGTACATCTCAACTTCTGGTTAATACTTCTATAACATGATATCAGAGGGGAATGGGGTTATGCAGACTCAATGGACCAAATGTCTAATTCTGCTCCTCTGTCTTATGGTCTATACCATGACTACTCATATTACTGGTAGAAATCTGAATAGAGCTATTTTAAAGTAACAGAATAAGCATAAAGGTGTTTTTACCACTAGGGGATGCAAACAGAGGGATCATAAATCTATGGTAGTTTCTATTGCATCCAATAACAACTTCAGCAGTAACTTCTTTATGTAGAAAGCAGTCCAAGCTGAGAGTCTGGTTTGCATGGTTTGATAAAGCCATGGTATATGGATTTATGCGGAATCTAATTAAGTATATGAAGGAGAAAAATTAGAATAATTTGAAAGGTTGAGATGAAGTAAGATGGAAGGAGCAATTTAGACTATTTTGTTTGTTTGGCCTACTAATATAGTTTATTTTCGATGTGACCTCATTATGAATTAACTGTAGTAGTGTGAACTCTTCCCATGTGGGGAGATTGTCTTCTACTGCTCTTTGTTTGACAACATCGCACCTAGACTTTGACAGGCTCAAGCCCTCAAGAATACTTGACTTTGTTGTTTGTACATCAAGGTGAAGATACAATGCAGTCAGCAAAATACAAACAAGGAAAACAGAAAACATGAGGTTGTGCAGATGCTGGAAATCCAGAGCAACACACACAAAATGCTGGAGGAACTCAGCAGGTCAGGCAGCATCAATGGAATAAGTACTCGACATTTCAGGCTGAGACGCTTCATCAGGACTGGAAAGGAAAGGATAAGAACCCAGAAGAAGATGGGAAGGAATACAGTACAAGGTAGAAGATGATAGCTTGAAAAGGTAAAGGACTGAAGAAGAAGTAAAGACTATGCACCAATGAGACTTGTAAGCAGGATCCATTGGAGCTAGGCTCTGCTGATACCATTTAAGTGTTTACTGCAGGGCACTGAGTTCATTTTATAGAAATAATAATTGCAAATGAGCTGAGCCTGCCTTTTTGGCAAGGATATTGTAGCAAGTCTGTTGGTATCAGTAGATTTAGCTACAGTGTATTGTTCAATACTAAATTAGTTGGTTATTTTGTGTTGCTATTTGTTAGATAACATCCAAGCAGTACCTGTGAGGCACAATGGGAAAGATCAGATAAAATGGCCATTATATTGATGTACCACTGATAGCATAATTGTAGGTCCTTTGTATAAGATACAACATACAATTCCAAGGGTTTATAAGGATGGAAGTTGCCAAGAGCAGATACAACTTGAGCCTCTCCCAAACAGAAATCGACTGGGAAAGGTCTCTGTTCAAAGCCAGAAGGCAACCATGTGTCAGCAAAAGGCAGCAATGAGCTAATGGTGTCCATCCATAAGATTTCATGATGCTTTATAGGGAGGTTAAAACATCTTTAAGGGAATAAAAGAGTGGGGCCCCAGGTCCTCATCGGTACTGCTAGAGGATGAAGATGCAGTAAGGTCAACAAGGCACAACCAGGAAAGAAGACCCGTGCCCCAGATGAATTCGGAAGCACGAGCTGTCAGAGCCAGGGTTTGGTGGTACCAGTTGCTGTTGTTAAGTACCCACTCTGAATTGTCTGTAACATCTAAATTAAGGAATTAGAGTCTGTATCTTGCAGGCCAGAGGTGGTCAAGAATCCAAAGTGAACAGGGCAAGAGTGCCCTCTGTCTCACAGATGTAACTGTATACAAATAAGGGATATATACAAATAAGTACTACTCCTTCAGTAGTAGAGCTGTAGATATTTGGCTGGAATCCACTGAGGTCGAACCAGCAGAACAGCACCAGTAATTTCTTATTAACTTTAAGAGCAATGATCATTAACATTTGAACCAGACTTATAACATTCACAATGTTTAGAAATTAATGATTTGCAGTACATCTCATAATAACCTCACGAGTACTGCATTACTCTAAAGTAAGTTCCACAACATTGATTTGAAGTAAATATCACTAACCTGAGAAAATCTGCAGGTGCTGGAAATCCGAGGCAACAAAACACACAAAATGCTGGAGGAACTCAGCAGGCCAGACGGCATCTATGGAAAGGAATAAACAGTTGACGTTTTGGACTTAGACCCTTCTTCAAGACTGGAGAAAAAAAGATGAGAAGTCAGAATAAGAAGGTGGGGGGAGGGGAGGAAGAAGTACAGGTGGCAGGTGATAGATAAAACCGGGAGAGAGGGAGGGGTTGAAAAGAAGAGCTGGGAAGTTGGTTGGTGAAAGAAATAAAGAGCTGGAAGAGGGGGAATCTGATAGGACAGGGTAGAAGACCATGGAAGAAAGGGAAGGGGGAGGAGCACCGGGGGGGGGGGGGGGTGCTGATAGTCAGGTACGGAAAAAGGTGAAAGAGGGAAACAGAGATGGGGGAATTCTGGGGGGGGGAGGGAAGCAGTTACCAGAAGTTCAAGAAATCGATGTTCATGCCATCAGTTTGGAGTCTATCCTGACAGAATGTAAGGTGTTGCTTCTCCAGACTGAGTGTGGCCTCATTGGGGCAGACGAGGAGGCCATGGACTGACACGTTGGAATGGGAATGGGAAGTAGAATTGAAATAGGTATGGGGGTGTTTCTAAAAATACTGGATTAGAAGCAATCCTCATATGTATTTTGTACTTCTGTGTTTGTCACAACAGTATTTGTCAAGTTTTTATAACTGATGCACCTTACAGTCTAAAAACATCTAACAGCTTTCCTTTTGTTTAAGGTAATTACAATTACTACGTCTGAACAAAAATTTTAACACGTGCATCACACTGCAAACTGAAAGACATTTACACTCAATTTTGCAACTAATTGATCTCAGAAAGAGTGTACTCAAACATTGCAAAAATAGAGAAGGACTCATTTCTGTGTCCTGAACCTTTGAGCTGTTATGTCGAAGAATGCTTGACTAGCCTGGTGCATAAACTATCAGATGCAGGTAAAAGCTTTTCTTGCTTCCACCAATTAGTAAGGGAATCTGCATAATTGCAGTGACAAATACAGTTTTTTTTTGCATGAATGGGTTGGATGAGTAATTTTCTATCTATTATTGAAAATAGCTTCCTTGTGCTTTATAACATCTCTGTGAATGATGTTATTTTGAATAGTTTTTTTTTCTTTCTTTGTTGTCATTTTTCAATCTTAAACTGCATTAAGACTGATTATTTAGTTCAAATAAACACATTACAATCCAGCCCAGATTGTTTTATTATAGTGAAAAATGTTGGCTTTAAATCTTTTAAGGTTAATTCATTTTATTTATATTTTGAATTGTTATATTTGAAAGGAGTATCTGATTTTATGAATACCAGTAGCATCATTGTTTGGCTTTTCCAGATCCAATAATAATATATCTTACGCTTATCTAAGATATTTGTGAGAGAAGGTCTTTGCAAGCCTTATCAATCATTTTCTACGTGCAGGTTGACGTTAGTCAAATGCAGAGGATGGTACAGCCAGAACTCTGGTGATTTTAGTGGTGCTGTCCTTGGTCTTGCAGCCTGACACATGAATCAGACTCTTTCATCTTCAAAGACCAAATATAATGTCAAACACTGTTACCATGCTTGGAGCTTTTGCTCTTCTTCAGAACATTGTTAACAAAGACTTTGTGTCTGGTCTCTGTTCAATATTCAGCAGTTAATGAAAAGATATTGGAAAGTTAATAATAGGTCATTCTTAATATGTTACCATGAATCTGAAGAAGCATATTAGTATGGATATTGTCTGCAGAAAGGACTCAGATGCCAGATCAACATTCAGAAATTACATTCTCATTCTCCCAATCTCTCCCATTCAAAAAGTCTGCTGACAAGGCTGTTTCATGAATAAAGGCATTATGACTTTTACACACTAAATGCTGGAGGAACTCAGCAGGTCAGGCAGCATCTATGAAGAGGAATAAACAGTTCAAGTTTCAGGCTGAGACCCTTCACCAGGTCGGACCATTGTTACATTGTGAAATTTTTTAACGTGCACTTGTCTAAGCTTGTAGAATGAGATTAAGTGGGATAATATCCGTCATTCGTTGCTTGGACATGGAACATTGGTGCCCAACTATTGGAGTCTAGGTAATCTGGCATCATTAGATGCCCATCCACTTTAGAAGCTACCCAGTTTTCATCTGAATTAGATCAATGAGATTTGCATGGAAGTAGTAAGCCATTTGCTGTGATCAGATACCTACTCAAAATCAAAGTCATGTTTATTGTCATATGCCCATGATCAGGTGCATTGAAAATCCTGTAGTAGCATCACAGGCACATAGTGTTAGAATTACTACATTTGCAAGAAGTTATACAATAAAGAACACAAGTAGAACAAGAACAAAAACACAACAAAGTCCATTTAGCGCAAAGTGGTCATTGTGAAGCTATACCGGTGTAGTGACCAGGGTTGTGCAAGTTGTTTAGAAAACAATGGTTGAAGGGGAGTATCTGTTCTTCTGGTGGTGTGTACCTCCTGCCCTATGGTAGCTGTGAGAAGATAGCATGGCGTGGAATGCTGGGATCGTTGATGGATGTTACCTTCTTGAGGCATTGTGTCTGGTAGATAATTTTAATGGTGGGGAGGCATATGCCCATGATGTATTGGGCTGAGCCCATTACTCTCTGCAGCGTCTTGCATTCCTGCACATTGTACCAGACTCGGATGCAATCAGTCAGGATACTTTTGACTGTACACCTGTCAGAGTGTGTTAGTATGAGACAAGTTCATTCTAAGAAAGAAAAGACGGTGACATGCCTGCCTTGTTAATGCATCTATGTCTGGGCCCAGAACAGGTCAAATGATAGATTAAAGCTCCTGATTCTCCCCACCGGTGACTTACCACTGGCACATGTTGTCCTTCCTCCTCCATCTCTGGAGAAGAAGATGAAAATTACCATCAATGTCATCAGAAAAGAAGACAGGATATTTGGTGTATGTTGGAAGGCAAATATTTCTAAAGGAAATGTACTGAAATAATGTTAATTATGAAGGTGCTGAGTTGTGATCTTTTCCCTTATTGGAGAGCTGCTTTATGATTATTTCCTTTTACTGAACTGTCAGAATAGTTAAAATATTCATAAGTGCTTTAAAATTTCATTAGCAAATACTTATATTTCAAATGGTTCTACATAATCTTATTATTTACTTAATGGAGTATTCTAAGGAGTAACCAAGAGATGGATGAAGGCAGAGAGGTAGACGTTGTCCATATGGACTCTTAGTAAGGCATGAGTGACCCTACCAAGAGCCAAAGTATAAAACTCTGACTTCAGCCAGCATAGCTCCCCGGGTCATTGAGGCACGCAAGCCTCCAAATCATGACAAGGTTGTGGTCTTCTTGGAGGCAGAGTTTCTTAAATGCCCCTAATGTAGATCTGCCTCTAACAATACCCCTAGTGGGGTGTTCTATGCGCTTACCACTCTCTGTGTTTAAAACAAAAACTACTTCTGACATCTTGCCATCAGTGTAGTTCTGGTCACGACACTGTAGAAAAGATAAGGTTTCACAGGAGAGAGTGCTAAGGAGATTTGTCAGCCTGTTGCTTGGAATGAAAGCCTCAGATGTGGGAAGACATCTGATAGCCGACCTTATTTTTGCTGGTGAAAGAAGGCTGAGGGTGACCTGTTTGAGGAACATAAAATTATTAGAGGTATAGAAAGAGCATTTAGTCAGAATATAGAGGAAATTCAGGGGCGCAATGGTTTAAGGAGGGAGGTTTAAGGAGGATTTGAGAGGGCAGATTTTTTACGTTGAATGGTTAATATCTGGAACTCGGTGCCAGAGAAGATGGTGGAATTGGTAACAGAGAGAAGTACATTCAGTGGCAACTTTATTAGATACTCAAGAAAGTGGCTTCTGAGTGTATGTTGATGATCTGCTGCTGTAGCCCATCCACTTCAAAGTTCGACGTGTTGTGCATTCAGAGATGCTTGACTCCACACCACTGTTGTAATGTGTGGTTTTACTTTCGCCTTCCTGTCAACTTGAACCCGTCTGGCCATTCTCTTCTGACCTCTCTCATTGACAATGCTTTTAAGCCTATTGAACTGCTGCTCACTGGATTTTTTTTTGTTTTTCACACCATTCTCTGTAAACTTCGGAGATTGCTGTCTGTGAAAATTCCAGAGGATCAGCAGTTTCTTAGATACTCAAACCCCCCTGGGTGGCACCAACAGTCATTAGACTGTCAAAGTCACTTAGATCACATTTCTTCCCCATTCTAATGCTTAGTCTGGAACAACAATCGAACCTCTCGAACCTCTGCACAATTTTATGCATTGAGTCGCTGTCACATGATTGGCGGATTTGATATTTGCATTAACAAACAGATGTACAGGTGTACCTAATAAAGTGGCCGCTGTGTGTATATAGACCTAATGTGGTCAAGTGGAATTTGTGTAGATGGCTTTGAAGGTTATTATGGACATGGCATGCTGAAGAGCCTATTTCTGTGCTGTACCTATCTGAGACTCTGAGTTATGATACAGAAAGAGGCCATTCACAAATCAGGTCCGTGCTGGCTCCCAACGGAGCAATCCTATCAGCCCCATTTACCACTAACCCTGCAACTTATTTTCACACGTGCCTGTTAACTTCTCTTTTCATTGTTTTGCCACTGACCTATGGTACATTAATGGTTCACTTGCTTTTGGATGTGGGAGGAAACTCGAGCAATCGTTGGAAACCCACCTGGATGTGGGGAGAATGTGTAAATTGCAATGAATCAAACAGCATTTGAGGTCATGATCTAACTGAGGTCCTTAGATCTGTGAAGCAAAAGTACTCTCTGCGGCACAACCATGTTGTAGATGAACAGAAGGGTCTGTCAAGGACCAATCTTAAGACAGAATGGGAGATATAGCATTTCAGGGCAGGAAAACGAAGAGATTAAGTTCATTGTTTTGAGAAATGTTTTTTTAATTGGGGCATGAAATTAACATTGAAACATTTATATTTCTTCCTAATTTATTTTCCTTTTCTTGTTCTTTTCATGTCAAGGAAGGGATGGGGAAAGATAAACAATTAGTTTAATTATTTTCTTTTTCCCATCTCTTCCTTGGTTTGAATAGGACAAGAACATCTTGGTTCCTATAAGGTAGGTGAGTAGATTCACAGATACACATTTCTCAGTGGGCCTAAAAGGGTGTTGGGCTGCAGGATGGAGGATGACCTTGGAGATCACATCTTGCTCCATGTGTACACAGCAAGATAACAAGTGGCGAGAGACTATTTGACAGTGGGAATCGTCAAAGTAGAGTGCTCACGCACACAGCCTCAGAGCGTGGATTGCTATTTCTGTGATATTGGAGAGTGATTATACCAATTTGTAAAGGCAGCAGATCATTGCACATTACAACAATCATAATTTGACAAGTTGAAGAGAATCTAAATAGAAATCTTGTTCTAGCATACCTAATGAGAAGGAACTTTTTGTAATTTAAAGTTTGATTTGCCTTGGGTGTTTCACTTCACTTCTGCATTGACTTGATGTGCTTTTGTGACTATTATGCAACCTTACATGAATAACATTTAAGAATGTGCATCTCATTAAGATTCTTTCCATGGCTGCATGCTACTTGTAATGAAAACCAGTAAGTGTGTTGGGTGATCTTTGCAATGCTTTATGATCAATAGTAGGTTATTGCTTTGCAATATTTAAAAACTGGGTAATATTGCAGCCATAAACATGAGAGATTCTGCAGATGCTTGAAGTCTGGAGCAATACATACAAAATGCTGGAGTAACTCAGCAGGTTGGACAGCATCTTTGGAAATGAATCAACAGTCCACGCTTTGGGAGGGTCTTGAAGGATCTTGGCCGGAGACGTTGACTGTTTATTCATTTCCATAGAATTACAGCCAGGTGAGGGACTAAGTGTATGGTACTTGCTTGCTGTTAACTGTATAACTGAGACAAGCATTATTATCACCCTATCAGCTTAAGTGTACATTTGAACATAACAAGCTGATCAAGAAAAAGAATAACGCATTGTTAATTGAATTCAACATTAGCCATCTTTGTTAACCTAGTAGTTATTCAGTGATCATAATCATATCATATGGAGAGATTAGTTGGACTACATCAAAAATATCAAATAGAATTAAACAAAGGGATATTATGAAGGGAATGGAGAGAAGTGATTAGCCCTTCAATCAGACTATTTAATTTGGCTATAGCAACCAGAAAGGAACTAATTTTTGGATTTGCATCTTTAGATTTGCTTGAACTTTCAAAGATTAATTCAAGACATTCATATCTGGACTGTCTTTAACAACAAAGACTTTAAATTAATCTGTCTTTCTTGCTAAGTACATTTCGGATAATGATTAATAAATGCCTAGTGATCATAAATCTGGTAAAGAAACAGGAGGTAATTCTGCTTTGAAAATCCTACTCAGGCAACCACATGTTAAACATAACTTGCATTTTCAGGGGACTGAAATCCATTGTTTTTGATGTTATGGAAAATGAGACATGGAAGAGATTAAAATTTTTAGATTAGAATTGCTGATTTTTGGAAGAAAAGAATTTATTGTTACCTTCTAATTAAAATAGAATACAAACCATTACTTTAATTTAGTACTTACTTGTCAGATAACTTGATAACTAAAAATGTGAACACTTACCAATTCTCTACCAAGCACTGACTATAATACAAACGTTTGTAGTTAAACAGAGTTGCTGAAGATATTATCATTGAACAGGAAGCCATATTCATAAACAGATAAGTTTGTAGGCCAATTATTTAACTGTAGACTGCTTTCATAAACTTTTAAAAGTAAAACTTTGTAATGAAATCTTATAAATATTGGAGGATTGCCTTTCAAACTGAAGTTAAAGGGCAAATCTCCTTCAAGGTTGTAAATGACTGGCACAAAACATGAGGTACAACCTTTCTTAGCAGTAATAATATGAAACCCGTTTTGAGAATTATTGAAGTACAAACTCATTCCATCCTAAATATCTCCATGTCATAACGAATTGTGATAGATCAAACTGCCTCGTAGAATGATGTTAAGACTTATTGAAGTGGCTGTGATGTCTATCTTATTTAGTGGAAGAAAACCTTTGAGGATGAAATCCTTTGGTTAACAAAGACTGCCAAAGAACAACTTCACACTTTGACCATCAGAGTGCAAATATATTCCATCAGTCCTTTAGGAGTTTATAACCAGCAGTTATAAACAGCCTGGCATATTACAAGTTTGCTATGGATTTAAAGAAAATATTTTGTATGCAGCAGTACTTGTCTCTTTGAAGACATTCAGATCTGTCATTTAAAAAAAATTAAACCATTAATGCATACTTTCATACCGTAGAGTAGTCCATGTTTGGATGAACTAACCCCATTTGTGTTGCAAACATGAGAAAATCTGCAGATGCTGAAAATCCAAAGTAACAGACAGAAAACGCTGGAGGAACTCAGCAGTTCAGGCTTCATCTAGAGTGAACAGTTGACGTTTTGGGCCGAGATCCTTCATCAGGACCATTTGTGTTGAGAGGTTTGTATAGATTGTTCACTTTTTATTTCTTGTATTGGTTGATTAGTGTCAAATCGTTTCAGGATTTTGTATCCAAGGGTTGTTTAAGAGGCATCTTTTATTTTCTAGTTCTGCACAGTTTGGCAAAATGGTGTGCAATGTTGAGTTAAACTGATTGTAGTGTCTAGTGTGGGAATTGTGACAATGCAAATTTAATCCACATTTGTCACTTCCAGTGCAGGTGATATGTCGTTTTATGCTATGTGCTGATTGATATGATAGTGTGTAGATCTTCTCCAAGGATCATCACCTTGTCATGGTGGAGGGGTTTGTGAATTCCTGAGATCCTGAGAGTGACGCTGTCTGGAGTTCAACCACCTGGCACTTAGCTCCTCATAGGGTCATCCATGGCATTAAGGTCAAGGGGGAGGTTTCAGATAAAGGGGGATCCAACCAAGATCTCAGTAGTGGAGCTGGAGGAAGACGATGGCACATCACAGCTGCAGTGAAGGTGGAGGAAGGCTGTGGTAGTGAAGGGTCCCCAGTCATTTTGAGTTCCATGCCACTGGACACTGACGCCAATCTGTCAAGAATCAAGTGGTGGCTGCCCATGCATCAACCTCCCCGTGTTAAACAAAGTCACGCACTGGCATTCTTTATTATGCCCTTACATGCCGAATAAAAGCTCGTAGCGATCAGCAAATGGTGAAGTGGGCAGCATTGTGAGGTTTTCTGGTTTGGCTTCTACAGCCTCCTTAAGACTCACTAATAGAATATCATAATTGACTTGAGTGATCACTCTACTACTAATATCAGGTAAACCCAGCTTTGCCAGCGCTGTTAAATGGCTGGGAAGTCTTAGCTGGGGATTGGTTTGATGATTGGCTAGCAGCACTTAGGTCTAGCTTGCATCTTTTAAAGAAGAGCAACATTGTATTTGGAGCAGGTGGGGGAGGTGAAATGAAAGCCTGATATGGGAAAGAGTGAAATTCAGAATGCACAGATCTCCACAGTAGATTTATTCCATTATTCCATGTCTCTTTCCTCTCAAAGTCATCTTGTGTAGTACTCTTCTTTAATCAATCTAAAATGATTTAGGTAAACTTTCAATAGAACGTGGGACTGAATGAGGAGATCTAGGACAAATGAAGAAGGATTGCAGGACACTGTCAATAATTTCTCCTACCTCTCACTTGAATTATCTGGACCTACTTGTTTATTTTCATCTATAGTGACCTCAAAAAACATTTCAGAACATTAGAACTGGTTCATGGCTGGTTCAGCCTCCACTTGAAATTAACTGTAAAATACAGAAGGCCTGTAATTTTCTCCTGTTAAAGATTAGCTTTAATTATCACATGTATATCAAAGCAGACAATGCAATGCGTCGTCAAATCAAATCAGAGAACACGTGTTGAGGGCAGTCCATACTTCTGGTGCCAACGTAGCTTGCCTGCAACTCATTAACCCTAACTGTACGTCTTTGGATTGTGGGAGGAAACCAGAGCACCTGGAGGAACCCTCTCAGTCATTGAGAACGTACAAGCTCCTTCCAAACAGCAGTGGAAATCGAACCCTGATCTTACAACTGGAGCTGTAAAGTGTGGCACTAACGTCTATGCTGACAGCTTTCTCAAATGTGAAGCATCTTTTATTTGTACACAAAGAGAAACTTACTTTAGAATGTATAGTTTTTTTTAAAGAAAACCATTGCAAGCCTTGAACTTGCTTGTGTCGTAGATGCCTTTTCATTCTGTCTTTTGAAATGTAAAACTGCTTTTCATCCCGATTAAAATTGATGCCCTTTTTGAGATTGGATAAAACATAGATGGATGTTAGACTTGCAGTTTTCAAAGTTTTTAAATCCAATAGTTCAGCCTCCTTTTAAATCTTTGTTCTTTGTTGCTCCATCTGATTTAATGTGTAATTGAGATTATTTCAAAATGCATCATGGCAAAGAGAATAAATTGGGATCCTTGTATCGCTTTGTGACTCAGTAATCTCAGATAAATAGGTCTTGTTTGTATGTCAGTTAGAAATGCATTGCCTTTAAACTTCATGCTGCAACGAAAATAAAAAAGATGGATTTGCCTGAGTTAACTGGAAAACAACATTTCTTTTGTGCATGAACTGAAATGGGAATAGTTTTATTTTGCTCATAAGAAGAGTGAAATTAAAAATAAGATGCAGAAGTAGGCCACACAATCCCTCAAGCTTGTTCTACATTCAGTAAGATCATGACAGATTTTCTATTCTGATGCCTTGGTTCCCCTTGCAAATCAGTCTTCCTCTGCAACTGGACTTTGACTTCCTCATCAGGAGGCCACAATTGGAAGTAACATATCCTCCTTGCTGACAGTTAACACAAGTGCATCTCAAGGATGCGTCTTTAGATCACTACTTCTCTCTCTATATACTCAGACTCTGTAGCTAGGTAAAGCTCGGACACCATCTATAAATTCACAGATGACACAACTGTTGTTGGCAGGATCTCAAATGGTGATATGGGGGTGCCATGGAGGGGTTTTAAAAAACAAATTTGCATTCAACATTAGTAAGACCAGGGAATCGGTTGTGGACTTTAGGAAGGCGTTATGTTTGGTAACTTCAAAATATTAAACTAATTCATTGGAAGATATGGGAGACTGGGAGTATGAGTGTAGTTTGAGTTTACTGCAAGCAAAGTGCACATATATCACATGGTAGGGTGATGATGTATGCAATTAACATATTTTTACATATAACCCATAATTATTTAAACATAGAAGAATACTAAATAAAACGATATACTGTATGTACAGGATTTCTCAAATATTCTTGAAATACTAAATACACAACACCTCTCTGCTTAGCTATTCACTGCAACTCAATTAGAGAATGCAACTCATTTATGTAAACAGTATATAATATACTACAGCTACTATATACAGACATCCACAGCACAGTAAATTTTAAATTGTTCCATTCAGGGCTAAAGATTTAATCGCTGTAGAGGATTTCTAACTCTTGTGGAATAACACCTTTCCTGAGATCACTGCTTGGCAGATGAGACTTGTGGCTGTGAAACATTCTCGAGTTCTGTGGTCTCCTCTGTGGTGGTTGTAAGGGTTAAATCTGAGATTGCAGGAAGTGGTTCTGACAGATCTGGACACCTTTTTCTTCAAGTTTTCATCTTGATCTTGGGAATGTACATTTAGTATACTGAATTTATCCTTCTGTTGGTCTCTTTACGATCTGATCTCACCTCTTGGTTTCCTCATCCATAACGTCATCTGACAAATCATCTGATTTTGTATCTTCATTGAATCCTTCCTTTCTGGCCTTCCATTCATCCATCTGGGCTTTGGTCTTTGCATCTACTTTTACAAATGGCTTTTGGTCTCTCACTTGAAATTCATGCAACAGCTTTAATACATGCAGGGTAGAATCTGGTTCTTTATACTCACAAAAGCTGAATGGTTGCAATTTTTCTGAACTCCCTTTCAGCTTAAAACCAAGCCACATTTTGCAAGTAACTGTCCGATTAGCATAGCAGAAGCGTTCTCAGACATATTGCCTACAAAAACTGTTGTAAGTGGACCTCTGCTTTCATCCCCTTCATGACTCTTCTGAGCAACTTGGTCCTTCCCTGGTCCAATATGCTTTCCTATCAGAGGCAAGAGGTTGGCATTAACACCTGTTTGTCCTATGCGGGGGAACAGTTGATGGTGTACAGCATGGAGATAGTTGTGGCATCATCCAGTACCTTTCTTAATTCATTTTCAGTTGACTTCATTGCAGGGTCTGTGGTTTGCAAATACTGGACTGGTCTCCAATCAAGTTGAAATTGTCTCAGCCAATCATGACTCCACAATGCTGCTCCTCTTGATTTTACTACATACAAGCTCAATTTGACTTGTTGGCTATTGTATTTCACAGTTATGAATGTCATTCTCACATGAACAAAACTTTCTCCAGTATTAGTTGTTCATTGAATATCTGCAGGCTTCACTTTGGCACCTTTTGAAATGCCATTCAAACTCATTTTGTGCAATGACTGAAAGAGCTGAACCAGTGTCTGATTCCATTTCAATTAATTTGCCATTCACTTTTTGTGTACATTTTGCCACAAGGCCATGTATGTTGTTTGTCTACTGTTAGTTTTCACATTGCAAACCCCAAACCTATACAACCCTGTGTCACTCTCATCTTTTTCAGATTTTTCATCAATGGCATGCAAGTTAGTGCTTTTCTCTAACAGCATTTTGAACTTTTATCTTACTCTCATCTCTGTGTAGGCTATTTATTTTTGTCTGCTTGACATGCTCTTTATATGTGTCCTACTTTGTTGCCTTTTCTGCAAGTTTCGCCTTTAAATCTGCATTTATCCAGTGTGTGTGAACCCCAATGGTAACGTAATTAGTCCAGCCAGGCCAGTTTCTGTTTAGATGATATAAATTTTGTTCACATTCACTTTCATTCCTGACTGCAACTCAACAGCATCCGTCTGCGGTTTCCATTGAAACAGCAATTCCCATTGCCCTTCTGAATGTAGGTTGTGTTTCAGTTAGGAGCCGATTTTGAATGCTTTCTTTTAAAATTCCGCAAACGAAGCAATCACTCAGTGCCACACAAGAGAAAATCTACAGATACTGGAAATCCAAGCAACACACAAAATGCTGGAGGAAGTTAGCAGGCCAGTTAGCATCTATCGAAAACAGTACAGTCAACTTTTCAGGCTGAGTCCTGATGAATAATCTCTCAGTGTATCATTAAGCCCATTACCTGACTGACAATGGTTGGATAAGAATGCGTACACAACGCTGGAAGAACTTAGCAGGTCAGGCAGCATCTGTGAGAAAAGAGTAGCCAATGTTTCAGGCTGAGACCCTTCATCAGGAATGGGGAGGAAGAGAGGGTCGAAGCCCAATAATAGAGATAGGGGAGGGGGTAGGGCCTAGAGGCACCAGGTGGAAAACCAATCAGAGGAAAGATAAGGGGGGAGGGGATAAGCATGAAAGAACTGTAGAGATAAAGAAGTTGAAAGGGTAGAGAGGCAGAGAGGGACCTGGGATAGGGGAAGGGGGAGGGGGAGGGAATTACCGGAAATTGGAGAACTCAATGTTCATACCATCAGGCTGGAGGCTACCCAGACGGTAGATGAGTTGTTGCTCCTCCAACCTGAGATTGGCCTCATCATGGCAGTAGAGGAGGCCATGTATGGACATATCTAGATGGGAATGAGAGGCAGAGTTGAAGTGGGTGGCAACCCGGAGGTCCTGTCTATTGTGACGGACGGAGCGGAGGTGCTCGACGAAGTGGTCCCCCAATCTGCGTCGGGTCTCGCCGATGTAGAGGAGGCCGCACCGGGAGCACCAGATGCAATAGACAACTCCAGCAGACTCACCTGGAAGGACTGTCTGGGGCCCAGAATGGTGGCAAGGGGGGAGGTGTGGGGACAGGTGTAGCATTTGCACTTGCAGGGATAATCCCCACACCTTACCACCATTCTGGGCCCCAGACAGTCCTTCCAGGTGAGTCTGCTGGAGTCGTCTATTGCATCCGGTGCTCTGGTGCGGCCTCCTCTACATCGGTGAGACCTGACACAGATTGGGGGACTGCTTCGTCGAGCACCTCCGCTCCGTCCATCACAATAGACAGGACCTCCCGGTTGCCACCCACTTCAACTCTGCCTCTCATTCCCATCTAGATATGCCCATACATGGCCTCCTCGACTGCCATGATGAGGCCAAACTCAGGTTGGAGGAGCAACACCTCATCTACCGTCTGGGTAGCCTCCAGCCTGATGGTATGAACATTGAATTCTCCAAATTCTGGTAATTCCCCCCCCTCCCCCTATCCCAGGTCCCTCTCTGCCTCTCTCCCCTTTCAACTTTCTGCTTCTTTATCTCTACAATTCTTTCATGCTTATCCCCTCCCCCCTTTATCTTTCCTCTGATTGGTTTTCCACCTGGCGCCTCTAGGACCTACCCCCTCCCCTATCTCTATTACTGGGCTTCGGCCCTCTCTTCCCCCCCATTCCTGATGAAGGGTCTCGGCCGGAAACGTTGGCTACTCTTTTCTCACGGATGCTGCCTGACCTGCTGAGTTCTTCCAGTGTTGTGTACCTATTCTTTGATCCACAGCATCTGCAGTTGTATTTTAATGGTTAGATAATCTCTTCAGTTCAGCCACATATGCTGAAATGGACTGCCCTTGTATTTGATTCCACTTATGAAACCTAAAGCATCCTGCATTCAGTTCTAAATACTCCTGCATCACGTTTACAATAGCAGCTAAGCTCATTTCTGTTGCTTCAGTTGGGGCAGTCAAACTTTGAAGCAAACTGTATGCCTTTAAACCCGATAAAATCAAAATTGGCACTCATTTCTCAGTGACTATATCATTTGCTTTAAAACGCTGCTTCAATAGGTCAGTATAGATGAGCCAATTACACATTGTGCATTGGACTGGCCAATCTTTCCGATGTCGCCAGCCATTTCTATTGATTTTTAACGATTATTATCACCTGGTGCTCACTCTTTACGAACCCTGAACTCTTCTGTTCACAGCCTTTCTTTATAAAACCACAGCATCTCTGCACTTGCTACTCTGTTTCACAGTTCTTTACTGTGCTTTTTAAAAACTTGATTGTCTCACTGTACTTGAAAATACCTTATCGCCAGTCTTATTTTTTTGTAACTTGAAAGCCATTAAACTAATTCAAAGAAAGATAAGAGAGTCGGGGGATATGAGTCTAGCTCAAGTTTACTTTTACGTGAGGCATGTGTGTATCATGTGGTAGCATGATGACATATGCAATTAATTTATTTTACATATAACCCATAATTAGTTATTTAAACAAACAGGATTACTTAATCAAACTATATATATATAGATGTACAATGGAGAGGATTCTGACTGGTTTCATCACTGCCTGCTCGGGAGGGACCAATGCACAGGATCAATAAAAGCTGCAATGGTCGTAGATGTGGTTATCTGTATCTTGGACATTAGCCTTCGGTCCATCTGGGACTTCTTCAAAAGGCGTGCCTCAAAAAGGTGGCATCCATCAAGAGCAATCCTCACTGCCCAAGACATGCGCTCTTCCCACTATAACCATCAGGGAGGAGCTATAGGAGCCCAAAGATGCACAATTACTGTTTTAGTAGCAGCTTTTTTCCCTCTGGCATCAGATTTTTGAGCAGTGCATGAACCCATGAACACATCATTATTTTGCTCTCTTTTTGCACTGCTTATTTATTTTTAAAAATACTTCTTATTGTAACTTGTAGTAATTCCTATGTATTGCATTCTACTGCGGTTGCAAAACAACAACCTTCACAATGTATGTCGGTGGTAATAAACCAGGCTCTGATTCTAGCAATGAATGTAATCAATTGCAAACCTCTCTTGATTAGAGATCCAGCTCTTAGTGAGGGTATTCTCCTCAACTTAGTCCTAAATGGCTGATCTGTGACCTTGAGCCCGCTTCTTGTGCACGTATAAGTCTGATTATTTCAGAGCAGAAAGGAAATGCCTTAAATCTAAATCAATATGGGCAGAAGAACTTTTCTACACCAGACTTAAAATATTCTCTTATGGTTACATATTTTCTGAAATGTTACATTTTTACTTTTTTTGTCTTCAAATTAATGCACCCAACTCATCACCTGGACCATCGTGTCTGGATGCATTCTATTTGTAGTCCAGGCTAATGACATTTAGTTGGGAGAGATCTGAATATATAATACAGACATACCAATCACCGAATAAATAGATTATGTCAGGAACTCTTAGCATTTCTGGCTGTTCTGCAATTCAATTTGATCTTCATTTATCCCTGATTGTCTTGACCAGCCCGTAATGGAATTACAACTGATTTACAAACCTCTTCTGCTGATGTCTTATTTCATTATTCATAATTTATTTTTTCACCGGAGGAGACAAATTTTCATTCTGATTTCAATAGAGAATTAAACTTATCAAATAAAGGTATGATCCTATAACCATAATGAAACAAAGGACTATAATATTTATTGCTACCATCAAGTCCACATGCTCATTTATGAAATAAGCGAATCAGTGGTGGTTTGGGTTGTAGGGAAGCTTGTTCAGAATTTTTCAGCCTCCTGTGGCTGTTATTCCAACCTGTTCACAGCACCTGTGAACGTGATTCTGAAATAAGTTTCTGATTCTCTTGACTTAACAGGGTTCTTTTTGTGAATGTGTGCTCTCAGTGGGAGCCCTGATGCCAAGACACAAATCAAAGGTTTTCTCCTTATAATTTCCTTTCTATTAATCATTCAGGAAATTGACCGTAATGTGTGAAATTAATGGATGTGAAATTAGGGGGTGAACATCTACAATTTAGCAATCTATGCTTCCACCAGCCATGGCTTCAAGTCAGGAGGGCATACTCAAAACATTTCACTGTCTATGCTCTGCTGAACAGGGATGATCGATTTTTGTAACATTACTGAGAAACATTCTCAAAATTGCCAATTTATATAATGGTGATAAAACCATTAACAATGGCCTAACTGCAGTTGTATGAGCTCAAACTGTTATACTAATAGGTGTTCATCTCTTACACTAACATATTGTATGCTTAACAAAGACTGCACACACCTTGGAGATCCATGCAGCTAAGTTTTGAAAGGAGAGCTCAATCCATATACTACTATGTTGCATTTTTAATGACTAAGACCAAAGATGAATTTCTTTTAAGTTTCGTCTTAAATGGATCACTGTTGCTCCTGAAGAGACTAAGCTTCATTTGTCATATGTGCATCAAAACATTTTGCTTTTGAATGTAAGTTGTGTCTTTTGAGTCATTGACTACACACGTGGGAGATGCTGGGGGCAGCCCACAAATGTCGCCATGCTTCTGGCACCTACATTCCATGCCCAAAACTTGCTAGCCTTAACTCGTATGTCTTTGGACTGCGAGAGGAAACTAGAGCACCTCGAGGAAACCCGCATGGTTATGGGGAGAATGGACAAACTCCTTAGAAGCAGCGGCAGGAATTGAACCCTGACCTTACATCTGGCACTGTAAAGCATTGTGCTAATTGCTAAGCTCTCATACAGTCCCAGTGTATGCCCCATGTGCACAAACAGTGCCTATAAAAGTATTCACCCCCGGAAGTTTTCATGTTTTATTGTTTTACAATATTGAATCAAAGTGGACTAATTTGGATTTTTTTGACACTGATCAATAGCAAAAGACTCTTTAGTGTCAAGGTGAAAACAGATCTCTACAAAGTGATCTAAATTAATTACAAATATAAAACACAGAATAATTGATTGCATGAGTATTCACCTCCTTTAATATGACACACCAAATCATCACTGGTGCAGCCAATTGGTTTTAGAAGTCACATAATTTGTTAAATGGAGATCTGATTTTGGAGACCTGTGTGCAGTCGAGGTGTTTCAGTTGATAAAAATACACCTGTATCTGGAAGATCCAACTACTGGTGAGTCAGTGTCCTGGCAAAAACTACACCATGAAGACAAAAGAATGCTCCGAGCAACTCTGCGTGAAGGTTACTGAAAAGCACAAGTCAGGAGATGAATACAAGAGAATTTCCAAGTCATTGAATATCCCTTGGAGTATAAGTCACAATCATCAAGAAATTGAAGAAATATGGCACAGCTGTAAACCAGCCGAGAGCAAGCCGTCCTCAAAAACGGAGTGACTGTGCAATGAGGGGGATTGTGAGGGAGGCCACCGAGAAACCCATGACACCTTTGGAGGAGCTACAGGCTTCAATGGCTAAGATGGAACAGACTGCGCGGACAACTGACAGTCGGATGATTCACCAGTCACAGCTTTATGGGAGAGTGGCAAAAAGAAAGCCACTGTTGAATAAAACTCACATGAAATCTCAGCTAGAATTTGCCAGAAGGCATGTGGGAGACTCTGAAGTCAGCTGGAAGCAGTTTCTATGGTCTGGTGAAACCAAAATTGAGTTTTTTTGGCTATCAGACTAAACACTGTATTTGGCGTAAGCCAAACACCGCACATCATCAAAAGCACAACATGGCGGTGGCTGCATCATTTTGTGGGGATGCTTCACTGCAGCAGGCCCTGGAAGACATGGAAGGTAGAGGGTAAAATAAAATACAGGGAAATCCTGGAGGAAAACCTGATGCAGTCTGCAAGAGGACTGCAGGTTGGGAGAAGATTTGTTTTCCAGCAAGACAATGACCCCAAGCATAAAGCCAAAGCTACACAGGAATGGCGTCAAAACAACAAAGTTAATGTCCTAGAGTGGCCAAGTCAGAGACCAGACCTCAATCCAATTGAGAATTTGCAGCTGGACTTGAAAAGGGCTGTTCACTCACAATCCCCATGTAATCTGACAGAGCTTGAGCAATTTTGTAAAGAAGAAAGGGGTAAAATTGCAGTGTCCAGATGTGCAACACTGATGGAGATCTATCCACACAAACATAAGGCTGTAATTTCTGCGTAAGTTGCATCTACTAAATACTGACTTGAAGGGGGTGAGGAATTATGCAATCAATTATTTTGTGTTTAATAATTGTAATAAATCTAGACCGATTTGTAGAAATTTGATTTTACTTTGACTGGAAAGAGTCTTTTCTGATGATCAATGTAAAAAAAAAGCCAGGTTGAATCCACTGTGATTCAATGTTGTAAAACAATAAAACACGGAAATTTACAAGGGAGGTGAATATTTTTATAGGCAATATGCCTGTAGAGATGTAGTGAAGATGAGGTTTCATTTTTACTCATAGAGTACTTAAAATCTGGATTTCTCTGCTTGTAAGGGTTACTTAAGTTGAATCAACCCGTGCCTTCAATAAGTAAAGAAGTCTGCTTAGGAGCAGGGAAGTGGGGTTGTCTGGAGAGTTTTATTGGAAGCCAGCATAGGATTTGATTTGCTGAGTAGCTCATTCTGCATTTTAACAATTCAGAGAGTCTGTCGACAGCAACTTATCAGCAAACGTTTTGTATAACTGGATTGGCTTTATAACAAAAAGTCGATTGTACATCAAATAAATTCAAATTAATCACAAAGCAGAATTTTTAAAGCAGGAATAGAGCATAAAATTTAAAGTAGAAGCTGCAGCCATTACTCCCAGTAAAAACAGGGTAATTCCTCCAGAAACTGGCAGTGAATAAAAGATACTAGCATACATGTCAGTTTTTTAAGATTTAAAGTCAGTGACTTACAGCAGAGCACTTACCAAACTTGATTGACAGAGCAACTTCCCAAACATTGCCACTTTGGCTGGAAATAGCATAAAGCCTTTTGTTATTTTTATATGGCATGGAATTCATAAAGTGACGGCTGTCACCACTGACCGTCCTGAAGCCTCACCTGGAAGATCTCAGAGCCTCTGATATCTCTATTATTAATGCCAGTTACTGCCAGCAGTCAGTTAGTGAACCCCTTTGGTCCAGCGACATTGATATCATAAGTTGGCTGTATAATCATTTACATTGAAGAATGTACACACTCTGCAGATCAGGAAGGAAAAGGTTCAACTTTTAATTAATATTTGAAACAGTGCAAAATTAAGATTGAAATATGAACAAAAGATTAAGGTAGGAACTGTCAAAAGGTTCTTAATTTTTTTTAAATCCAATGTATTTTGAAATACTTATCAGAAGTAATTGCAATCCAAACACAAAATATATATTTTTAATGATAGATAGTTGGGTGTATAGTAAATTTTGCTTAGTATGCCACTTAAACTCAATTACACCTTGTCAACAAAGCATATGATTTTCTGAATATTTCACAGTGATAAATGGTGACAAATTCATACTTTTCTTAGTTCTCCGGCTTTTATTTTTTATTCATTTATTTTCCAAAACATGCATATCACTAACATAGAACAGTACAGCACAGGAACACATCCCTCAGCCTACAATGCGTCTGCTGAATTAAGCTAAATCTCTTCTACCTGTACATGATCTACGTCCTTCCATTCCATGTATATTCATGTGTGAATACTCGTCCTTAAATATTCCTGAGGAAAAGAAGGTGAGCCATCTTTGTAAATCATTGTAAGACCATAAGACACAGGAGCAGAATCAAGCCATTCACCCTGTCAAGTCTGCAGCACCATTTCATCATGGCTGATCTATTTTCCCTACCAACCCTGTTCTCTAGTCTTCTCTCTATAACCTTTCACTCCCTGACTTGTCAGGAACCTATCAACCCAATGACCCGGCTTCCACAGCTGTCTGTGGAAACGAATTCCACAGGTTCACCACTCTCTAGCTAAGGAAATTCCTCCTCATCTCTGATCTCTGTTCTAAATGGATGTCCCTCTATTCTATGCTGGACCCCCCACTATAGGAAACATTCTTTCTACGACATTTCAACATTCAGTGGATTCATGAGATCCCCCACATTTTTCTAAATTCCAGCAAGTACAGGCCCTGAGCCAAGAAACCCTCCTCTTGTGTTAGCCTTTTCATTCCTGGAATCATTCTCCTGAACATCCTCTCCAATGTCAGCACATCCTTTAAGAGGCCCATAGCTGCTCACAGTACTCTAAGTGAGGCCTCACTAGTACCTTATAAAGCCTCAGCATTACATCCTTGCCTTGACATTCTAATTCTCTCAAAATTAATGGTAACATTGCATTTGCCTTCCTTAACACTGACTCAACCTGCAAGTTAACCTTTAGGAAATCCTGCGCAAGGATTCCCAAGTCCCTCTGCACCTCTGATTTTTGAATTTTCTCCCCGTTTAGAAAACTGTCCAAAGTACATAACCATACACTTCCTGGGATTATATTCCACTTGCTACTTCTTTGTCCATTCTCTTAATCTATCCGAGTCCTTCTGCAAACTCCCAGTCTCCTCAACACTACCTGCCCCTCCACCAGTCTTCATGTCATCTGCAAACTTGGCCATGAAGCTAACAATTCCCTCATCCAGGTAATGAATGTATAACATAAAAAGAAGCAGTCCCACCCCGACCCCAGTGGAACACCACTAGTTACCAGCAGCCAATCAGAAAAGATTCCCTTTATTTCCACTCTTTGCCTTCTGCCAATCAGCTAATACTCTATCCATGCCAGTATATTTCCTGTAATACCATGGGCTCTTCAAGCAGCCTCATGTGTGGCACCTTGTCAAAGGCCTCACCCCCCCTAGTATACAACATCCACAAATTCTCTTCAGTCTGTCTTGCTTGTTATTTCCTCATAGAATTTCTACAGATTTTTCAGGCAAGATTTGCCCTTAATTAAACCATGCTGACTTTGGCCTGATTTATCATGTGCCTCTATGTATTCTGAGATGTTATCCTTAACAATCGATTCCAACACCTTCCGAATCACTGAGGTCAGGCTAACTGCCTATCATTTTCATTCTTGTGCCTCCCTCCCTTCTTGAAGATTGGAGAGACATTTGCAATTTTCCAGTCCTCTGGAACCAGGCCAGACTCTAGTGATTCTTGAAATATCATTACTAATGTTTCCATAATCTATTCTGCTACTGCTTTTAGAATCCTGGGGTATAGTCCATCTGGTCCAGTGACTTATCTACCTTCACACCATTCAGTTTTCCAAGCACTTTCTCCCTATTAATAGCAACTGTGCTCACTTCTGCCCCCTGAGACTCTTGAACTTCTGGCCCACTACTAGTGCCTTCCAGAGTGAACGCTGATACAAAATACTTTTTCAGTCTATCTGCCATTTTCTTGTCCCCAATTACTACCTTTCTAGCGTCATTTTCCAGTAGTCCCGATATCTTCTTTCACTTCTCTTTTGTTCTTTATATATCTGAAAAAAACTTTTGGTATCTTCTTTGATATTATTGGCTAGCTTACCTTCATATTTAATTTTTTCTCTCCTTATGTTTTCTTTAGTTGCCTTTTGTTGTATTTATAAGTTTCCCAATCCTCTAACCCCACTAATTTTCGCTATATTGGACACCTTCTCCTTTGCTTTTGACTTTGACTTCCCTTATCAGCCACAAATCTGTCATCCTGACGTTAGAATACTTCTTTGTGATGGCCTGTCTCCTGCCTTTATAATTCCCTTTACTCCTTTGTAATACTGATATAGTTGACTTCAGCTTCACCATATCAAACTGCAGGGTGTATTCGATCATGTTATGATTACTGTCTCCTAGAGTTTCCATTACCTTAAGCTCCCTAATCATATCTGATTTATTCCATAACACCCAATCCAGAAGAGCCTTCCCACTGGTGGGCTCAACCACAAGTTGCTCTAAAAGGCCATCCCAGAGGCATTCTACAAATCCCTCTCTTAGGATTCAGCACCAACCTGATTTTCCCAATCTACCTGCATATTGAAATCCCCCATGACTATTATAACTCGACTGTACTGTGGCAGACCTTTAGGTGAAGGCACTCTGATGCCAGATGGACGCTGATGTGATTCAGACCCGGTCTCTGACCTGCTTTTGTGTCAACATTATCCATATGGCTGCCTCAGTAAATTGTGATCCCTTGAATGTTAACATATATTAATCCATTAAATATCAGCAGGATGTGATTAAGCACTCTCCTTTTGGCTGGTGTGAGTGTTGCTTGCCATTTACTAGCCCATGCCTAGATACTTTCTAAGTCTGTAGCTTGATCTGGGTTGCTTCATTTACTGAGAAGTTATGAATGGAACATTCGCATCCCTGACTGCGTGACGGAAAAAAGATAATCAATGGTGCAGCGGAGGATGGTTGAGTCAAGGACATTGCCCTAATATGTTCCTTCAGTAACATCCTAAGGCTTGGATGTCTGGCCCCCAATACATGCCTTTCTTTGTACAATTAAGTGTTTTCCAAATGACTTTGGATTTACAAGGGTTCTTCATTTCCGCACACTTGTCTTGCTATCAGGGACAGCAAAGCTCTTGAGATCATCTTCATTTGGACCAAAGCTATCCCACTATATGGAATGAAAGCTCCTGCCCGACCTTAAAATGGGTGACAGAGAGCAGGATATTGGCAAGTAGGTGCTGCTTGACATCACTGGTAACAACACCTTCCTGTGTTTTATTGATGATTGAGAGTGAAGTGTTTGGGCAGTAATGATCCAGATTGGATTTGTCCTTCTTTGTGTGAATAGAGAAGGCTGAGGTGATTTTCCACTTTACTGAGTGGATGCTAGTTGACTGGAACAGCCTGGTTGAAAGCACAGTTAATATTGGAGTAATAAATCTTAAGACCAAGGTCAAGATATTATCTGGATCCATAGTCTTTGCTATGTGCATTACTCCCAATCATTGATTGATATCACATTGACTGAATCAAATTAGTTGATGACTAACTTCTAGATGAGATGAAGAATCTATTTGACACCTCTGGTTGAATGTAAATCGTTCAGTCTTGTCTATAGTTCTCACATTCTTAAGTGAAAGGCAAGATTGACCCCAAATCGATTAGTTACACGCATGCGCACAGGGCAGAAAAGACCGGAAGTAAAACCCTGCAACCCCATAGTAGAAATAATGTATGAACACCAGGGGTCACCACCCTTTTTTTGCACTGTGGACCAGTTTAATATTGACAATACTCTTGTGGACCAGCTGACGTGGGGAGGGGGGCAAGGGGGCAGTGTTAAACATGACCGGAATACAGCGATACTCAAAGCAGGTTCCTTATGTCCAGTCTATTCCGCAATTTAGTTTTCGTGGCTCTTAGCACTTAGCTTCTGTCCTGCTTTCTCACGTTTTTTCCGCTGAAAAGACTCAATGGGTTTGTCTTTAAGTGCAGGGTGCTTGGACTCAGGGTACCGAAGCAGTTTTGAGGGCTTCATTGCCTCATTAGACAGCCTCCAGGCCCGAACTCCAGCCTCCCACCCGCCGGATGCCTTGGCCAGGTGCAGCTGGTCGTGGGTCGGGTACGAGGAAAAGGTAAAGGCCAGAGGTCCCCGTGCCCGGGCCACGGCAGTCGCAGTCCGGAGAGAATGACTGACCATGCGAGGAGTGCAAGCAGGTAGGTAGGATCTATCGGCTGACAAAAGTTTGGCTCGAGGGATGACTTTCAGTAGATCGCAGCGCGGTAGCTGCTCTGCTACTTACAAACCCTGAGCCCAAATTAGGTCGTCCGTCACTATTTTAGCACCGGGTTCCCCACAAACATTCGGTGTGCTAAACAGGTTTAGAGGCGGCACCCATCTGTCCGCGCTCCAGTCCAATAGCAACGGCACTTCCCACCGGCCATGCGAGGTGGCCGGTTACCCAAGGCCAACCAGTGATCCCTGGTGTGAGGGTATCACTGCGGTTAAGTGACTGATGACTTCGCGTGCGTTCAAGTTCAACAGTGGGTGTGACAGGGAATGAGGAAAGGTGCAGCTGACTCATATCGTTTCCTCACAGCCCGGTGGTTGGGGATCACTGAAGAACACTGTGTAGTGTGTGGCGGGGGAGCTACACGCATGCGCACTGGGCAGAAAGAACGGAACTAAAACCCGCAACCCGGAAACAATCTCTCAACAGTATTTGTGTATTTATTTTAAATTTCTTTCAGGATCTACTGGGAAAGTCTCAAAGATTGACGTGTTGGCGACCACTATTCCATCACTATTCATTGGTGATGGAATTGATGTCAGAGTCTTCTGACCCTCCTATTAGCTGTTTAATTATTCACCCCTACTCATGACTAGATGGGGCAGAACTGCAACACTTTGATCTGATATGTTGCTTATCTCTGTGGCGTGCTGTTTTTACATTTTAGTACATGTCCATTCCTGTATTGCAGCTTCAGCAGGTTGACATTTCAAGCTAATTGCTGCTTCTGGCATGGCCCCTCTGCATTCCCCATTGCACCAGGATTCTTGATGAATATGTGGGAGATGCACAGTGTGCAGGCAGTGTAATTTCTGCATTTAACTGCACACATCATCATTCCAGAAGCTGCTGTCAGTAAATTGACATGATGATCGCAAAAGGTAATAATGTTGTCTTCATCACATTCGCAAAATCAGAGTCAAATATTTTGTTGAGTGTTTAATGCATGTTGTTTCCAAAATCTGACTTAATATTCACACACATCTTAGGAGTAATTTTAATTATTATGTTGTTTATCCCTGGCATACTTGCTGTTTTATAAAGGAGATAGTCAATTAATCATTTATTGGTAAAGAAACTTTTGAAAATAAATTGCACCTCTTCCGTTTATGTACTCAGGGTTTGCACAGAGTTTTCCAGATGAAACTTCTCTTTTGTTGGGTTTGAGGTTTAAAGCTTACGTTGGGGATTGGATGTGCACCAAATGAGCTATTCTGAAAATGGATCCGGGCAGAAGCTACCTTGGCTGCTTCCGTCATTCTGCTGCCAACCCAATTTATGGACCTTGGCACACATACTTGACAGTTGCTGAGGGCAGACACATCCAGAAGCCCCTTGTATATTGGAAGTGAGATATAGAGCTTGGCTGCCTTTTGCAAAAACACCTGTGGACGTCTGCAGTAGTGGTCTAACTGCCAAAGTTGCTGAGGGCCTCCACCCTACTGCTGTCACAGTGTTTCAGCTCATGTGCTGTATGAAACAAGTAACTGATGTGTATCCTAACTCATTGGTATTCTTTGCCATGGTTGAGCAGTAGGACCATGTCAAAGTGCCTAGTTTAGCAGGGCTGCTCTGCTACAGAATGAATGGGGGTATTATTAATAACATTCATTCTGTATGCATCCAGCCAGAAGTTTTCTGGAACACTGCTGCAGCCACCACTTGCTGTTCATCATCTTGATTTGCAAAAAGTGACAAAGAATGAAAAGAGTTCCATTCATAACCTTGACAGAACACTTCTTTTCCCCTTGAGTTTCTTTAAAATTTAGCCCCCTTTTATAATGCAGGGAACATGACAACCAATCGAACATGACAAGTTGGTTAATAATTGTTAATAATTCTGTTTGTAATGTTACGAAGCCCCGTAACTAGGTCACTTACCAGGAAAGATAGAGAGGTCCGTTGAAGTCTGATGGTACTATTTTTAAAAGTATTCATTGATAAAGGGGCACAAAAATAAGATTAATGCAAACATACAGATAATCTACGTCATCAATACTAAATCTAAAAGTGCGGGTATAATAATAACCAATAAGAAATAGCTCTATCGTTGTTTAAGGGATAATGTATTGTCCGATGGAAGTATAAAAGTCACTGTTAGTTCGTTCAAGCTGCAGCGTTTTGGGTTTAAGAGAGAGACGGTTTAACTTGCCCAGGTCTTTTATGATGCCAATCCTTTGAGTCGGGGAGTTGGTTTCCCCGTTGTTAGCTAAAAGCCGTTTTCCATGTTACAAGCCACCAGTCCCAGGCAACGGAACTGAACGCACGTGACCTCCTTCAAATGGCTTCCTGCGATCACGGGAGTTCTAGCGTTTCTTCTGGTGCGTCTGAGGGGCTGTTCCCCCAGACCCTCTTTTATCCTGACTCACAGGGTGGTAGATGTCAATCAGGTTAGGGGTGATGCAATCTCTCCCTCAACCAGCCCACTTTGCCTGAGGGCGTCCACGTAGTACAGTCTCCAATCCACAAAATTCGCCTTCCGGAAACAATGGCCATGTCCCGTAGCTTTACATCGCCGGGGCAACGAGACATTCCGCACATCTCTCTCTCATTCTCCTGGGCCCCCTGACCCAACCCAACAGTGATCTTGTGATTCTCACAAAGGAGGAGGCTGCAGGCATAACAGTAATACTGAGGAATAAATGCAGGCCAGGATGCTGTGAAGGAAAATGGAGCCTTGGCTAAATTATTTGACCATCATGACATCTCCAATGGAGTAACACCTCCTCAGGACTACCGATGTTAGTGTGGCTGATGTGTGCCTTTTACAAAGTAGGATGAGAAACTTCATCCTCCTAATTTTAGTGTTGAATGCATAAATATTGAGCAGGGCTGGCATCAACCGTGTCATAAAATGGTTCAAAAGAGATCGGCAATATCTGAAATGGTCTCTTCCAAGTCTACAGTGAAAGATAAAATATTGTCATAGCCTGCTGGTGCTGTGAACCTGATCATCCCTTGCAAAAAGGTGCATATATGTTTTCTTTTGTTGTGCATAACAGCAGATATAGAGAAGGACAAAACATGAGCACGTTATGACCAAAATCAATCTTGCACAATCCATTTAATGTCAACGCTTTGCTTCTACATTTTGCTTTTGAAGCCAGAAATGTCTAATATGGTTTTTTCCCAAGTTCAAATCAAGTACTGTTCACTCATCACTTTAGGTTGACTTGACATACATTGATTATTACTTTTTTCTTCCTGTTGTTGAAAGTGATTAGTGATATGCCAATATACTGCTCTTAAATAAAGATCCGCTCTCTGTTTGGATCACTTTCTCAGTTGCTCCCTTGTCCGTGCATCCCTATCCACCTATATGCCTCCCGGCACTTATCTTTGCAACTATTTTAAGTGCTACACCTGCCCCAAAAACATCTTCCACCATTCAGGGCCCTAATCAGTACTTCCAGAGGGGCTGCACTTCACCAGTGAGTCTCTCAGGATAATTTATTGCATTTTGGTCTGAAATGTCGACTGTTTATTTCCCTCCATAGATGCTGCCTGACCTGCTGAGTTCCTCCAGCATTTTGTGTGTGTTTCAATAAATAAAGACTTTTGCTTAAGTTCTCAACTGTGGGGAATCCTCGATAAATGTGCTAGAGTTGTATAATTACAGTGTAAACATGACTGATATGTAGAAAATAGTTTAGATTAGATCCAGTAGCATAGCTGTAAGTTTGTTTGAAAGTTCAGCATAGCTGTTTTAAAGTGGAACAAATTACCATATAAAATATGGTGCAGCATGTTTAGATATTTAACACTTCTGACTCCTTAACATTTCTGATTGTTGCTGCATCTTTTCCTATATCCTCTAGTGGGCAATCACAGTAAGTATGAGAAAAACAATAGAATCAAGGAAGGACTGCACTTTGCACAGGAGATGGACAGCTATGAGCAGTAGAAGTTTGATTGACATCATTTATGGGGGTCAAAATGAGATGTGTTTTGAAAGTCAAATGGGCCTTAAAAGAAGAAAGTAAACACATTATTGTTGTTCGAAGTTCAAAGAATACACAGTGGATTCCAGTTAACTGTGACGTATCGGGACCAATATGTTTTGGCCCAGTTAAGTGGCTACCCCAATTAGCTGAAGTTTAATGGAAATAGTTTAAAAGAGACAAACTATGTTTAACTGAATAACAAATTATGCATTAAAATGAAATACTGAACAAATTAAAACACTACCAATTTTACTGTAGTACTATAAAACCTAATAGTTATTGACTGAGGAATTCATACAGTCTACGCTGCCATATTCTTTTGATTGACTGTAAATCACCTATGCAGTGATAATGGACTATCTTCATTGCCTTTCTTCATGAAATAGTGTCAAATATTGCTGCTTTTTAACTTGCCATTGGTTAGCCCAAATGAATAATATTACACAAGCATACGGAACTGGCACTTTTAAAAAACTGTTCATTTTAAGCACAGTGTAGTGTCTAACGATCACACAAGTAGACGTGACACTGGTTAGAAACTGTTGCATCCTCAAAATCTTCATTTTCATTGTAACATTCAAGATGATTGTCATTACCTTCACATTCTTTGTAGTTCTTGACTTGCTGAAGTAGTGAAATTGTTTCATTTTCACTCCCGGCCATTTCTTGCATCTCCAAGCCTGAATGCTTGAAACCACAGTGAGCAAAGCAGTTCTGAACTCTCCTGCTGTTTATTTCTTGCCATCTATTTGTGATAAAAATCGCTTCTTTTTGAACAAAACACACACACACAACTGATGCAATTTCACTCTGAGCATGGTGTAGTGTCTAATGGCCACACAAATGCATATCACTGAAGCTAGTTAGAAACTATTCAGCAACAGTCTTTTGTCCCAATTAAGCAGAATAGTTTCCCAAATAAACTAAGGAGATCCTGGCTATTTTCTCGATTAGTTTTGTTCTTTAAGAGTTGTCCCAAAGAAGTGGCTGCCTTGATATATGGATGGCCTAATTAACTAGATTCCACAGTATCTCAATCAAGAAAAAAACTCATTTTGATTGAAAAATGAAATGGGGAAGACAATCGCATGGGTCTAAATTGGCAGTTTTAATGATTGCATGGGCATGTTGTCCAGAGAAGACCTTAGTGGACCACTTAAGGTATTTAGATTGCAAGCCTCCTGGTTCTATACAGGTATATACAAAGAGAGGGATAGAGTATGTTTACCCACAGTGGTCCAGTCCATCACAGGTGAAACCCCCTTCCCACCATTGAACACGTCTACATAGAATGCTGTCGAAGGAAAGCAGCATCCATCATCAATGACTCCCACCACTGAGGCAATGCTCTTCTCTTGCTGCTGCAGTCAGGAAGTATTTCAGGAGCCTCAGGACCCACACCACCAGGTTCAGGAGTACTTATCACTCCTCAACCACCACGCTCTTGAACCAGAGGGGATAACATCACTTGCTCCATCACTGAACTGTTCCTACAACATATGGACTCACTCTTTAACTCATATCCTCAATATTTATTGCTTATTTATTTAGCATTTTTTTTCTTTTGAACTTGCACAGTTTTTATTTGCATATTGGCTGTTTGCCCATCCTGTTGAGTATGGTCTCCTTGATTCTATTGTGTTTCTTGAATTTACTGTAATTGCCCACAAGAAGATGAAGCTTAGGGTTGTATGTGGTGACTTTGAACCTTGATAGGAAACACAATATATTGCAGGAACAAAGTTTGATATCAGTGTTTCCATGATTTATTTGGGGGCTTTTATGTTTATGTGATATTATTGATAGGAAGACAGTTGGAAAATGTTGAGACCATAGAAGTTTGTAGGTGAGTGAAGGCAAGGTGGATCTCAGTACCATCAGATCACATGTGGAATTGGATAGTATGTTGTTGAGAAAAGTGTTGATAGCTCACTCTGGTCAACAGAAAATTTTGAGCTGAAGCTCCCTTGAGTTGTCAAGAACCACTAGGAAATTCCTGACTATTGATATGGGATTAACTGATCTTTAATTCCTCATACCTTTCATAAGTAGCAGAATAATGTGCAATTTTACATCTTAATGATTTTCTCTTAAAAACATTGGAACTCTGGAAAAAGATACATAACCTTGGGGACACACACCACCAGGCTTAGGGTGGCTTCTATCCTGCTGCTGTAGAACAGAGCTCTTGAACAGTAAAGAACACCTGATCTCTCAGTCTACCTTGTTATAACCCTTGCACCTTATCCAACAACCTGCACTGCATTTTCACTGGAACTGTAACAACAACATTCTGTTATTATTTTTCCTTTTTGCTACCTCAGTGTATTTTTATGAGGAATAATCTGGCAGGATGGCAGATAAACAATACTTTTCCCTGTATCTCAGTACATGTGATGATAATAAACCAATTATCAGTGTCATAATTATTTAAATTAAACTGATTTAATTAATTATTTATAATAATTATATAAATTGTATTTTATATTGCAAACTGCATTATTTTATATTACATTATAATTATATAACATTATTATAATGATACACAGCTAATTATAATCAACCAACAAATTACCTTTAAAGCCAAATCTTGAAACTATTTTTGGCCTTTCCATTTTTTGCCAGTATATTGCTGATACAAAGTTTGGATATATTTTGTCCCTGACTTCATTATGGGTTCCTCAGTATGTCTGAGATGGTGGCCTTTTGTAAATACGATTGCAAAGTAGTCATACAATCTGACTGGCATTTCCTTACCTTAATTTACATTATCGCTGTTATACATTTAAAAGAAGGATATGGGTTTTGAGCTAGACCATTTTCCTAATATAATTCTAAGGTACCAAGCCAGTCCTCCTCATTGAGTTAACCATCCATGGGAGGAAGGAGTGGAGGGTGCCCATGAGCAGAAGAGGCTGAAGTACTCAGGCCTGGCAGCCGAGTGTAAGCAAGCCGGCTGGAGGAGCATCATCTACCTTGGATAAGTTGCCAGGGCTTCTTTGCCATTGACGACAAGGTTACTCCGTGATACGGCAGTGATTGGAGTGAGGCTCAGGACGGCCACCATAGAGTTGGCTGAAGAGGCAGAAAAAGGCAGCTTTTGGCTGTGGCTGAGGAGGGAAGTCTGAAACTGGGGGGACTGACTAACCTCACTGTATCTGCGGGGGGTGGGGGGGGTGGCAGGGAGACATCCCAGCCACTGCTTCGCCACCAGGAGATATAGCAGGGCTAAGTTAATGAAACGTTAATGAGCGGAGGCCCTCTGCCACTGTTGGAGGTGCGGCAGGCAGCAATGCCAATCAGGAAACAACATCTTCCTGTAAACCTCATCTTCTTCAAGTTATTTTACATTCCAAGTTGGGCTAATAAGATGACAGTATGTTGGTAAAAAGGTCAGTATGGATGAGATGGGTGGAATGGCTCGATCTGAAATGTACAACTCAATGTCTTTACTCTGCCTTTGTGTGGTTCTCACTGCTTTCACACCTTTGGCTGTTGTTTGTAGTTTTTCCATTTCCTGCAATCTGTGCTGGTTTTTGATGTTTTTCTGTACATTACCATACTGTTTTATGTTGTCCTTCAGTTCTCCATGACTGTTCTTTTTTTGGCATCCAGTTCTCTTGATCTTTAATGACACAAACTAGATCTCTATCTTATTTATTTTGACAATTACTAACACTGAATTACTGATACTTTATCGTTTTGCACCTTTGCCCTGTTTGCTATGGATAATCTGTCTCACTGCATGGGAACGAGCCTAAACCAACTCTGGAATCTTAATAGCTCCGACATTTTTTTTCTTTTTGAACTCAACTTTAAATTCAATTACATTATGATTAGCGCAAGGTAGATGTTTATGAGGTTAAGCTGTTAAATCCAGGACTTTCCTCATTCTTCATGTTATGTTTTGTAACTCCAAAACATTAATCTAATTTAAAGAAAAAGACAGGAGTCTGAAAGCTGATTCTAAATTTGTGTTTTCTTTTAAGCAAGGCGTGCACATATCATGTAGTGTTATGACATATGCAATTCACTTATTTTTACATATAACCCATAATGAATTACATAAACAAACAGGAAATTACAATATTACTCAAATACTACTAAAATATTAAATACTCAACTCTTCAATTTAATGCAAATTGCTCTCATTGGCTCTATGTCAACCATGGTGGTACAGGAAACAATCATGTATACAATCCAGAAATGTACCTAGTTTCAGACATATACTAGGGTTTTTGACCTAATTTTTATGAAGGTTAAAATCCCTGAAAGAATTAGTTACACACTTATCAAGCTTGTGCATTCTTTCCCTCTCTAGCTACTAGTAGGGCTATCTACAAATCCACTTCAATCTTTTCCCATTTTTTTCCTTTTACCCTTAGATGTGCCACTGTATATAAAGAAGTGGAATCTGTTAACTGTGTGTCAGTCTTCTGCTTTCATTGTGCTTTTCATCACTTGTGTGTCTCTCTCCCTGATCCATGTTTCTTTGACCTGCACAGTAACAATTTATTTTTGCTAAACTGAGCCACGCCAGAGGAGGATTATTGTGAAAGAATCAAGTTCCTTGGGTTTGTTGAGGTGCATTTTCTCTCTGTAGAGTGTGCTATCGAAGCCCCCAGACTCTTCGGAATTGATCAGACCATTCCAAAGTTTCAGAAAGTAAAATTCAGAGGTAAGCCACTTTTGACAAACTTGATGCTGAGGAGCTTCTAAAGTTGATGAATTTGTTATTTTAAGAAGCTGGAGACTTTGTAGACATGTAATTAAACTGAGGAGTGATTAGCCAGGTGAACAGCTCACATAATTGCCTTTATTAATTTGGAGAATGTACTTTGTTACCCGGCTTCATACTTTGGTTGAACTTAGCAGACCTTAAACCACGGTGGCAAACAAAACTTTGATTTGTACAGTGCACTTTCATTTACCTAACTCAATTTTTATAATAGTCATAAAATGCAAAGTGCAGCATTCTGCTGGAAGTGTTTCATAATATCTTATCTACACGATGTCTTTAGCTTTTAGCTGATCAACTGAGAGCTAAGGTATAAGCATTGGAATTTTTTCCCAACATCTACAGATTTAATGTACTGTAGCTACATAATAATGATATCTGTAATCTCTGCTATATAAATTTACTCTTGGAATCACAGGTTCATTAAAGTAGTGATATTAAATCTACATTTTTTTTCCTATATTAGTTAATTTGGTTATAATTGCCACAATTCTTATTCCTTAAGCAGCTTAGTAAATCCTGTTTTAAGCTATTGCATTACAGGGAATTTGGGGGAAAAGTCTTTAACTTATAAATGGCGAGATTTGTTGCAAAGTCACTTGAGCATAGGACTATAAGAACACAAGAGGTTCTGTAGATGCTGGGAATCCAGTGCAACATATACAAAATGCTGGATTAACTCAGCAGTTGCCTGACTTGCTGCGTACTTCCAGGATTTTGTGTGAGGGACTAAGGGAAGAAAGAGCAACTCTTCCATAAAATGGCAGCGTAAGCCCCATGAACCAAATGTGCTGCAGACTCGTTGTAACTGCTGTTTGGTGGACTCCACTGCTGGGTAGAACTTAATTAAAAATATATGGTTTGATAACAAAAGCTGCTGTTAGTGCATCCATTGGATTTCCTTGAGGTTTATGTAAATTAAGTCCTTAATCAAGGGTATGGTTGAAGAACTTTCTGTGGAACTTCCTCCAATCAATTCCTAACAAATTCTCCACACTGTAATAGTTTGAAATAAGTTTCAAGGCATATTTTAAGTGAAAGTAACAGGAATTGCTGCAATTATGCCAAATTAACTAATATCAGAAAAAATGCTTAAGCTTATGACTTTAATAACCAGCAATAAATGTATGTAACAGAGGTTAGAGATATATTATTATGCATTTAAACATTAGTATCATTTAAATTTGGAACTGTTAATAATGTCCTAGATTATTTATCAAAATACCCTTATTTGCATTTCCTCATATCCTTCTTAATTCCACAGCATTATATTCTCCTAAAATCATGCCCATGTGGCGACCCATTTCCTGGCGCATCCAAACCGACTCACAATTAGATAGCCTACGGGGGTTTGCGAGCACAGAGCTTTGGAGCCTCTGCACCATGGGGAGCCGGTTGAGGGAGGCTTAAAAGTGAGGCTGAAGTTTTCGAATAAAGTTTTTTCCTTCGACTGCAGTTACCGACTCCGTGTCGTAATTTTAGCGCTGCATGTAGCACACCACTACACCCACATGAATAACAGCTGTAACAAGATAGGAGCTGCTGGTTTGCAGACCTATTAATGTCTTTCTAAAGAGAAACTTCACTTTCTTGTTCAAGGTATCAGTCTATCGGCCAAGATGTTAAACTGAACATAAAAGGAAGTGCTGGAATGAACTTCCTTGTACTGAAAATTCAATTATGTTATCTACGTATTTCTCAATAGTTAGCTTTTTTCCTGGGCTCGCAGTTATAGGATGCTGTAGAGTTCATGGAGAGCTTCTAGATGAGTGGTTCCCAACCTTTTTTATGCCACAGACCTCACCTTTAACTGAGGGGTCCGTGGACCCCAGGTTGGGAACTCCTGTTCTAGACTAAAGGACATTTGAACAATCCAGCATGATTACAAAATTGGATACAACACAATGAATTGTGAGTACAGAGGAGAAGTTAGGGAGGATGAAGTGAAACCAGTGAATTGCATTCATCTGTGAGGTGTGCAGTTATATAAAAACAATCCTCCATCATTTTCCAATTGGGTATATATAGTGCGTCATAAATTATGGTGTTTTTCTGGATTAGTGCCAATCACTGATCAATACCAATGGCCCTCAGGTAGTCCTTGGGGATATCTTGGGGGATAGTTCAGGGCACTATGCTGAAGTGATCCAAGAAAGTGAGGTAAAGCCATCTCTCTAATGAGGCTGGAACAGCTGTTATAGAGTTCACTGCAACATAGAAGATCTCAATGAATCAGTTTGATTAGAGGGAAGTTCCAGAGAAAGTTGGTTTGCCAGGGTCATTATACAGATTGAGAAAGCTGCCAAAGACTACAGGACCAGGAGACATTGATTTGTCTTTCAGCAATTCATCTAAAATTGCTCAATAAATTTCTGGTTGGTTACGAAGTTGGAGAGAAAGTGGAAGTTTCAGTCCATTAGAATCCCAATGAGCTGAGTAACTGAATAACGTGTTTATATTACCACTGTTTGAGAGATCCGCATGCTAACCTATGTGTATCTGGTTGATAGTGGTCTGCATTAGGAAGCAATTAGAAAGCATCCCAGGAATATAAGGCTGACTTTGATGTGGTTAGTGTTGTAAAGTTTGGAGAGCATCCTTGTTTTGCTTTCATTGGCTTGTGGGAAATTCTTGACTTGGTGGCTTGTGTCTCTCATGTAAAAGATGAATGTCCTGGGACAACAGAGTTCTATTTTGGATTTTGCTCACTGAGATCTCGGTGAATGTAGTTACAAGAAGTATTGATGCTCTCCCTTTTCTGAGCTAAGCCAGGATCATCCATCCTACTTACTGCTTTCAGTGATGAAATATGAATAATAAGAGACAACTTAACAAAGTATGTACAGAGTATTTATGAAAACATCTTGGTGTTCTTTTTCACTGATATTCTGTTACGTTGAGAAACACTGTAAGATCTGTTGCATTCTGTCCATTGTCTTTAAAAATATACCAAGCACTGAGATGTACTGATGGATGAACCAAATAAAGTACTAGATAAATACTGAAAAATGCATGCATCCCTATACATTTTTCATAGCTCAAAAAAATAATATTTATAAATTATTAGCACAAAGATGAGAAAACCTGCAGATGTGTGTGTTGTTTATAAGTTATTGTTTACCCCAAGTATAGTTTAATCTACTCTGGCAAATGACATTCTTAGCTCAAGCATAGTCCTTCTGGACTTGAGTAAATGTTTTTTTTCTTTTAGCTTTTTCAATACAGTTTAAATACCATGACCCATGACATGGATTTCCACTTATTTCTTAATAATTCAAAGCCCGTAAGTTGTTATAGTTAATTTATTGGCCGCAGACAAGTCTGACAATGCCAACATCTATTGCCCAACATTAATTAACTTTAGGAAAGTACTAGAGACCTCTTCACGTTGTGCTGAAATGGAGTGCTTTATATAGTTGAACGCTAGGCAAATACCGTAATCAGTCTTCCACATTGCTATGCATTTGGAATCACTCAGCAGCCAGGTCAGGAAAGGGCAGAGTTACTTCTCTGAATGGCATTACTGAACCTCACTAAACAAGTGAGTCGTTGCTGTCTTTATCTAATATAATATCGAGAGCAATGGTGTGAACTGGATTCATGGCAAACCAAAGAAATGAGGGAGGCAGATAAGCTAGTCTCAGTTGAACGTCGGTAAGTGAACATTGAGGAGAGAAACCAATCTCATGAAAAAAATGCCTTTCTTACAAAGTCCTTGACCAACCCCCAATTAATCATTGGTAGTAAGCTATCCTTGGTGGATCTGGTGTAATATTGTGTTTAAAAATTTAATTGCTGTGGAGGATTTCTTACTTTTGTGAGATAATGTCTTTCCTGACAGAGGTGGGGGCGGGGGGGGGGGGGAGGTGGGATATCTTTGCTTGTCAGGTGAGACAATCTCAGGTTCTGGAGGCTCCTCTGTGGTGGTTGTAAGAGTTGAATCTGGGACTGCAGGAAATGGTTCTGACAACTCTGGGCACCTTTCTTCTGGAAGTGTTGGCATCCTGAATATTGCATGGCAAGCTGCTCGGTCTGTTGATCTATCCCTAGATACCAGACAAAGGTTTGAGCCAAAGCTTTCATTTCGACCATGCCTAACTGACTGTATGTAGCTCCTCCAACACTTCAGCTCTCAGCTTGGATGGAGAAAAACTCTCAATCCCCACATAAGGCAACTCCCATCAAGGGCAAATTCATCCTGGCACAAAAAAATGTGGGATCTGGAATTTCTGCTGCACATTCCAGCCATTTTGAGTTACCATGTTGTCCTGAGTCACTGTGGTTTCTTTTCTGATTTCCCTTTGGATCATCTCTGCCACAATAGGGGGAGTTTTGATTTGCATTGGGGGGAATATGACAAAAGGAATCTTCTCTTTTGTAAATTTTTCAGGTATTTCCTTTTCCAAGAGTAAATGGGGAAATCCATCAGCATTTCCATGAACAGTTGTCTTGAATTGGATCTTGTTATTGTGTCCTCCAGGAAACAGAGACCATCTCTGCATTTGTGCTGATGCTGTTAGTGGAAAATGGATACCAGTGATTGATGATCTGTAATGAGGGTAAACTCTCTCCCATACAAATACTAGTTGAATCGTTTTACATCCCAAATAGACTCTAGGCCTCTCTGCCAATCTGTGCGTAATTTTTCTCTGCAGCAGCAAGGGATGTGTTGCAAAGGCTATGGGTGTTCATTCATAACATGTGACATATTGTACCCATACCATAAGGCCAGACATCACAGGCAAGCTTCACTGGACGATGTGAATCATAATGTGTGAGTACTGTGTCTGACGTCACCATTTCCTTTGCCTTTTTGAAATTACCTCACACTGCTTTGTCCATTGCATTTCTTCCCAATTTATAGTAATTAGTTCAAGGGATGGGCACAGTAGCCAGGTTTGTCAGGAACCTGCTGTAGTGATTGACAAATCATAAAAAGGACTGCAACTGTGTTATGTCCTTTGGCCTTGTGGTATCCACCACTGCTTGAATTACCTCAACTCACTTGTGTAATTATTGAATGTCAATGGTATGACCACAGTAAGTGATGCTTGGTTTAAAGAATTTTTACATTGTGCTCTGAGCCCTTAATATTCTAATCTTTTTTAACACTATCTTGAGTTTGGCGATGTTCCTTGTCATCCTCACTGGTAATAATGATGCCATCCACGTAACACTGACTACCTGGGCAGTCTTGCCCAGTCTGGTCCATAACATTCTGCCAGAGTGCAGGTGCATAAGCTACTTCACAAATAAGCCTATTATAGCAATGAAGCCCTTTGTGAGTGTTTATGGTGAGAAATCCTTTGGACTAAGGTAAGGCTAAGTGCTTCCCTCCAGAAAAGTTTACAAAAATATCTTATTTCCTGAGCAGAGGGTATTAATTTACTTTCAGTACAGGGTTGATGGTGACTTTAAAATCACCACAGATCCTGACACACCCATTCTTCATGGCTACAGGAACCAGGCATTGCCCATGGGCTCCTCTCAACCTTGGAAAGAATTCTTTCAGCTTCCATGTGATCTAGCTCACTGGCTACTTTATCACAGTTGGTAGAAGGAACTGAGTGGGTTTTGCAAATCTTGAGTATGGCATTTTCATTTAACATAATTTTATCCTAGTATGTTTGACTTTTCCAATGCCATCCTCGAACACTGCTGTGGCATCATCCAGTACCTTCTTAACTCGCTTTCAGTTGACTCTATTGCAGGGAATGTAGCATGCAAGTGGTGGATGGATCGCCAGTCAAACTGTAGTTGTCTCAGCTAATCACACCCCCTCAATGCTGGCCCTTTAGTTTTTACCAGCTCCAAGCCCAATCGGTTGTATTTCATTGTTACGAATGTCATTCCCATAGGACTTATCTTTTCACTAGTATAAGTTCTTAGCTGGATATCTACAGGCTTCAGTTCAGTATCTTTGAAATGCTGTTCAAACTCATTTTGTGGAGTGTCTGAAACAGCTGAGCCAGTGTCCAATTCCATTTTAATTAGTTTGCTGTACACCTCTGATGTAAGACATATTGCTTATCTCTTGTTAGTTTTCACATTGTAAATCTCAAGGTTACTCAGTCCTGAGTCACTCTCATCATTATCAGATTTTTCATCAACAGCATGCAGATTAGTGCTCTTTTTGAAACTGTAACTTGACTTTTTATCTTTATCTCTTCCCTGTGCAATCCGTTTATTTTTGTCTGATTGACATGGGTCTTTATGTGTCCTGCTTTGTTGCAAGTTTTGCCTTTAAACCTGTATTGATCTGGTGTATGTGAGCCCCTGCCACAATGGTAACATAAGTTGTTTTGCCAGGCAGTTGTCAGTTTAGACATCGATATTTTGTTCATACTGACTTTCAAATGTGCATTTCAAATGTGTCTGTGGCTGCTGTTTCCATTCATGCAGCAATTACAAATGCACTTTTAAATGTGAGCTTTGCTTCAGTTAGGAGCCATTCTTGAATGCTTTCTTGTAAGATTCCACAAACTAAACAATTTCTCAGTGTATAATGAAGCCTTTTACTAAACTGCCAGTGCTTGAAAAATCTCTTCAATTCAGCAATGTAACCGGAAACAAACTCCTCACCCTTTTAATTGTACTTATGAAACCTAAAGCATTCTGCAATCAGCAATGTTTCAATTCTCAATGTTCTTGCATTATGTTCATGATATCAGCAAAGCTCATTTCAGCTGGTTTGGTTGGAGCAGTTAAACTTCTAATCCAAGGGTTACCAACCTGGGGCCCACTGCCCCCTCGGTTATTGGGTTAATGATAGAGCTCCACGGCATAAAAAAGGTTGGTAACCCCTGCTCGAAGAAACTGCATATTTTCCACCTATTGCACTTAGTAACACTGACACTTACTTTCCATTGGCTATTTCACTTGCTTCAAGATACTTCTCGGTATGTTCAGTGTACATCATCCAGTTATTTCTTGTGCAGTCGAACATGTATATCTTTCTGATGTAGTCAGCTGTTTTTGCCTTTATTTATCTATTATTATCACCACCCCAGCAGGGTGAAGGTACATCTCTACCAAAGGGGGTATAAGGTGCTCCTTCCCTCTACTAGCCTGCCAGTCACCCTTGGGCAAGATGCAGCACCTGCTTACCCCCCCCCCCCCATCACCCAATTAAGGTCATGTTATGCCATGGGAGCAAGTGGTAGTTGGTCATATGAGGAGCTGGTGCATATCACAGATCCTGATTATGTGACCACTAACACCAGGCAGACAATCTCTGAAGAATATTGATAATGGCTGGGGTCACCCGTCTTGTAAAGATATTGCCCAGAAGAGGGCAATACCAAGCTACTTCAGTAGAAAGATTTGCCAAGGACTATCATGGTGGAAAGACCATGTTCACCCACATCATCTGACAGGGCACATAATGAACTTCCTGACTGTTTACGAACCTGTGAATTTCACTTGTTTTCTGCCTGCTTTGAAACTTGACCATCTCACTCCCCTTCCGAAGAAACACCTGCTGCACTTTGTTTTTCACTCAAGTTTTTCTTTCCCTCTTGTGAAGAAAAAATGTGCTACATTTCAATAGGTAGCTAGTCATTTCAGGATTGTTTTAAAACAGCCTCATTGCTATTGTTATATTTTGTGACCCTAAAAATTAATCGAAGGAAAAACATGGGCACCCGGATGCGTGCCTGCTTAATTCTTTCTTTAGTTTGACGCTCACATATGATGTGGTGGCATAATGACTTATGTTATTCACATATTTCTTACATACAGCCCGTAATGAATAATATAAACAACAAAGAATGCTTAATGAAGCAATGTATTTGCAATATTACTCAAATATTACTGAAGTACACCATACCTTTATTCGCACAAAACACAACAGAAATCTGAAACTTTCTCCACAAAGCTTGGTTCAATCCAGACTGGGTCATTGAAGACTGGATGCTAACTTATTGATATATATTGATTGACATAGAACAAAGTTAATTTTGTGGAGTCAAGGCACAGGTTCGTTTTGATCTAATTGTGTGATAGAAAAGTCTTAAATTATGAAGTGGCTTGCTCATGTTCCTGTATAGCAGGCATGTGGTTAATGGTATGTATTCTCTTGTGAGTTGTGTTGTCAGGTAAGGTTGTTGTCACCTGTTAATTGAGGACTGAAAACTGCAAGTGTTAATTATCTAGTTTTCAACTAATGGCTGTCCCTCCTGTGGTGGAGAGGAATTACAGTGGATTGCTTAAATGTTAAAATTAGGTCAGCTGGCAGACTTAATGATGTAAGCTCAGAAGCAAGTCAAGTCTCTTGGAACTATTGTAGAACTCTCACCTCCATCAGAATGTTCAAGATGAGCTGAACGTGTTCCTTCGATGCAGTAACTTTCAAAGTTAGAAAAGTTTTATACTGAAAACAGGTTGTGTATGTTGAACAGTAGATCTAGCTTCGATACCTTTCACTGAATTAATACAAGCAGTGATGAGTTTTTGCGTAGGTCATCATATACGACATATGACGTAACTCCGGTCATGAATCTGTGGAAGTCTTTGCCACAGGCAGCTGTGGAGACCAAATCTGTATGTATATTTAAGGCAGAAGTTGATAGATTCTTGATCAGTCAGGGCATGACGGAATACAGGGAGAAGGCAGGGGATTGGGGCTGAGGTGAAAAATGGATCAACTGTGATGAAATGGCAGAGCAGACTCGATGGCCCAAATGACCCAATTCTGCTCCTATGTCTTATGGTCTTATGATTTTATATGCAAATGGCTAATTTCACTGTACAGTATGTTTCAATGTACTTGTAATAAATAAATGAATCTGAGTGTCAGCCATCTGAATAACTAAAAGAAAAATGAAAAGCTTGAGCTTTTATGGTAATACAAAGCTTTGTCTAATTACTGCATTCAGTTCTTGCTTACACAGAATTCTGTGTTCAGTAGTATTTTGCCTTTTGTTATTGTGACATGCAACAGTGAATGGCTTTCAAATCAAACTGAATTTAATAACACACAAAATGCTGAGGGAACTCAGCAGGTTAGGTAGCATCTATGCAAATGAATAATCAGTCAATGCTTTGGGCTGAAATATATGGGTAACTTCATTTACCACTCCTTTTCTCGGTATGAATTGTGAGCATTATTCTATAATTTGTCCTCTCCCTCTCCCGCCTGACAGGCTGAGAGTTTGTTTGCAGCTCTATTATTTTACTTATTAGAAGTGTTTCCAAATGTTTATCCTGGACAGAAGTTAAGCTTTGTAGTTTCCTGGTATATCTATGCTATATGGGGCCAACATCTTCTTTCCTGGCATCTCTCCTATACTCAGTTGTTCTTTGAAGATGGTGCCTGTAAATTTGATCCTTCCACCCTTTCCAGATGATTCATGACTTCAGTCAAGATGGGTACAGGAGACCTGCTTGTTTTGCATTTGTCCATCCATTACTTCATGGAAATTATCACAAATTATCTCTCTATAGCCCTCTGGCTATCTTCACAAATTAGATATCTGGTCACATTAGGTGCCATGATCAAATGGTGGAGCAGACTTAATGGGCCAAATGGCCTCATTCTTTTCCTGTGTTTTATGATCCTTGCCCGCTCCGTCTTCTGGTGAACTAATTCCATCACCCATCGTCCTTTCAGCTCTGAAATTTTTTTCATATCACCTTGAAATTCTTTTGTCACTTTGAATCCTTTCTACTCATCTAACATGTCTTTTGAGATTGAATCCAATAATTTCTGGACCATTTTCCATCACAGTTTTTTTTTAGCTTTCAAAGTCCTGTTCAACCAGATAGGAATGCCTATAAGCTTGACATCTTTTGTTTGGTGCAGTCATGCATTCAACTATTGGAGACAGTCTTACTCCCTCACAGAAACTCCATAGTTCCTCTCCTCCCTAAGCCATATTCAAACTTCTTCATGGTTATCTAATTAGCCTTCTTCAGGGCATGAATTCTTTGGTCTTTATAAAAATGCAATTAAACTGTGGTCTTAATAACCTCTCAAATCCTAGTAAAGTGAATTGTAATGATATTATAATTACTGGTACTTAAAACCTCTTGCAGCTTTTTGCAGTAATCAAGTCTAAGATATTTCTCCAATTCTGGTGCTTTTGGCAAACTGTCATTTATACCCAGATGCAGTGGCATAAAAAAAGAAGCAGTTCAGATCAATAAAAGGCTTTCCCTTTTTCTCCAGCACTAGTTTCATAATTTTGCCATTAATGTCCCAGTCAGACTTAGAAGGGGCTAGACCACTAACTACTGTGTTTAGTCCCTTGTCAGCTAACTTCCTAATTTCATCCTTTATTTCCAGATTGAGGCCTTCAGCCCATCTGGAGGGTCAAAAACACATCTCCAGTAATGGTTCAATAGACAAAAAGCTGCAGAGTGCCAGTGGAAGGGCTCTAAAATTCGAAGTTTAATGCATTGTGATGGTGCAGATGAATTACTGTCTTTACTGCCTTTGTAACCAAATGTGTTATGTAACTACTTAATGTCCATGGCCAGATGAAGTGATAAACATGGCATAATTCTTATATTCACTGGAAATACCTGCGCTTGACCTGCTCAACAATGGAATAGAAAGGACCTTTTAGAAATATGATTGTACATCCTTGAATTAATCCTTCAACTAAAATGATTTGTTCGTTTGATTTGACTAAAGGAGGGGATGATAGTGGAGCAGTAGGATTGGTCAGGTGCTTACCAGTGAGTCATAAATATGAATGAATGCAATGGGTGGGTTGTAGAAAATGGATGTGACCTTGTGGCAATGTAATCAGAACCAGCACTCCTGCAATGATAACCACATCTGAACACATGCTCAGAGATTTAAATGATTCCCTGCTCAGTTATGTGCCTAAAAGCCTCTTAAACGTTGCTTTTGTCTCTGCTTCATCCACTTCCCCTGCCTGCATATTCCAGGCACCTAGCACTGTTTTTCTTAAAGAAAAGCTTGCCATATAAGTATTCTTGTTCAGCACAGAGTTACCCATTCTGGTGATTACATGTGTAGTGAATACACCGGGCCCCCACAGATGGACACTTTGCAAGAATGCTCTGTGCTTTTTTTGTGTTCATAATGAACACATAAATAGTCACTGCTAAAGCTGGTCTTGAACCTCACATATGCACCCACTGCTCTTCCACCCTGTTCTGAGGCTCATTCATCCAGAATAGCTAATGAAGATGGTTAAAATTGCGGCAAGTTCATGTTCAAGCATAGGGCTGGAGTATCCTGGGAAAGGATCATTTGCATCCTCTGCATAATTTTTCAACTGAACTCTGCAATTTCCAACCTCAAAGCTAAAACACATGTTATGACAGCACAGCTTCTTAATCACCTGTCACTTCTTTCAAGTGTGTAACTTGGTCTTTGTCACAATCGATAGATCATCTGGGACAAGGCCAGCTTGATTAACATTTTGGTCCAACACTGACAAAATGCTGGAGGAACATTTTGGTCTCGATGTTGACTTTTTAAATTCAGTTTGATATGATTACAACTCATTAATTGAATCATTTTGTCTGATTTTGGGATAACAGTAAGTAGTGTCATTCAATCACTATGCTGAATTTTGATCGACATCTCATGCCGTTACAGGTTTCACATCTCTCTCTGCACCTGTGCCTTAAGAGATTAGGTCTGGGCCAAGAATAGTTGGTCAAAACTTCTTGGCAGATGTGGATGTGGGCTTTGTGCCCAATGAAGTCTCTGTATGAATCATTAAACAAATCTGCATTTTGTATGAACAGTTTATCCAGCCCTGATTGTATAGGTCTCAAGCTACAGATACAAGTCTATTAAAGTTGAACTGCTTGTAACCAATGATGTTGGTTGTTATGTAGGATGTGTTAGAGTTATTGACAGCTGGATCTTAGTGCCACCATGCGGAACCTCGAGCATTGTTTCTTCAATATCATCCCTGATTATGTTTACAATGTGATGATGGTTGGTGCTGTACACTTCTCATATCCAATGCTGTATGATCTGCAGACATGTGAATGCCCATTCATGTGAATCTGCAGACATGTGAATGACCTGAGGTCATTTACTGGTAATAGTGGTTTCAAAATTGTCGCAATCTTCCACTTGGGAGCCAGTTGCTGCACAAATGTCACTTGTCATTTATCGTTTACATGCCGTGTTGTAATTGCTTCACCACAATATTCGAAGTGCTGGTCCATAATCCTCTTGAGCCGCCTTCCCATCTTTCAGGTCGAAAGGACCTGCTAGTTTTCTGCCAAAACTTTCATCCGGACTCATTGTCAGATCCCAGTGAAGAAGGTAACGATGATGCTGTTGTTGTATCGGCATCCCCTTGCATCTCAGAATAGTGTATTGAATAAGTCTCCTTCTCACTCTTCACAGCTATCTCCATTTTAACAGTACTCCTGTCCACTTGACCTTAAATTTTCAACTGAAAGCTCTCATCGGGAATTTGTTCATCTACACATCACCCTGAAGTGGATGGGGTTGAGGGGGATCATAGGCAGCCATGATGGAATGGCGGAGCAGACTCAATGGGCCAAATGCTCTAATTCTGCTCCTGTGTCTTATGGCCTTAATAGCTGAAGAGATCACTACTTGGCTCAGAATCACACTGCGGCCTCTGGTTATAGGACGAATTAGTAGTTTTGAAATATTTCAGGTAGTATAGGGTAAAAATAAGCCTTCAATGAAAGGATTACTAAGGTCAAGAGAGAGGTGAGAAATTATGATGGAAATAATGGAAAAGATAAGACATGAAATAAATGCTTTGTGCCTCTGGAGAAACAAAAGTCCTGTACAAATGAGAAGATAAAAGAAATAATCATGAGCAAAGGATGACTGGAGAAGTTAATTAGTTTTACTAATGGTAAATTCTAAGGAGCAGATTATTTACATGAAGGAGATGGCCAAAGAGATAATGGAAGCTTTGTTATCATCTTCCAAAATACTTAGTGCAGAGTGGAGAGTAGCAAATGTGACACCGTTGTTTAAAAGGAGTCAGAGAGGAGAATGCTATTAGTATTTTACCTGACTTGCTTGACCTGCTGAGTTCCACCAGTATTTTGTGTGTGTGTGTGTTGCTTGGATTTCCAGTATCTCCAGATTGTCTCTTGTTTGTCGGTGGAGTAACTGTGAGGAAGATGGTTTCCCTGCTGAGGAACCTATTACCAGATGTCTTGGTCTGCCACAAAAGGCAGGGTCTCCTGGTCTTAGCCATTTCATTCCCATTCTGACATGTCCATGCATGGCCTCCTCTACTGCTATAATGAGGCCATTCTGAGGCTGAAGGAGCAACTCCTCATATTTAGTCTGGATAGCTTCCGACCTGATGCCACTCCCCTTTCTCTTTTTTTACCATTCCCCATTCTGTTCATCCTCTCTCTCTTCCCTAAACTTCACCCACCCACCAGCTGACATTGCGGGGCTTTCAGTTTCAGTCTTTGGGTCTTTAATAAAGCAAAGACCAAGAAAGTGCAAGAGGAGGATCATACAGATGTTCTTCAAAGGGCAGTGTGACCCACTTAAAAAATCCTTTGGAACATTTTCATGGTTGCTGATAGACTGTGATGTCACTCCAACAGTTCAGCAATGCTATGCAACCTAGACTTAAACTTCACTGAAATAGAGAGAACAGGGGCGCAGTGAGTGGAGCTGCTGCCTCATGGTTCCACTGGCCTCCATTATGTGGAGTTTCTGTGTTCTCCTATGACTATGTGTGTTTCCTCCCACAACTCAAAGACCACAGGTTGCTAATAGGCTAGTTGGTCACTCTGCTCCAAATTACCCAAAGAGTTTAGGTGAATGGCAGAATATGAAGGAAGTTGAATGGAATGTAAGGTGATAAAATGGGATTGATGTAGGATTAATGTGTATGAGTGCTCGATGCCTGGCATGGATTCGATGGGTCTCATTTCCGTATTGTATGATTCTGTGTCTCTCAGCCTACCCCTACATTTTACTACATGTTCAGTAGGTACACTGACCATTCTGACACGGTACATGTTTTTTTCTCATTAGAGCAAAATGGGAAACCACTGAAATACTTCAGGGGTCACCAACCTTTTTTGCACCGCGGACTGGTTTAATATTGACAATATTCTTGCGGACCGGCCGACGGTGGGGGGCCGTGTGGGTGTTAATCATGGCCGGAATATAGATGATAAGTCAACTATGAGTCATTTACAAAATGGCTAATACACTCAATTTCATTTCTAAAAGGGTTTATCTAACAAATTTAATATTAAACACACAGCGCATATATTCCTCCATGAACATAGTGATAAGTCAATTATAACTCACTTATAAGTCAATAGCATCATAACATTTTAAGTAACGTTTGGATATTAAACACACAGTGCATATTTTCCTCATATGAACATATAAAATTATTGCAACACACCAGTGAGAGGACAAGGTAAGGGCCGGAGGTCCCCGTACCGGGGCCACGGCGATCACAGTCTGGCGAGAGCGAGCAGGAGTGTGACAGGGCCCCTGCCTGCCACCCCCCCTTGTCGGTAGGTAGGATCTATCGGCTGACAAAAGTTTGGCTTGAGGGATGACTTTCAGTAGATCGCAGCGAGGTAGCAGCTCTGCTACTTACAAAACCCTGAGCCCAAATTAGGTCGTCTGCCAATATTTTAGCACTGGGTTCCCCACGAACATTTGGTGTGCTAAATAGGTTTAGAGGCGGCGTTCATCTGTCCGCGCTCCAGGCCAGTAGCAATGGCACTTCTCACCGGCCGTGTGAGACCTTGCATGGGTAATGACCTCACATGCGTTCAAGTTCAACAGTGGGTGTGACAGGGAATGGGGAAAGGTGCAGCTATCTCATACTGTTTCCTTGTGGCCCGGTGGTTGGGGATCACTGAAGAACACTGTGTAGCGGGGGAGCTACATGCATGCGCACTGGGCAGAAAGAACGGAACTAAAACCCAACCAGTGATCCCTTGCATGGATAATGACCTCGCATGTGTTCAAGATCAACAGTGGGCGTGACAGGGAATGAGGAAAGGTGCAACTGACTCGTAACGTTTCATATCGCCAAATCATATAATTTCCTCGTGGCCCGGGTGGTTGGGGACCACTGAAGTACATACACACAATGAAGGACTTGTGAAGTGTTATTTCTCAGGCACTTAATTAGGTGGTTGAGGTGAGCAGCATAGATTTACAAAAGAAACTCAGTGGATGATGGAGGGAGGTAGGAATGGAGGAATATGTTGATGGGAGGAGGCTAATGAGAAGGACCATAAACTAGCTGAGATAAATGGCTGTAAATTCAACGTATTTTGATATTGCAATACATGTGCCATTAACTGTTGGATTACAAAATGGTTTTCAGTTCTCTTGTTTTCAGTGTTTAATTCTAGTTTTGTAAGAACTTCAATATTTGGGAATGGGCCATTCTAGCAAACAGAAGCTGTGTAATTGTCTCTAGAGTGATGCTTAACCACCACATCCAGCATCACTCAAAGACAAGTGACAGGCGACCCAAGCAGAATGTACCGTAAAGGAACTTGCCAAGCTCGTAACTTCCTGAGGGTGAAATATGACTCCTTCATGCGAGGTTCTAAAAGGCTAGGCAGGAGGTAATAGGAGTGGAAGCAACTCCAATGGAGAAACTCAGACCTGGAAACAAATTGAAATTGTTAACAATACTTCTAGTTAGGCCTGATCACAGAAAATGAGAGGAACCTGAACGAAATTGACCTTGGAACATATAGAAACAAATTGGCAGAAAATAACGAATTTCATAAAATGACCATCAGGAAAGGTAGAGAAGTAATTGGTTGGTTAATGATTTGTCAGGACCAGGCTGTATAAACAGTTATATATTCCATGGGGCCAAAGATAAAAAGAAAATGATATGTTTATATAGTGAATTAGGGAATGTTCTATGGAGTTACAGTATAACTGTAGGTTGTATGCAGAATAAGGAAATGTAAATACAGTTCTGTGTAATGTACATAATGTAGAAAGGAACATAATTCTTCTCAGAAACGGAACTAGGCTGTTTTATGTTGAATGTAATTTTCATTGAAAGTAGCTGGAAAAGATACACAAATGAGGGGATGTAATGGTTGTTGAACGTGTAGTGATATCATTAACTACATCTGTTGGTGAATCATACAGTGTTTCCATATGTGGAAGTAAACAGAGTGAAAGAGGCGACAAAATGATGATTTCTATCTGCTCTTTTTCACAAATTGTACCAAAGCTATAATCAGTAAACTTGGGCATTTCTCTCTCAATTGCCATATTAGCTGAATTAATAAATGTAACTGGTTGGCATTTGAAGATTTCATTAAAGATTATGGGGAGGAAAGTTTCTTTTGATGTCAGTGTCAAATATTTGCAAAAGTCAGTTGAACTGACCCCACAAATTCAAATCCATTAGCTTCAATAGCACTGAACATCAGGATGAATCTAATCAATGGCCAATGTATCGATTTCGTCTGTTGGATCAAACTCATCCATTTAGTGCTAGTAGCCAAAAGCAGGTTCCTCCACTTGTGATTCTCGACGTTGCCCACCATCTTCTATAATTGACAAAGATTTTCATTAGTCTTATTTGTGACTTAATTGATGCCATGAGCTTGGATTTTAACTGTGGACATTTTGTATGCTTCCTTAATTCATCTGTTCTAATTGTCCTAGTGGTTCTCTCTTATAGATGTAACTTCAATTAATTTTGACAGTGCTCCTAAAGATTTTTTAAACAGGAACACAATTGCTTTAAATGAGCACATTTATAATAACTCTATTGTAGTATATATTATTAATATGGTCGATACAGTAGAAATCAGGGCTCATGGATACATCAGCCTAGAGCAGTGGTTACCAAACCTCTTTGGGTTTCCGCCCCCTTGGCTCCCAGACTACATCTCCAGTAACCCTCTCTCCCTTTCTGGACATTACATAAAAATTATAGAGAGTTTTGATTTTTCGTGCACGGTGAAAAAAATAGGAGCTGCAAATTCAAAAACACAAGAGATTCTGCAGATACTGGAAATCTGGAGCAACATACACAAAATGCTGGAGGAACTCAGCAGGTGAGGACATAGATTTTACAAATTCAAAGCAATGACAAATAATTGCAAAAAATATTCAAATTTATTTAAAGCTACAAAAAAATAATGTGCGTACTCACTGTACGCACATGATTGTGTAGCCAAATTTCCATCAAACTCACAACTGATGACACCGCAGTTGTAGGCTGTATCTTGGGTAATGATGAGTCTGAGTACAGAGAGGAAATTAAGAACCTGGTGACATGGTGCGAAGACAATAACCTATCCCTCAATGTCAGCAAGATGAAGGCATTGGTTGTTGACTTCAGAAGTAGTAGCGGACCACACAACCCCATCTACATTGGTGGTGCGCAGGTGGAACAGGTCAAAAGCTTTAAGTTCCTTGGGGTGAATATTACAAATGACCTGACTTGGTCTAACCAAGCAGAGTCCACTGTCAAGAAAGCCCACCAGCACCTTTACTTCCTGAGGAAGCTGAAGAAATTTGGCCTGTCTCCTAAAACCCTCACTAATTTTTATAGGTGCACCATAGAAAGCATTCTTCAACCTGGTATGGAAGTTGTCCTGTCCAAGGCCGGAAGAAGTGGCAGAACATAGCCCAGCACATCACACAAGCCAAGCTTCCATCCTTGGACTCACTTTACACCGCACGCTGTCAGAGCAGTGCTGCCAGGATTATCAAGGACACGACCCACCCAGCCAACACACTTTTTGTCCCACTTCCCTCTGAGAGAAGATTCAGGAGCATGAAGACTCGTATGGCCAGATTTGGGAACGGCTTCTTTCCAACTGTGATAAGACTGCTGAACGGATCCTGACCCAGATCTGGGCCGTACCTTCCAAATATCCGGACCTGACTTGCACTACCTTACTTTCCCTCTTCTATTTTTCTAATTATGATTTATAATTTAAATTTTTATTACTTTAAATTACTTCGATTTGTACTTCAGGGAGCGTGAAGCGCAGAAACAAATATCACTGTGATGACTGTACACTCTAGTATCAATTGATTGGTGACAATAAAGTATAATAATAATAATAATCGTGGCTGATCCACTTCCCTCTCAACCCCATTCTCCTGCCTTCTCCCCATAACTTTACATACCCTGACATATCAAGAATCTATGAACCTCAACCTTAAATAGATTCAATGACCTGGCCCCCACAAACACCTGCGGCAATGAACTCCACAGATTTACCTCCCTCTGGCTATAGAAATTCCTGCTCATCTCCATTCTAAATGGAATTCCTCTGTTTTGAGGTTGAACCTTCTTATCCTAAACTCCCCAACAGTAGGAAATATCCTCTCCACATCCACTCTATCTAGGCCATTCAATATTTGATAGGTTTCAATGAGATCCCCCTCGGTCTTCTAAGTTCCAGTGAGTACAGGTACAAAGCCATCAAACACTTCTCATATGATAAGCCTTTCCATCCCAGAATTAATTTCATGAACCTCTTTTGATCCCTCTCCAATGTCAGCACATCCTTCCAGCACATTAGGGGCCCAAATCTGCTCCAAGTCAAACCTCACCTGTTTCTTGTAAATCCACAGAATTTATTCTTGTTTTTATATTCTAGTCCTCTCAAAATGAATGTATTTGCCTTCCTCACCACTGACTCAACCTGTAGAGAATCCTGCACAAGGACACCCAAATCCTTTTCTTTTTTTCTTTTTCAATCTTTTTATTGAATTTCATATATAAAAATAATAACATAATATTGAATAGGTTATAAGTGCACTAGACTTGAAGTTGAATTAGTAATAAAATAACAATATCTTATTAAAATATCAGCAAAAAAATAGTACATTAATCAATCAAACCTATATTAATTATACATGAAAAAGAGTAAGAATAATCATCAAAAGAAAAAAAAAATAAAAATACAAGAAAAAAAATATATATTGAAAAAAAATTAAACCTAAACTAAACTAACATGGGCAGTAATAACAGTTTATATGTATATGATAGTGTCAAAAACTCCGGAACTCCATACCAGAACAAGAATAAAAAGAGAAAAGGTCTGGAAGAGGCCAAATTAATTCATATGAAAGTGTCGAATGAATGGTCCCCAAGTTTCTTCAAATTTAATTGATGAGTCAAAAATAGTGCTTCTAATTTTTTCTAAGCTCAGATAAGAAATAGTTTGAGAGAACCACTGAAACGTGGTAGGAGGATTTACTTCTTTCCAATTTTGTAATATAGACCTTCTGGCCATTAATGTTACAAAGACAATCATTCGTCTAATTGAAGGGGAAAACTGATTACCATCCTCATTTGGTATACCAAAAATTGCAGTAATAAAATGAGGTTGTAAATCAATATTCCAAATTGAGGAAATGGTAGCAAATATGTCCTTCCAATAGTTACATAAGGTGGGACATGACCAAAACATGTGGGTCAATGAGGCCACATCTGAATGACATCTGTCACATTGAGGGTTAATATGAGAATAGAATCGAGCAAGCTTATCTTTAGACATATGAGCTCTATGTACAACCTTAAATTGTATTAAAGCATGTTTAGCACATATAGGAGAAGAATTAACCATTTGTAAAAATTTTTCCCATTTTTCTGTTGATATATTATATTGAAGTTCTTTTTCCCATTCTTATTTAATTCTACCTGATATTTCTGGTTGTATCTTCATAATCATATTATAAATAAGAGCCACTAATCCCTTCTGACAAGGATTCAAGGTAAAAATCATATCTGAAAAATCAATCAAAGTTGAATTGGGGAAGGATGGTAGAACTTTGTATAAAAAATTTCTGATTTGTAAATATCTAAAAAAATTAGATTTAGGTAACTTAAATTTGTTGGAAAGTTGGTCGAAAGACATCAAACTACCTTCAAAAAAAGATCACGAAAACATTTTATACCTTTCCTTTTCCATATGCTAAAAGCTTGATCTGTCAAAGAAGGTTTAAAAAAGAAGTAAGATAGGGCTATCAAGAACAAAGTTTTTCAGAGTAAAAAACTTACGAAATTGAAACCAAATTCGTAATGTGTGTTTGACAATAGGGTTGGATATCTGTTTATTGAATTTAACTAAATCAGCAGGAAGAGAAGAACCAAGAATGGAGAATAAAGAGTATCCCTGTGCATCATTGCATTCTAAATTTACCCACTGTGGGCACAATGGTGAATCCAAATCTAATTTCCAATAAATTAGGTTACGAATATTATTTGCCCAATAGCAAAATCTAAAGTTAGGTAAAGCTAAACCACCATCTTTTTTAGATTTTTGTAATTGCCTTTTACTTAACCTGGGGTTTTTATTTTGCCACACAAATGAGGAAATTTTTGAATCAATGTTATCAAAAAAAATTTAGGAATAAAAATTGGTAAGGCTTGACATAAATATAAAAATTTCGGTAAAATCATCATTTTAATAGCATTAATCCGACCAACTAATGATAAGGATAAAGGAGACCATCTTGTAGTAAGTTGTTGAATTTGATGAAGCATAGGTAAAAAATTCAATCTGAATAAACCTTTATATTTCTTGGTAATTTTTATACCTAAATAGATAAAGTTATCAGTAACAACTTTAAATGGTATCCTGTCATTCAATAAAGTTTGCGCATTTAAAGGGAATAATTCACTCTTATCCAAGTTTAGTTTATAACCAGAAAAACTGCCAAATTGAACCAACAAGGATAAAATAGCGGGAATAGACCTGTCAGGATCAGAAATATATAACAACAAGTCATCAGCATAAAGTGATAACTTGTATAACTTCTCATTACGGGTAATACCAAAAATATTAGGGGATTCACGAATAGCAATGGCTAGAAGTTCTTATGCGATATTAAATAATAAAGGACTTAAGGGACAACCTTGTCTCGTACCATGAGATAATTGAAAAAAAGAGGATCTGTAATTATTTGTAAGAACAGAAGCAACAGGTTTATAATATATTAATTTAATCCATGATATAAAATTAGGACTAAAATTAAAATTTCTCAAGGCATTAAATAAGTATGTCCATTCAACTCTATCAAAAGCTTTTTCAGCATCTAATGAAATAACACATTCTGAGGTTGTGGGTGAAGAAGTATAAATTATATTAATCAATTTTCTAACATTAAAAAAGGAATACCGGTTCCTAATAAAACCAGTTTGGTCTTCTGAAATAATCTGTGATAGTAACTTTTCTAATCTAATAGCTAAAATTTTTGTAAGAATCTTAGAGTCTACATTTAATAGCGATATAGGGCAATAAGATGCACATAAAGTAGGATCCTTATCTTTTTTAAGAATTAGAGAGATAGTAGCTTCATAAAAAGACTGGGGTAATCTCTTCTTAGTAAATGCATCATTAAAGATTTCACATAACCAAGGAGAAAGCAAAGAAGAAAAAGTTTTAAAAAATTCTATAATATAACCATCAGGACCAAGAGCTTTCCCTGAATTTATTGATGAGATGGCCTCTCCTATTTCGGCCATAGAGATAGGAGCATCGAACAAGCTACGATCTTCATCTGTCATTTTGGGAATATTCAAATTGTTAAAAAAATTATCCATCATGGACAGATCGCCATCAAATTCTGATTGATATAAAGATTTATAAAAATCTTGGAAAGTATTATTAATTTCTTTATGATCAGTAGTCAGATTACCGTCTTGTTTACAAATTTTAATAATTTGTCGCTTAGTCGAAATAGCTTTTAATTGATTAGCTAACAATTTACCAGTTCGATCACTATGGATATAAAATTGAGCCCTGGTCTTAATTAATTGATTCTCAATTGAAGAAGATAATAATAAGCTATGTTCCATTTGAAGCTCAACTCTCTTCTTATAAAGTTCTTTGGTAGGAGTCACGGAATAAATCTTATCAATTTCTTTAATTTTATCCACTAATAAAGCAATATCTAAATATCTTTGTTTTCTTTTACCGACGGAATATAAGATAATTTGTCCACAGATAAAAGCCTTAAAAGAGTCCCAAAGTATTCCTCTGTCAATCTCTTCAGTATAGTTTGTTGAAAAAAACAAGTCAATTTGCTGTTTTATGAAGGTGATAAATTCTGGATCTTGAAGCAAAGTAGCGTTAAGTCTCCAAGATCTAGTATTATTGAAAGAGTCTGAAATCTTGATAGATAACTTCAAAGGTGCATGATCCGAAATGGCAATAGAATCATATTTACAATCAGTAACATCTGTTAATAAACGATGATCAATAAGGAAATAATCAATTCTAGAATAACTGTGATATACATGTGAAAAAAACAAAAATTCTTTATCTTTAGGGTTCAAAGACCGCTGTATTTCAGTAATTCCCGAATCAACCATAAAGGAATTAATAAGTAAGGCTGATCTATTCGGAAGAATTCGAATAGGTTTAGATCTATCCATCAAAGGATTCTGACAACAATTGAAATCTCCACCCATTACCAACATATATTCATTTAGATTAGGGAGGGAAGTAAATAAACGTTTAAAAAATTCAGGGCAGTCAAAGTTTGGAGCATAAGTATTAACTAGAGCCACTTTTCGATTAAAAAGTGAACCAGTTATCAACAAAAATCAGCCCTGTGGATCAGAAATAATTTCATGATGTGTAAACGAAATTGAGGGGTCTATAAAAATAGACACACCCCTAATTTTGGTGGTACAATTCGAGTGAAATTGTTGACCCTCCAGAACCTAAAAAAGCGTTGATTATCCTCCCTCCTAATATGGGTCTCCTGTGCAAAGATAATATTAGCATTTGGTCTATGGAATACTTTAAATATTTTTTTACGTTTAATCGGATGATTTAAACCATTAGTATTCCAAGAGATAAAGTTAATAGACTTATCCATCATGCCAATATTAATTGTATATATCATAAAAGGTTAAAAAGACACATAACTCATAATTCAGGAAGAAGGAAAAATGATTCAGGAGCAACCGGAGAACATGACACTTCAACAACATTAATAATTTAAAGTTGGCCCATAAACTAAAAGCAAAAAAATAAAAAGCAAAAGTGTGAAAAAAGATCCCTCCCCCCTCCCCCAACCCCACGAAAAAAAGCCAAGCGGCAGGCGCACAAACTAATACTAATATTACCCCCATTTTCAAGATGGCAACTCCATGAAAAGAAAAAATAGAGACTATATAACACCCAGATATAAATACAGGGTTGTAAAAAGAAAGAATATAATGAAAGAATAAAATGAAAAAATAATATAATAAAGCAAAAGATCATTAATAAAAAAAGATAAACATTAAAGTTTAAAATAGTGTAATATGCCTTTAAAAAAAAGATTCCATATTCAAATACAAGAAAATGACGTTTCAAAACAGAGACTTATGGGAAGAAGAAACGACATTTTGAAAAAAACCATATTACAGAATATAAATGTAAATTCACCAATCTATTAAATTTTTTTTTTAAAAAAAGGTCATCAAAATAGGATTAAAAAAGGATTCAATAATCACTACAATATAAAAAAAGGTCCAAAAATCCAAAACATTCGTCCCATTTTCAAGTACAAGCAAATAAATGCTTACGGAAAGCAAAGTCTTATGGGAAGAAGAAACGACATCTTAAAAAATAAATCATTATTACAAAGTATTAACGTGTATATCCAATTTAGAGGAAAAAAATTAAGCAAAAAGACATTATAGTAAAATTAGAAGAGCATCTATAAACCATGATAATAAAAAAAAACAGGTCTACAGACCAAAGTAAAAAGCTATACCACAGCTTCATAAGTAAAAGCCCAAAACGAAATGTCATCTTCTCTCTAAAAATTCTTCAACATAACACATAGTTCAACTTGTACTAGAAGACCGATATTCTTTGACGAATTTCTTCGCTTCTTCCGGAGTATTAAAGAAGCGCTGACTGTCATCACTCAACGTAATTCTGAGATTCGCTGGGTATCTTAAAGCTTGTTTAAATCCAATCGAATGAATCTCTGCCATCACTGGTTTAAAAGCGATTCTCGCCTTCATCACTTCAAATGAATAATCTTCAACAATACGAAACTTGTTGTTTCTGTGAGAAATCATACCTTTCTGACGAGCTAATCAGATTAAAAGCTCTTTCTCCCGAGGATAATGGAGGCGAACAATCACAGCTCGTGGCTTGTCTCCCGAGACCGAAAATCTCGAAACTCTGTGGGCACAATCAATAGTAGGTTTAGCCCGCAAAGCGTCATCACCAAAAATTTCCCACAATAAGTTAGAGAAATATTCAGTTAAGTCACCGGACTCAACATTTTCGGGAAATCTGATAATTCGCAAGTCTGTCTGCAAGATCAGTTTTCAAGATTGGTGATTTTAAACTTATTCTGCTCCACTATTTTAGCAGTCGACAGTACCTTCTTCTCCAAAGTTTCAATAGTACGTATTTTTTCACAAATTAACTTGTCAAGAGCCGCAAACTTTTCTTCATGCCGTTCAAGGTCTGCTGCCTGCGATTGAAGCTTGGTATCAAATGATCTAACGACTTCTTCAAGCTCAGACATTTTCGCAGTAAGTTTATTTTCTAGACTTGCAAGTTTAGTATCCAGTTTAGTATCCAGAAGACTGGAAATTGCCTCAAGAGATAGAGGGTCTTTAGACGATTTCTTAGATACAGACATTTTAAGTTTGAAAAGATTAAATCAAGTATTATTTTAGAAAAGAAGTAAATCGTAAATATCAACCCATGTAATTAAGTACGAAAAGATTTGATTAAAGGGTGATTATATTTTAAAAAATGAAGAGCGCCTAAAAGGCAGATGTCTACGTCGCCATCTTGAAACTCCGCCCCGACACCCAAATCCCTTTGCATCTAGGATTTTTGAGTTTTCTGCCCTTATGGGAAATAGACTCCATTTTTATTCCTTCTAGCGAAGTGCATGACCATACACTTCCTGACAGTATTCCATCTGCCACTTCTTTGTCCATTTTCTTATACTGTATAAATCGTGCAGCCTCTCTGCGTACTCAACACTACCTGCCCCTCCCCCTATCTTCATACCATCCACAGACTTGGCCACAAAGCCACCAATTCCATCACTCAGATCATTGGCATATGTGTAAAAAGAATTGGTCCCAACACCAATTGGTCCCTGCAGAACACCACTAGTAACCAGCAGCCAATCAGAAAGTGCTCCCTTTATTCCCACTTTTTGCTCCCTGCTAATCAGCCAATCTTTTATCCATGCTAATATCTTTCCTGTAATACCATACTCTCTTATCTTGCTAAGCAGCCTCATGAGTGGTACCTTATCAAAGGCCTTTAGAAAATCCAAGCACACAACATCCACTGATTCTCCTTTGTCTACGCTGCTTGTTATTTCCTCAAAAAATTCCAACAGCTTTGTCAGGCAAGATTTTTCCATACCCTCAGGGCTGTGTGGCACAGGCATCAATCCAAAGATTACTACCCTGGAGGTCCTCCTTTTCAGCTCCTTACCTAGCTCCCTAAATTCTCTCTTTAGGACCTCCTCCTTTTCCCTACATATGTAGTTAATGCCTATATGTACCAAGAGTTCTGGTTGCTCACCCTCCCCCTTTAGAACACTATGGACCCGATCCAAGATGCACTGACCCTGGCACCTGGGAAGCAAAATACCATCAGGGTGTCTTTATCGCTTCCACAGAATCTCGTGTCCGCTCCTCTAACTATGGAATCCCCTGTCACTACTGCAGTCCTCTTCTCCCCCCTTCCCTTCTGAGCAACAGCACTAGACTCAGTGCCAGACCCATTCACTGTGCCTTCCTCCAGTAGGTTAATTCTCCCCCCCCCAACAATATCCAAAGTGGTATACTTATTACAGAAGGGGAACAGCAAAAGGAGTACCCTGTAATGGCTGCCCACTTCCTTTCCCTCTCCTGAAAGTCACCCTGTTACTTGTCTCCTGTAATTTAGGGGCGACTTCTTCCCTGTTGCTCCTATCTCTCATCTCCTCAGTTTCCCATATGAACCTAAGGTCAATGAGCTGCGGCTTAACATGTTCTCTGAGGAGCTGCAGCTCGGTGCACCTGGTGCAGATGTGGTTATCCAGGAGACTGGAGGTTTCCCAGAATTCCCACAACTCACATGAAGAACACAGCACAGCCCCTGGAGCCATTCTCACTGCTCTAATTATGTGTTAACAGGCGTAGAATGAAGAGGAAACTTACCAGATACTTACCTCACCTAAGTCTGTTCTTACTGAAGCCAGATGAGCCAAAGCCTCCCCACTTGAACACCAGTCCGCTCACAAAATGGTCGCTCCAACAATGGACGCACCATTTATTCCGGCCTTACTTTTATTTACCCAACATCTTGACCTTTTTCCACAGTGCAGGATAGTGTTCCGAGATTTCTTTCTGCAACCAAGAGTTTTTTGAGCCTCAGCTTCAGCGTAAGATTTTCCCCTATCCTTGCTGTTAATTTCGCATTACAAGGGTTCAGGGATAGATTTATTGCCCAATCTGGAATTTGGACTGAGAGAAGATCCTGAAATCTCTCTGACATGTCTTTATGCAGCTCACCCTGGTGGGCACAGTATACACTTTGTACTTGAAGATCCTCATCTGGCATTCTTTCTTTCTCTTACTAAGAGAGGCTTTGAAATTGAAAAGGATTGCAATGGCCAGTGTTGCACTTAAATAGGGTTCACTTGGACAGAAATGTGGAGACAACTGATTTGACTTTGCTAAGATTCACATCTTTTCCTTAAATTGAAGATTGGTTTGACTAAACTTCGTGAATAATTCTGACAAATAAGCAATGTCATGCTTAATATTCTTCAGTTGATTACTGAATGAAACATTTGAGTCTTCAAAAAGTTTTCAATAAGCACACAAAAGCGTCTCAGGCAGTTTTCTTTTGAGAGCCATTTCACTTCTGTGTGCAACATCAAGCCTTCATACTGTTCATCTTTCTTCATACAAAGCTCTCGAAATAGTCGAGTATTGAGAGCATGGGAGTTGATTTTATTTACTGCTGTGATAACAGTATTTAATGACTTGTGCAGCCGAACACTTAGTTTTTTTCGCAAGAAGGTGTTTGAGAATTACACAGTGAATGGTAAACATGTTAGGTACAGCTTTTTTCAAGAAAGTAATAACCCACAGAAGCATCCTGTCATTGATGGTGCTCCATTTGTTGCACTAGCAAGAATGTTGATGAGCAGAATGTTCTTCTCTTTGAAAACTTGCTTAACAATCCGAAGTATTAACTCCCCCTTCATAGCTGTTTCTAGTCCCTTTGCAAAGAACTACGCTTTCATCTTTTTTGAAGAGAACATAACCAAGAACATAACTGGTGTAGAGGATACCCAAATTCCTTTTTCTCTGAACCAATAAAGACCAGTTTAGATGGCAGTTCACAGTCTCTTCTGTACTAACTGTACTTTGCCCTACCCTTCAACCGCGATCCATTTTGGCCTGTTAACATAACAGAATGGCATTGTGGTGAACTACATATACCTGTCTGGACATGCCCCCTGCTGACTGCTCCTGTGGCTCCTCCCACAGACCCCTGTATAAAGGCGATTGAGGCCTGAGCCCGGCCTCTCAGTCTCCGAGATGTAGTATGGTGGTCAACCACTGCTTGTTCCTTCTTCCAGTCAATAAAAGCCGATATCTCGCCTTTACATCTCAGAGTGAGTTATTGATGGTGCATCAGGCATAAAAGTGGGTGATGTCAGCTGGAGAAATTCCCTCCCATGGTTTTTGTTCGTGGTTGCAATAAGATGCATCGTGTAATGTGAATTGGTTTGCTATTCTTTTTCCATCTCGTTTCCAACCTTACCTATAGCTTTTCAACGCTTTTTAGTCTGGATTAGTTTAGTTCTCATCTTTCAAATCACTTTTGTGGATAAATATCATCTCTTCAAACTTCCTCTGCCTTTCTACTGGAATTACAGGAAAGATATTCTAATGCACTTAGGTTGGCTAATAGCAAATTGTGTTTGGTTACTAATACTCAATTAGGACTAACATCTTATGGCAACATTTCTGCTTAGTCACCAGAAGGGACTAATAATCCAAAATTAATGTGTAGTATATAATTGAACTATATTTTGTAAATGAACAAACAAGTCTCAAGTTGGATATTTACTGCTTAGATTTCTAATGACTAGTTATAATTGCCTCAATATGATGTTTCACAGCAAAATGTTTTGTGTACTACTGTGATCAATAAACATGAGCAGCACTTTTGTCTCAGGTTGGAAAGGTTTCTAAGATTTCCCTATATATATCTGGCTTTTTTTGCATTTAGATTTTGAACATGTGCAGCGACATCCAATGACCCACTATGCACGTTTAGATATTTTGTTTGTGTATATGTAACCCTCGGGTTCTGTTGGCTGTGTCAGTCGACGGAAGACAATCTCTGTCTCCACCAAACGCATGAGATTGAGGTGCAAAACCTCCTGTTTGTGTGGATGCTGCGTGATGTGTCACCCTGTTACAAATCAGTACCACGAAATAATGAACTGTATACCATATGCAATTAAACAATTTAGCTTTATAATTCTTAATTTGACTAGAGGGTTAGTACAGTAAAACAAAAAGAAAAGGGCCCATGTTAATGAGACAGTCTAATGTGCACAAGTTGGAGCTCACCGTTTCTCTTCCGCTGGTCCTCCATCGATTTCCCCGGGTTTCATCAACTCCCGGCCCCACTCCAAGTCCACTCCTTCCTGGTGTCTACAACCTCTCCTTTCTCCATCTTCTGCCGAACAAAAGACCCAGATCACCTCAGTCTCAGGCACACTACAAGAAAAAAACACTCCCTTCATTGGATGGCGTACATTCCAAAGCTTCGTTATCTCTTATCTGACCTGTTGTAGTGTTCTCCTCTTGGCCCTCTCAGTAACTGCCTTTTGGACACCTGATCGTAACCCCGATCACTATCTCCCTCCCCACTCCGATATCAGATGACACTCTCGAGCATCCCGTCTCAACTTTGATCAACCTCCATTTTGATGTCCCAGACAGAACCTTCAGGTCAGCATTCCACACACCTTCCCCTCCCCACCATACCTTGCCTGAACTCTACCATCTCCTGAGAAGCTTGGGACCTCTTTCAGCCATGTTTGTTGGTCTGTCTGAGCTCTAGCTTGGTTGGGCCTTCTGCATTTTGCAGTAGGGAACTTATATGTGCAATAAGTATTGCCACTTACATGCCATCAGCTAAAGGGGAATTTCATCACCACCCAATCTCTCAGTCATGAATTAAAATCTATTTCAAAATGTCTCCACTTGAGGTTCAAAATGATCATATTTTGTCTTTTCTAACACCTTCTGTTCACTGCCCAACCTTGCACTCATTGCATAACTTGTCCAAATTCTTCTAATCGGTGCTCTTGATCTTTGGGATGTTACTCAGCAGCTGCAGCTCATTTGCTGTTCACACGTCAAAATACTGTTACACTCTGTTTTTCTGATGGAGATACCATAAATCTCCAAGTTCTATAGAATCTGATCATGTCATGTAACCATTTAATACTGTTGACTTGTTCACTATTAGCAAGATCAATTGCTTTTAATGTTTTATTTGAGTTAAGCACTTACTCATTTCTTGAAATGGGCATTGTTATGAGTAACGTGATTAATCCATTGCTCCTATTTTCTTTTGCATGAAATTGCATTTATTAACTTTGGGAACTACATTATTCTTTATGTCATCTATCAATGACATAACAAGAAGCAATATTCCCCAACATCAGCGATCCTGCAGATGCTGGAAATCCAGGGTAACACACACAAGATGCTGGAGGGACTCAAAGGTCAGGCAGCATCTATGGAGAGGAAGAAAGAGACGACACTTTGGGCCAAGCCCCTTCTTCAGAACTGGAAAGTAAGGGGTAAGAAACCAGGATAAAAAAAAGTGGAGGGAGGGGTAAGAGCACAAGTTGGCAGTATTGATGAAGGGTCTCAACCCGAAAAGTCAACCGTTTATTTCTCTCCACAGATGCTGCCTAACGTGCTGAATTCTTCCAGCATTTTGAAAATATCCCCCAAACTCTGGAATGGAAAGTGAGAAACTTTGTATTAATCAATACTGTATTGCAATAATTATGGCAATTATTTTCATTTCCTCTCACTAATCTAACTTATGTTGACTTAGATTTTAGGGTAGCTTATACATAACACTTGATTCTTTTTTAGATCCTGTATTCTTTCCATTCCACTACATTGATTTTGAATTAACACATGGTATATGTTTAATTTGTAATCCTCTTACTTCTTTTATTCTACATATTTCTTTCTGTTTTGATGCAATGCTTCCAAATTTAAAAACAGCCCTCAAAACTAGCACTTTAAATCATCCTCTGCAATGTTTATAACCTGTTTAGAAAATGTTTGCACAATTGCATTGACCTAGTAAAAAGAATATTAATGTCGTCTGAAAAGAGCACAGGAATATTCCCCATCTGGCTCTGGAGTAGACAGATTTTGATACAAATGTGGAGGTAGAGGAAGTGTGAGTAGTTTTAGAGCTAAGTTAAACAGTTCTTGTTGAGTTCTAGTGGGATATGATGATGGATGGCTGAACAAATTTATTTATTTGGTGAGACAGTCACACTGCCCCAGCAACCTGACAATTCCGATTAAAGGGACAATTTGCAATGATCAATTAACTTATCCAGTGTGCCTTTGGACTGTGGGAGGAAACTGGAGCTCCTGGGGAAAACCCATGTTTCCATGGGGAGGATGTACAGAGATTCCTTATAGAACAGCGTCGGAATTGAACTCCACAACTCTGGAATGGCCTGAGCTGTAATGGCATTGCGCAAGCTGCTATGTTACCGTGGCACCCATGATAGGCTTTGCACATCCTATTCTTGGGGAGCATACATAATGCGTCTGCTTTTTGCATCCTGGTCTTGGGGAGCAAAGCTGTGAGCCATTCTCTGTAGTATGAGAGGTTGAAAATTGTGGTGGATTTCAAAACTGAGGGAGTACTAGTGTGTTTTTGAAGGTGTGGCCGATGAGAGTTACCAGGATGCGATCAGAGAAGGTGTTGTGTAAAGATTGTAAAGATCTTCATAATCAGAAGAGCCCTGATCAATAGGAATCTATGAATAGAAGTAGGAGAGTTTAAATGAAAAGAACTGTTAAAAGGGAAGGGAGGGAGCAGGGCTCTGTATGCACGAGGAAGAAAGCCATTGAAGTCACCTTTGACAAGGGTTTTTTCAGCATAGTATTTAATGATTGACGTTCGGTGTCTTGTGGTTGCAGTCCACATCACTTCTCCAGTTGGCTGGCCAGGTCAGATTATGGGAACTAACATGACTTTTTGGAGCTACAGTGTGCTGTGGAAATGTAAGGGAATGCTGCAGATTTTTGTATATAATTATTAGGTACTGACGATCTTCCCACTGGAATCTGTCAGTAGTGTGGGCTTTTAGCTGGAAGGATGAGGCTGAATAGAGCATCAATGTGCATCATTGCTTTGATGCTAAGGTTGGAAATGATATTTTGGAACCTTTGCAAAGTGGGCTGGAATGTTCTGGATTTCCGTTTGCTATATTTGCTTGCCATGTTCTCTAGAAAGGAAGGGAATTTTCCTGTCCCCTGTCTAGGCTCTGCACCTCTATTCACTCATTACAGTACTCATTCTCACCTCGTCAGTTGGAATTAAGGTTTTCACTTGACGCCATCCTGAAGAAATTGAAGACTTCCTGCAGACACATTTTGGGCTAAATTGCCAATTAAAGTTGCCAGGAAATGATCACCTCCACAGGAAAACCTAATTAGCACCCTTGACGTTCAATGGCATTACCGTCAGTCACCAAGACCCTTGTCATAGACTTTCTCGGAGTCACCAAGTTTCAGAAACTCAAATGGTTATGAGAAAAAAATCAGATCTGGGTTTTCAGTGATGAATAACTCAGCTTCTGACAACCCAAGGCCTTTCCACTAGGGCTCAAGTCAGGAGTATGATGGAGTATTCTTCACTTGCCGAGACATGTGCAGCATCAACAGCTCTCAAGAGGATTTATACCGTCTGAGTACATTATTCTAAACATTTAGTCTCTTTACTACTGGTGCACAATGTCTTTATTATGTACCATGTATAAAAGCCATGGTACTCTGACAACACCTCTCAAGCCCTTTTGCCATCCATAAATTGCCACCTCAGTAGAAGGCTTTGTGAGGGAATTATTTGGTTTTAGGTCATCAATGTCCTATCCCCAAAACATATTCAGACAGACAATCTTTTCTGTGCAGAAAATTCCAAACCACGATCTTGAATTGTGTCCTAGCCTTGCACAGGAACATAGGGGGAAAGAAAATGTTTGCCTGGCAAAGCAATCTATAATAGGGAAAGCAGAAATAAAGACGGGAAAATCTGCTGATGCTGGAAATCCAAACAGCACGCACAAAATGCTGAAGGTGCTCAGTAGGCCAGGCAGCATCCATGAAAAAAGAATAAACAGTCGATGGTTTGGGCCGAGACCCTTCATCAGGACTGGAAAAAAAAGCTGAGAAGTTAGAGCATGAAGGTGGGAGGAGTGGAGGAAGAAGTACAAGGTGGTAGGTGATGGGTGAAACTGGGAGAGGGGGAGGCGTGGAATAAAGCACTGGGAAGCTGGTAGGAGAAAGAGATAAAGGGCTGGAGAAGGGAGAATTGATAGGAGAGGGTAGAATACCATGGAAGAAAGGGAAGGTGGAAGAGCAACAGAGGGAGGTGATGGGCAGGTAAGGAGATGAAGTGAGAGAGGTTAAAGGGGATGGGGAATGGTGAAGTGGGAGGGGTCAATTCCTGGAAGTTTGAGAAATTGACATTCATGCCATCAGGTTGGAGGCTACCCAGACAGAATATAAGGTGTTGCTCCTCCAACCTTAGTGTGGCCTCATCATGGCAGTAGAGGAGGCCATGGATTGACATATCGGAATGGGAATGGGAATTAGAACTGAAGTGGGCAGCCACTGGGAGATCCCGCTTTTTCTGGTCTCCCAATCTACGTTGGGTCTCACCGATATACAGGGGGGTCACACTGGGAGTACTGGACACAGTATATGACCCCAACTGACTCACAGGTGAAGTGTCGCCTCACCTGCAAGGACTGTTTAGGGTCCTGGATGGTAATGATGGAGGAGGTGCCCAGGGAGGTGTGGCATTTGTTCTGCCTGCAAGGATAATAACTGGAGGGAGATCAGTGGAGAGAGACAAATGGACAAGGAATTTACGTAGGGAGTGATCCCAGCAGAAAGCAGAAAGTGGAGGGGGGTGAGTGGAGGGTAAGATATGCTTGGTGATGTGCTTCCAGTAATTGGCCCCCTTCACCATTCCCATTCCTTCTGGCCGTATCTGCCCACCATCCCCCTCTGCTGTTCCTCCTCATTCCATGATCTCCATAAAACCATAATGCCATAAGATATAGAAGCAGAAGTAGGCAATTTGGCTTATCGATCCAATTCTTCCAGTCATCCCCACATCCCTGCCTTCTCCCCATACCCTTTGTTGCCCTGGCGAATCAAGAACCTATCTATCTCTGCCTTAAATTCACCCAGTGATTTGATCTGCACAGCTGCTTGTGGCATCAAATTCCACAGATTTACTACCCTCTGACTAAAGTAATTTCTCCGCATCTCTGTTCTAAATGGACATCCTTCAATTCTGAAGTTGTGCCCTCTTGTCCTAGATTCCCCTACCATGGGAAATAACTTTGCCATATCTAATCTGTTCAGGCTTCTTAACATTCAGAATGTTTCTATGAGATCCCCCCTCATTCTCCTGAACTCCAGGGAGTACAGCCCAAGAGCTGCCAGATGTTCCTCATATGGGAACCCTTTCATTCCTGGAATCATTCTCGTGAATCTTCGCTGAACCCTCTCCAATGTCAGTATATCCTTTCTAAAATAAGGAGCCCAAAACTGCACACAGTACTCCAAGTGTGGTCTCATGAGTGCCTTATAAAGCCTCAATGTCATATCCCTGCTTTTATATTCTATATCCCTAAAAATGAATGCAAACATTGCATTTGCCTTCTGTACCACTGACTCAACCTTTAGGGTATCCTGCATAAGGACTCCCAAGTCCCTTTGCATCTCTGTATTTTGAATTCTCTCCCCATCTAAATAATAGTCTGCCTATTTACTTCTTCCATCAAAATGCATGACCATACACTTTCCAACATTGTATTTCATTTGCCACTTCTTTGCCCATTTCCCTACACTATCTAAATATCTCTGCAGGCTCTCTGTCTCCTCAAACTACCCTCTGTTTCACCTATCTTTGTACCAATGGCAAGTTTAGTCAGAATAGGATCCCTTTATTCCCATGCTCTGTTTTTTGACGAACAGCCAATGCTCCACCCATGCTAGTAACTTCCCTGTAATTCCGTGAACTCTTATCTTGCTAAGCATCTTCATGTGTGACACCTTATCAAGGACCTTCTGAAAATCCAAGTACACCACATCCACTGCATCTCCTTTGTCTACCCTGCTTGTAATTTCCTCAAAAAAATTGCAGTAGGTTAGTCAGGCAGGATTTTCCTTTCAGGAAACCATGCTAACTTTGGCCTGTCTTATCATGTGCCTTCAGATACTCCATAATCTCCATAACAATCGATTCCAACAACTTCCCCACCACTGATGTCAGGTTAACAGGTCTATAATTTCCTTTCTGCTGCCTCACACCCTTCTTAAATACTAGAGTAACATTTGTAATTTTCCAGTCATCCAATACAATGCCAGAATCTATCAATTCTTGAAAGATCATTGTTAATGCCTTCACAATCTCTGCTGCTACTTCCTCAGAACCTGAGGGTGAATCCCATCAGGTCCAGGAGATTTATTCAATCTCAGACCAGTAAGCTTCCTGAACACCTTCTCAGCTGTAATTTTCACTGCACATACTTCACTTCCCTGATACTCTTGAATGTCGGGCTTACTGCAAATATCTTCCACTGTGAAAATTGATGCAAAATACACATTCAGTTCCTCTGCCATCTCTGCACCTCTCATTACGACATCTTCAGCTTCATTTTCTAATGGTCCTATATCTACCTTCAACTTTACCCTTTATATACTTAAAAAAGCTTTTAGTATCTTCATAATTCATCTTTTCCTTCCTAATGACCTTCTTAGTTTCCTTCTGCAAGTTTTTAAAAGCTTCCCAATCCCCACTAGCTTTGGCTTCCTTGAATGCCTTCTCTTTTGCTTTTCCTTTGGCTCTGACTTCATTTGTCAGCCATTCAGAAATTTCTTCTTATTTGCAATATATCTGTCTTGCACTTCCGTCATTTTTCACAGTAACTCCAGCCATTGCTGCTCTGCTGTTCTTCCTGCTAGTGTCCCTTTCCAGTCAACCTTGGCCAGTTCCCCTCTCATGCCATTGTAATTTCCTTTATTCCACTGAAATACCGACATATTGGAATTTAGTTTTTCCTTCTCAAATTTCAAAGTGAACTCAATCATATTGTGATCACTGTTCCCTAAGGGTTCCTTAACCTTAAGCTCTCTTATCACCTCTGGATCATTGCACAACACCCAGTCCAGCACAGCCGATCCCCTAGTGGGCTCAACAACAAGCTGTTCTAAAATGCCATCTCTTAGACAATCTACAAATTCTCTCTCTTGAGGTCCAGTATTGACCTGGTTTTTCCAATCCACTTTCATGTTAAAATCCCCAATGATTATCATGACATTGCCCTTCTGGCACACCTTTTCTATCTCCTGCTGTGATTTGTAATCCACATCCCAGCTGTTGTTTGGAGGCCTGTGTACAACTGCTGTTACAGTCCTTTTACCCTTGCTACTTCTTAACTCAACCCATAGAGACTCCACATCTTCTGATCCTATGTCATCCCTTTCTAAAGATTTAATATTAGTTCTTATACACAGTGCAACACCACCTCCTCTGCCTACTAACCTATCTTTCTGATACACCTTGGATGTTCAGCTCCCAATGGCAGCCATCCTTTGGCCAAGTTTCAGAGATGGCCACAACATTATACTTGCCAATCTGTAGCTGATTTTCAAGATTGTCTACTTTATTTCTTGTGCTGCGTGCGTTCAAATATAACACTTTAAGTCCAGTATTTTTTGCATTCTGTTTAAACTGCACCACTCCTCTATTGCCCTGTAACTCATCCCACTGGGTATTATTATGCCTCATCTCCTGCCTGTCCTTTCTATCGTCTCCGTTGTATGCTATCTTTGATTTATTTCTGTTTCTCCCTTCCTCAGCCCTATCACTCTGGTTCCCATCCCCCTGCCAAATTAGTTTAAACCCTCCCTAGCAACTCTATTAAGCCTGCCTGCTAGGATATTGGACCCCTTTGGGTTTAGATGTAACCCGTCCTTTCTCGACAGTTTGTACCTCCCCTAGAAGAGGCCCAAGTGATCCAGGAAACCGAAGGCCTGCCCCCTACACCAGTCTGCATTAATATACCTGATCAAGCAATTCTTGCGCTTGGTAGCACGTGGCACAGGCAGCAATCCTGATATTACCACCCTGGAGGTCCTGCTTTTCATCTTCCTACCCAACTCCCTGACTTTTCCCTTCAGGACCACCTCCCTTGTTCTACCTATGTCATTGGTACCAATGTGTTCACCTTCTCCCTTCAGAATACTCTGCACACGATCTGAGACATCCCATACCCCGGCACCTGGGAGGCAGCACGCCAAGCGGGTATCTCTATCAGGCTGACAGAACCTCCTGTCTGTTCCCCTCACTATGGAATCACCTATGACTACCCCATTCCTCATCTTCTTCTTTCCCTTCTGCACCTAGAACCAAGCTCAGTGCCAGAGACCTGATCTCTGTGGTCGTCCTCCCTCAGGTCATCCCCCTCAACAACATCCGAAACAAGATAACGATTACTGAGGGGGATGACCACAGGGGTGCTCTCTACTATCTGAGCTCTTCCCTTCCCTTCCCAGCCAGTCAGCCACTTAACTAATTCCTGCATCTTCGGGGTGGCTAACTCCCTATAGCTCTTACCTAGCTCCTGCTCACTTTCTCTAATAAGCAGTAGCTCATCAAGCCACAGCTCCAGATCCCGAATGTGGCCTCTCAGAAGCTGCATCTCGGTACCGGCAGCTGGTGCAGATGTGGCCATCTGGGAGACTGGAGGATTCCCAGGATTCTCACATCTGACACCCAGAGCAAAGTACTAACCCTACAGGCATGTTCTCTATTCCTCAAAAAATGCAAGGAAAAACTGAAGTCTGTTTACCTGCTTACCTCGCAAAGTCCGAATGAGTCAAAGCCCTACCACTCTGACTCAGATCACTCCATCGGACCGCTCCACTTGGCAGTGTCTCCCTTTTATGCCTGAATCTTCCCTGCTCTCCCACATATGATTGTTGTGCTGGTTATAGCCAAGTTCCTGCAAAGTTTTCCCCTTTTAAACTTTGCTCCAGGACCTGTGCGCTGCCTTCTCTCTCGTAGCTCTCCAACTCAGGATCCTACCTTCTCCTATCAGATTCCTCCTTCTCCAGCCCTTTATCACTTTCACCTATCAGCTTCCCAGCTCTTTACTTTTCCCCTCCCCCCTCCTGGTTTCACCTATCACCTGCCCCCTTGTACTTCTTCCTCTGCTCACCCCACCTTATTGCTCTAACTTCATATCTTTCTTTTTCTCCTGTCCCAATGAAGGGTCTTGGCCCAAAGTGACAACTGTTTGCTCTTTTCCGTAGATGCTGCCTGACCTGCTGAGTTCCTCCAGCATTTTGTGTGTGTGTGTGTGTTGGTTAAACAGAAACAATGTTAAGTTTCTGGAAGATGTAGCCACTCAATATCTCCCCTGCCATCCTCTCAGAATTCCTGGCTTATAAGGGATATAAAAAGACAGGTTTGGAAATGGAATACTCCCAGAAATAAAGGAGCAGGAAAGCAAAGAAAAAAACCTGGTAGAATCTAATAGATGCAGAAGTAGAGCTAAATAAGTTTTCTGCAGGCTAAGATAGAGATGGAAAAATAGGAATAATAAATCAAATCAAACATTGTGTGAGATGGAAGGAGAATATTCCCTTTTGTACTTATGGTTTTATATGAGATTATGGATAACTCCTAACCAAATGTTGATAGTAATTTGGCAATTTATAGTCAATTGAGTGTGGCCAAGTCTATTTTCATTGGTATTATTTGAAAATGTCACTTCTGAGCATTTAACTGTCCAATAAAACATGTTAGTGCTGTGGCTTTAAAAGTAACTGCAGTTATTGTGCAGGTTGAGTGCCCCTTGCCCAACATTCAAAAATCCGAAATCCAGATTTTTTATTTGAGGACTGATATAATGTCACAATTGGAAAAATCTACAAGTTGCTTGGAAGGTTCTCAGGTCACTGCACACTGCAGACAGTTCTGAGAAGCGACCTCACATACGTAATGAACAGAAGTTAATGAAAAATAGAAAAAGACTGCACAAAGTGAAAAATTAAGATCTTGATTGTGTATCATCTGTGTCAAAGTGAACATATGCTGCTTTACCATGAAACGAGCAAAGATCTATCATGATGAACTGAAAAATGAAGGTTATTGTGAATATTCAGCAGGCTGGTTGCAGAAATTTAAGAAAAGGCATGGCATTAAAATTTTAAAGCATCTGATCACAAAAATCTAGCACCTGAACAAGTCTGTAATGCTGTTTGTTTTTATACCTTACATAAAACCTAAAAGAAAGGTAAAAGTACAAACACAGTGTACCTTTTAATGAAAGCACGCCATCATAGGTGGAGATTGAAAGCCTGTTGTTGTACAACAGTTGTTTCAGATATTCTCCCGATGCTGGTGAGCTGTTTTTGTTACCCTGCACACATTACGTTTTCATTATATTAATGGTATGTAATTATTTTTACTTTTAAGTACATTGACTGTGATGAACAAATACTATACGAAGTCTGCTTACCGGTAGCACATAAATTCAGAGTCAGGAATGATGGCATTCCCAAGCTATCTCATTACATAATCCGTAATCCAAAAAAATCCACAACACTTTGGGGCCCGAAGCGTTTCGGAAAAGGGCTACTCAACCTGTGCATCAGTTTTAGCCTAATGAGACCTAGTGTTCAGATCCACTGTTGCCAAATAAAAATTTAAGAAACATGACATTAACAAAAGATGGAAAAGGATTTTAATTTGCTATATTTAATTTGAAGTCTGGTTAAAAATGATCTCTCTAAAGCCAATGTTCCCATTTCAGACTGAGTGGTACATTTAATTTGTTAATGTACTTTTCATGTTTTCTGTCCTTAATTTTGATTCAACTCCAGATAAAGCAGAGAACATTTTATATTGGCTGACAGTAACAAATGTATGTGAAATTAATTTGAGTTGCTTTAAGTCAGTTCCTAATAAACATGGCATTCAATAAGAACATACAGTAGAAGGTCATTTGACTCTTTGAGCTCCAACATTTAGTTAGGTCAGGGCTGAAACATTGACTGTTTATTCCCCTTCAAGATGCTGCCGAGCTGCTCTAGCATTTTGTATGTGTTGCTGTCAGTCTCAGCCTCTAATGTACCAAATGGCTGACCTTAAGGTGGAGAATTCTAACAGTTCACAATACTACTATAGAGAAATGTTTCTTCATCTTTGTCCTAAATGTCTGACTGCTTACAGTATCTTGAGACATTTGTTGTAGCTGCATATTGTCCATCTGGAAGATGCAGTGTCTGTCCTGTCAATCCTCCTGAAATTCCTAACTTACAAAGAATGCACAGAGGCATGTTTGGAAGTGGAACATTACCAGACTTGAGCGGTGTGTGGCATCTTCTTAGGCAGAAGAAAAGAAAAGTTACTTCATATCTAACTGATCCTGAAGCACATAATGCTGAGTGCACAAGTTAACTTTGTTGGAACATAATGTACAAAAACAAAGATAGAAGTTGTGCTTCTTGTTCAACCTGCAAGTTAACCTTTAGGGAATCCTGCACAAGGACTCTCAAGTCCCCTTTCACCTCTGATTTTTGAATTTTCTCCCCATTTAGAAAATAATCTACACCTTCATTCCTTCTACCAAAGTGCATGACCATATACTTCGCTACTCTATATTCCATCTGCCACTTCTTTGCCCATTCTCCCAATCTAAGTCCTTCTGCAGACTGCCTGCTTCCTCAACACTACTTGCTCCTCCACCAATCTTTGTATTGTGTGCCCAATTGGCAACAAAGCCATCAATTCTATTATCCAAATCATTGACACTTCAAGCGATCCCAGCACTGACCACTGGGAACACAACTAGCCACCGGCAGCCAACCAGAAAAGGCCCCCACTTTGCCTCCTGTCAGTCAGCCAATATTCTATCCATGTCAGTATCTTTCCTGTAATGCCATGGGCTCTTGTTAAGCAGCCTCATGTGTTTCAGCTTGTCAAAGGCCCTCTGAAAATCCAATAACTCAGCCATCATTATATCACATATGCTTGAATGATGTAGTATGTTCCCCTGAATCTTGATTATCTGAGCTCATCTCTGCTGATACACCCAGTTTAGTAGTTCATTCAGACTTTGTATTCTCAAATGCTGCCATCTTGTGCATCCACAACTTTCCTTGCTTCGTCACTGACACAAACAAATTCTGTTGCTTGAGCCCATGCTCTAGATTTCCCTCTGTGAAGTTTGTTGCCCACCAGCTCTTTTTCTTTCAGGGTGCTTCATAGAACTTGGTAGCATGACAAAGCTTATGTGATCACTGTTCAGTATGGATTTGCATCAGACTTTGTCTGATAAGACAACTTGTGGGCTATTTTTACATTGAAGATAATAAACACATGTTGTTATAGTTAACTAGAAGCCACTCGGTGGTATTGCTGAAATACAAATTGGAGGATGTGTCCTTGTTATGGATGTTTAGTGACCTTGTGGAGTCCTGTTCTGGACCCTGACTTATTTTTTACTGAGCGGCTTTTGAAGTAATGAGAAAAGATGTTAGAGTGCCTTTAATTCAGAGGTTCCCAACTTCTTTTGTGCCATGGACCCCTACCATTATGTTGGGAACCCCTGTTTTAATTGTTTTCATAAATCATAGCTACAAACCATCAGTTTCATGACAATGTTTTGGATCATGGTCCTTTTATGATGATTGTCTCATATTTCTGCTTATATTTAGAAGCTGCATCATGGCTCAAAAGAAACCAAACCATCTAAATGGGTTTTTGTATCAAGTATGTACAGTGCTTATTTTATATAACTTGTATTTATGTGTGCATAATAGTTTCTGATTCACAGTCAGTGTTGCAAGTAATATGATTAGAAACATGAGAAGTAATTTTAATGCATCTGATTGCAAACGAACAGTTGACTCACTGCCTTTGTTACAAAGCAATCAAAATAACTTTAAACCATGTATGTTTTAAAATCAACACACGGTCCAGTTTTGTAAAAAAAAATTACACCTTGCATTTTCAATCAACAGTTCTCTACTGCAAAATAAAGTGTGGAATGATATAAGATATAGTGATTTGCAGCTTCTATGTTTGTTGCAATTTGATATTGTGTTAGTTGGAAGGTTCTATTTCCCAGGATAGTTGAAGTAAAAAGGGCTCAGTGAAGCTACATTTCAACGTGGGCTCTCTATTTTTGGTTTAGCCTAATGGCTCTGACTTATGTTTCAACATAAGGCAAGTAGTTTTCTATTTTCTTCTTGTCTTCTTGTCCTTACCTACCACCCCATGAGCCTCTGGATCCAATACATCATCCTCTGCAACTTCCATTTTCTCCAAAGGTAACCCACCATTAAATATTTCTTTACCTCCCGTCCTCTCTGCTTTCCTCAGGGATCACTCCCTCCATAATTCCTTTGTCCATTCACCCCTCCTCACTAATCTCCTCTCTTGGCACTTACCCCTTGCAAGCGGCCCAAGTTCTCCTCATGCCCATTCTCTTCTCCTTCGCTCCATTCAGGGCCCCAAACAGTCCTTCCAGGTGAGGCAACACTTCACCTGCAAATCTGCTGGGCTCATCTATTGTATCCAGAGCTCCTGATGTGCCCTCCTCTACACTGGTGAGACCCATCGTAAATTGGGTGGGGGGGGGGGGACGCTTTGTTGAGTACCCCTGCTCCATCCGTCAAACGTGGAACTTAGGGGTGGCCAAATATTTTAATTCTGATTCTCATTCACATTCCGACATGTCAGTCCATGGCCTCCTCTTGTGCCAAGGTGAGGCCACCCTCAGGGTGGAGGAGCAACACCTTATATTCCATCTGGGTACCCTCCAACCTGATGACATGAATATCGATTTCTCCTTCAGTATTTAAAAAAATCCCTCCCCCTCCCCTCTTCTTCTATTCCCCACTCTAGCCTTTTACCTCTTCGCACCTGCCTATCACCTCCCCCGGGACTCCCTCCACCTTCCCTTTCTCCTATGGTCCACTCACCTCTCCTATCAGGTTTTTTTTCTCCAGCCCTTTATCTTTCCAACCCATCTGGTTTCACCTATCCCCTTCTAGCTAATCTTCCTTTCCCTCCCCCACTTTTTTATTCTGGTGTCTTCCCCCTTACTTTGCAGTTCTGTAGAAGGGTCTCGGCCTGAAATGTTTGCTGTTTATTCATTTCCATCGATGCTGCCTGGCACGCTGAGTTCCTCCAGCATTTTGTGTGTTTGCTGGCTTTCTCGTTTTTATAGTTTTCTATTTTGCACTCTTTACTTGTGCATTTAAAAGTTTTAGTTTTGTGACACTGATTATCCAACTGACCAATCTTGGCTCTTTCCTCTAGAAAGATTCTGCTGTAACTTATGATGGTGTTTAAAGGATCCCAGGATTTTAAACTCAACAGTGATATTGCATTTCTGGTCAGGTGAGGCAAGAACTCCCAAGAGCTACACTAAATATTATAGCTTGAACATGTATTATCTTGTTCCACTGTCATAATTCAGTTCAAAGTAATATTTTGCAGCTGGCATTTGCACATCTTTTACACTTCAGTGTGGTTGCTTCCCAATCACCTTTTGTCAAGTACCAACACATCAAGACTTAAAAACCTCTCTTGTATTTCTCTATCAATGCTACTGTTTGGGGAGTATGGTTTAACACTCTTTTTGGTGATACATTTAGATGATGAGAAACCTTTAGTTTATTCCCATTCCAATCTTTTATCTTCCAATGTTTATCATGTTTAGACATTTTTTTAATCTTTGTGGTTTTCATTTGTGTATTTAAATAGAATCTGCTAACTTTCAGACCCGTGTTTTGAAATCTCCCGAGCTGTCTTATCTGATTTAATTGTTCCACTTCACTAGATACTATTTGGAAAATAGACAAACTTGTATTGAACTCTAGAGTCCAGGTCAATAATGAAAATTAGAAACTATTCTAGTCCCAGCCCCTGGAACATTCCACCCTGCCATTACTTTTTAAAAGCTGCTATTTACTGTTTGCTGCCCTCCAGCCAATTTCTTACTATGCCAAAACTTGCTCTGGACTTGATGTTTTAAAAAATTAATCTGCCAGAAACTTTATAGAGTACATTTTCAAATCCATCTGTGAACTGCATATCACCTGGAGTCATGGAGTACACAGTATAGAAGCAGACCCTTTGATCCATCTAGTCCATGCTGACCTGTTTCTCACCATAGCTCCATCTACCTTCACCCAGGTCATAGCCGTCCATACCCCACTCACCCATGTGCCTATTCAAACTTCTCTTAGATGTTGCTATTGTCAGTGTCAGGAAGGAGGTACAGAAGCCTGAAGGCATGCGCTCAGCAATTAAGGAACACTTTCTTCCCCTCTGCCATCTGATTCCTAAATGGACACTGAACCCGTGAATGATACCTCACTGTCCTGTCGAAGGGTTTTGGCCCAAAATGTTGACTGTACTTTTTTCTCCATGGATGTTGCCTGGCCTGGTGAGTTCCTTCAGCATTTGTTGCTCGGACTTCCGGCATCTGTAGACTTTCTCTTGTTTGTCACTTTTATTATTTCTGTTTTTGCACTATTTTTAATTTAACTATTTAATATACTTACTGTAATTGACTTACTTATTTTCTATATTTATCACGTATTCCATTGTACTGCTGCTGCTAGGTTAACAAATTTCACGACATATGCTGGTGATATTAAACCTGATTCTGATTCTGAATTGAACCCCCATTCACCATTCTCCTTCAGATTTCCCTTAAATATTTCACCTTTCACCCTAAACCTATGACCGTTAGATGTAATCTCACCCAACCTCCATGGAAAAACCTGCATATATTCATCTGCTCTATACTCATCATAATTTTCCACATCTCTCTAAGATTTTCCCTCATTCTCCTATACTCCAGGGAATAAAGTCCTAACCTATTCAATGTTTCACGAAGACTAAAGCACAGGTCTTCAAGCCCCAGCAAAATTCTTGTAAATTTTCTCTGCACTCTTTCAAGATTATTGGTATCTTCCCTGTAGGCAGATGACTGCAACTGCGCACAATGCTCCAACTTCAGCCTCACCAACATCTTTTACAACGTCAGTGTAACGTCCCAACTCTTGACTTCTCCCAACTTATAATCGAAAAGTCAAAATTAATTTCCCGTTGCTAAGTTGGTGTCTTGCACAGATCCGTTACTTTACACTGTTCTTATTTAGGTTTGACGGGCTTTTTATTCTGAGTTTTATTTGTCACGTTATTAACAGATATCCTGTCAGCTTGTTTATGAACAACTGGCACATTCCCAATGATTACTGCTTTCCACAACAAAAAAGGCAATGTCTCAGAAAACTAATCTCTGGTCTCATTAGTACTGGGAATAAATATCATCCATCCCTGGGGATTTTCTATGTTCTGAAGCTGTTTATTTTATTTCAGACTTCCATTTTATTATGTTGCAGCTGCTAATTCTATTAGGGCTTTTACTGTTTAGGGAGTGTACATTACAAGAATGCTCCCTGATGAATTACTTGTGGAATCAGTCATTAAGTATATTAACTAATGTCTATTCATCCTCTTTATAAACCCTTTTGCTTTCTTTTACATTTCTCACTGACTTTGATTCCAGAATCCTGACAGATAATGGAAGTGGAAGAATTGCAGACTTGCTGACAGCCAGCCTCTTTTCTAGTTATCTTCCTACATTTCCCCACTTGAGTAGACACCCTCACTGTCTATCCCTCTGAGTTTCTTTTTAATTTGTTTTTGATAAATTTGTCAATTTGCTGGCCATTCTGCTTGTTCAGTCAAAACTTAATAACTTTGGATTCATTGTACTCAGTTGAGATTTATTACTGGTTTATGAATATGTCATTTCAGCTAATCAGGTGGGAGTTTTACACCAATCTTGCATGAATGACGTTTGTATAAACTAATAGATTTCCCACAGGGATTTTCATGCAGACTCAGAGCGTGTGCTGGTTTATAAAATGGGGCCTTATGCCATTTTGCTTGGAAATGTTAGTTTGAGGGCATCATTTTGTAGTGAGTGAATGAGTGAAATGTTTGCTTATTGATTATATTGTGGGTTTTTCTATTACTGCTCTAGGGGTCTGACGTTTATGAAGATGCTGAATTTTCTGTGCAGCATATAAATTACCAGGCTAGGCGGTTATATCATTTTGCTTTCAGTATTGATTAAATTCATATAAGTCTAGTGCCTCAGGTGATATGCCGTTTCAGCAATGTGAGTGTTCACATCAAGAGCAGTATTTCACAGAGCAACACAGCGTGGATCCACGTCCTTCAGTCCAACCAGTCCATGCTGACCGTGGTGCCCACCGATCTAGTCCCAATTTCCTGCCTTTGGCCCGCGTCCCTCACAAGCCCATCCTGCACGTATCTGTCAATGATACCATTGTACCTGTCTCAACCATCTCTTCCAGCAGCTCGTTCCATATTCTCACCACCCTCTGCATAAAAAAGTTAACCCTCACATCCCTTTTAAGCTTTCATGTATTACCCTAATTCTATGCCCCCTAGTTCTGGACTGTTCTACCTTAAGGAAAGGACTGCTACCATCTGCCTTACCTATGCCCCTCATGATATTATACACCTTTATAAAGTTACCCTTCATTTTCCTGCACTTGAGGGAATAAAGATCTACCCTGGCCGCTTCTTCCTATAATACACACAACATGCTGGAGAGACTCAACCCAAAATGCCAACTATTTACTTTTTTCCATAGATACTGCCTGGCCTGCTGAGTTCTGCCAGCATTTTATGTATGTTGCTTTGCATTTCCAGCATCTGCAGATCTTCTCACATTTGTTATTCTTGCTATAACTTTATTATCATCAATTTTATAATATAGACTCTGTGGCCACTTTATTAGGTACATCTGTTCACCTGCTCGCTAATGCAAATATCTAATTAGCCAATCATGTAACAACAACTGAAGGGATTTAGTTTAAAAAAAACACAAAATGCTGGCAGAACTCAGCAGGCCAGACAGCATCTATGGGAGGAGGAGGTGACGACGTTTCAGCACTACCTCCCCCCATAGATGCTGTCTGGCCTGCTGAGTTCTGCCAGCATTTTGTGTTTTTATTTATTTCCAGCATCTGCAGATTCACTCATGTTGCCTTTGAAGGGATTTAGTTGTTGTTCAGACCAGACATCAGAATGGAGGAAGAAATGTGATCTCAGAGACTTTGACTGTGAATCATTGTTGGTGCTGGATGGGGTGGTCTGAGTATCTCAGAAACTGCTGATCTCCTAAGATTTTCTTGCTCACTAATCTCTAGAGTCTATGGAGACAGGTGCGAGAAATGAAAACACCCAGTGAGCAGCAGTTCATGGCGGAAACGTCTTGTTAATGAGAGAGGTCAGAGGAGAATGGCCAGACTGGTTCGAGCCGACAGGATGATAACAGTAACTCAAGTAACCATGCTCTACAGCAGTGGTGTGCAGAAGAGTATCTCTGAACACACTACGTGTAGTGTATGGGCTATAGCAGCAGAAGACCACACCAGGTTCCATGGCTGTACCTAATAAAGTGGATACACAGTATACGTTATAATATATAAACTATTATTATAAATATAAATACAATTTAGGCCCAGCACAATGAGAATGCTGATGATTGAGTTGAATAGAAAAGGAAGGGAACTGAAAATGAAGCAGATGAGATGGTGTGGGAAAATGAAGATTTGGACAGGCAGAGGTAAAAGGGTAGGAAAGGAATGGAGTGTTAGGAAAATGGAGGAAAGAGGATGAAGGCCAAGTGCAGCTGTTCTTCTCCAGGAAATGTTTGCTGAGTATAGAATGCTATCTCATCAAATTTGGAAGTTACTGGTTACGTCAGCCATGGATTATCTCTCCGTAGAAACAGCTATGTTTAGCAGAACTAACTGGTGTCTCATTTTTCTCCTTGACTCACCCAGTAAAAGTTATTGAGAAATATTAACGTCGTAATTTCTCAACTCCCTTTGGACGGTTCTATCCGTGAGTCAGAGTTTCACTCTCTCGTCCCTGTAATAAATCTTTAGAAAGGAAAACCTTAGCCAGAGAGTGGTGAATCTGTGGAATTTGTTGCCACAGGCAGCTGTGGAGGCCAAGTCTTTATGTATGTTTAAGGCAGAAGTTTTTTAGATAGATTTTTGATTGGTTAGGGCATGAAGGGTTACGAGGAAAAGACAGGGGACTGGGGCTGAGGGGAAAATTGATCACCCATGATGAAATGGCAGAACAGGCTCGATGGGCCAAATGGCCTAGTTCTGCTCCGAAATCTTATGGTTTTAAAACTTTGTTATCCTAACAGGTTTTATTGGAAATATATTTCTTCTCTTTCTGCAACAGCAACAAACTTTACTTCAGCTTAAAACTAACAATCCCTGCCAATTGGAATGATAAGGTTTGCAGTACCACTAAGTGATTCTGATTAATAACAGAAGTAAGATTTGAAAGGAAAGAGTTAAACAGTCAAGTGGCATTCAAATAATGTAAAATGGGGTGATGCATATCTGAATCAGATGATGCTACTGTACTTAAGTGCTACAAGGGCATTCGAATATTGGGTCTTTGCTATTTTACATGATGTCTAATAGGAAAACTGTATGGGTGTGTTTGTAGATAATTAGAAATAGACATGGATAGTTCAATAATGGTGAACATAGTGGCTGTTAAGAATGTTTGGGATCGGGAAGCGTAGAGTCTTTTCCACCCCAATAAAGGTACATTCAGCTTCATTTATCATTGTGGTTGTCCTGTGCTTTCCTCATCAACGGTAACAATAATGCTTTCTTTAGCAGGGTTACCTCATAGAGACACATTCCTTCTTTCTGTATGTGTGAATTCTTCATGTCTATTAATGAAGCCCCATGTTTTCATTTCATAGCAATCATTTACAAAGCCAATGATTGCTATATATGATCTGCAGAACTTGATTTGCAGTGTGGTATGATCCCATTGGTCAGATATAGTAATGAATTTATTGTCAGAGGGATGAACGTTTCAGTTCGTTCAAGGATTAGACTGTCAACTGATGCCTGATTATTTCTTTGTGAAAGGGCAAGTTGCTTGCATGGTAAAAATTACTGCAGAACTATCACCATTTAGTATCGTGACAAACTTATTGAGAAAGACACTGGAAGCTCAGGAAGTCGGGCAGCTTCTATGTAGAGGAATAAGCAGTTGACATTTTGGACTGCGACTCTTCATTAGGATTTGACGTGGTGACATCCTGGTGAAGGGTCTTGGCCTGAAACAATGACTGTTTATTCCCCTTCATAGATGCTGCCTGACTTGTTGAGTTCCTCCATCATTTTTTTTGTGTGTTACTCTAGATTTCCTGTTTCTGCAGAATCACTCGAGTTTAAAAACTATTGAAACTATTGGATCCCCGGGGTCTTGAATGCCTAGAGATAGCTTGAACAGAATCTGGTCACTTATGAGCTTACTCTTCTGCTTAAGGAATCAGTCTCGAATTAAACATTCTCCAGAGATGTAACACTTAGTATCCGAAATCTCTCCGCAATCAGCAATGCTGCTGCAGTGCCTCAGCTGTTACCCATTCCTTATTTCAGGAGCGTTAACGGCACACTGAAATGGAATCAGTACAGTGTCTACATTTTGCAGAAGACGTGAGATGGTCGATCAAGAAATCCTGCACGTCTAACCTGGAAGGGGAATTTGTGTGTGTGAACTCATTAGACACAACACCAGCCTATATCCACGATTGTTTTTCCTGCTTGAAAATATATGACGTCTAAGATAATCAAGTGCTACTGTTTGGCATTTTGCAGAGAGATGCTGTTTAGGTCAAATCACTTGCAGTTGTTATCCTATATTTTTAGTAACACCGAAGGAAACCATTAAGCACAGTAGATCCACAAGGCAGTAACCCCATTAGCCTCATTCATCTTATACTTATTTTCCTTTACTTTTGTAACTTTTCTTTGTCTCTTGCATATTCATTAATTCCCCTTTGATTCTTTTTTTTAAAAAAAAAAGCATAGCAGTCAGTTAATCTGCCAGGACTTCTTTGGGACGTTAGAGGAAACCAGAGCACCCAGGGTAATGTGAAACAGCCACCGCACAGGGTTAGGGTCAAACACGAAGCTGTGGGCTGACAGCACTCTCAGCCACACTGCTATGTCACCTTTCTGATTTCATTCCTTCAGAAACCAGATGCTTAAGTTTTACAAATGCCGTTCCCAAGGATCTGGTGCAATAACCAGTCTTTCCATGCCTCCCAGTCTCCACTCGGCTGGCAGGAGTCACCGGCCACTCATTTCCAACTCAGCACCTGCAGCCTATTTAAACCCAGCCCACCCCCATCCACAATTCTTGTTCACCTATTTGAACTAGCCAGCCTCAATCAGCTGGTCCAAGCCTCGAGTTATTGTGTTGCCTTTTCGGATTAAGCATCTGTTCTCTTTTGTTTTGCGGCCCCTCGTGGCTTGAAATTCTACAGTTTATTATTGAAGTTATCACTTACCGCTAGTTTGTCTCCGCTGCTCGTGTTTGGGTCGAGTCTCCTCTGCATTTCCTGACGGGATGAGTGAACCAGCAGTAGACACAGCAGAGTTTGTTTGCCTGAAGGAAGTCGCCTGTTGGCGAGAGCACACAATCCTGAAGCAGCAGGAAACCACTGACCAGCTGCCTGCCACTCTCAACCAATTCTTTGTCTCAATTCAGCAACCCATGCCAGTCAACCATGTCTCCCAGAGCCCACTTCTGCAGTTCCGCAAACTGATGGTGTAACTTCCTGCCTCAGTTCACATTACACTTTGCGCTCCAGTCATCTCTGCAAGTTATTGACTCAGCCAAGATTGCCTTTTGTTATTTCTCGATTGACCAGGTAAGCTGTCACCTGGGCTGCTGCTAATTGGGACAATAAAACCCCTTTTTGCAACCAATATGAAGCTTTTACTACTGAGATGCACTGGGAGCATAAAGTGTAGGGGTGCGGTTGTGGCATAGCGGACTAGATACTTCTCTATTATCAAGGCTTACAAGATTACACCGTGGAAATCAGGACCCTTGTGGCAGAGTACGGCTGGAATGCAGAAGTGCTGCTGCCCCATTACCATCATGGCCTCTCGGAGTGCTTGAAAGACGAGCTGTCTACCTGGGAGATGCCCACCAACCTCGAAAGCCTCATCCCTCTGGCCCTCCGTGATGACAGACAGCTTATGGAGTGAACCTCCAGATTATCATCCAGAACCCCAGTTCCATTCCCATGACCATTTCAGGCTGCGGGATCCTTATCAGCAGTCTGGGAGAGCTCCCATACCCCTGTTTCCCCCCCCCCCCCACCCCCAAAGTGTGAGCATCAGTCGAAAAACAACTTGTGCGCTTACTGCGGACCAGCTGTTCACCCACGCATCACGTGCCCACTGCGCCTGGAAAATGGCACCACCAGGTAGAGTCGAGGGGCCTTCCATCTGGTAAGTTGACCCCGGCCCTTCGTTCCAGCACCATAGCCTGCCTCTCTTCCTCTGATCTCCTTCACATCCCAACGGCTCCACACTCAGGAGGCCCTGGTGGATTCCGGCGCAGCAGACAATTTTCTGGACCGGATTGCATGTACAGCTTGGACTCCCTACTGAACCTATTTCTCACCCCTTCTGCATCACAACCGTGTCCTTTGGGGTCTGGGATGGTCAGAGAGTGCTCACATGAGCATTGGAGAGCACCTTTCTCCTGATCAGCTCACCCAACACTTCTCTCATCTGCGGTTACCCCTGGCTCTCCACTCACGACCCTCACTTCGTCTGGTCGTTAGGTTCATTGCGGAGTTGAGGACCCACCTGCCTGCAGCCTCAGTTGACCTCACCGGTTAAATCCATGGAGACGGAGGAAACCTTCCAACTCACCAAGCTTCCTCAGGAATACCACGACCTGGCCATCACTTTCAGTAAAAGAGGGGCCAGCACCCTGCCACCATACAGACCACATGAATACGCGATCAACCTCTGCAGGCTCAATCCTCTCTGAGGTCTTCTGCCTTTCCTCTCTCCTCCTGAGACCCAAGCCATGAAGTGCTACAGCACAGCTTCATTTGACCATCCCAGTCCCCAGCCAGTGTAGGATCCTTCTTTGTCAAGAAAAAAAAATGGGGGTCTTCATCCCTGCATTGACTACCATGCATTCAACAAAATCACCATTAACAACAGCTGCCCTTGATGGATTGTGCACCCCAAACACTCCATTGGGCCAAGATGTTCACCAAGCTGGATCTACAGAGTACGTATAACCTGACCTGTATCTGCCAAGGGGATGAGTGAAAATCTGAGTATGTAACATCCATTGGCCATGACAAATACTTTCCAACAGTCCAGCCTTCATCAATGAGATCCTCCGAGACATGCTATGTAGGAATGTGTTCGTCTACCTTGACAATATCCTCATCTTCTCCAAGGACGCCCAAGACCATGTCTATCATGTCTATTCAGTTCTTCAGAATCTCCTTGAGAACCAACTGTACTGCAAGTTAGAAAAATGCCAGTTCCACATCCCAGCCAGACGTTTCCTTCCTGGCTTCCGTCCTTTCATCCTAAGATAAAACCATCGACACAGAGAAGGTGTGTGCCATCATTGAATAGTCCCAACCACAGTCCATCAAACTGCTACGGTGCATTTTGGGTCCCTCAAGGTCCGACTGCCGTTTCATCAGGAAGTACGGCCAATCACCACTCCTCTCACCTCCTTCACCAAATCAGCCACCTCACGGATAACCTGGTCTGCTGCTGTCCGCCATGCTTTCGAGGAGCTCAAGAGATGCTTCCCCACTGCTCCCATTCTCCATGATCAGAACCCCTCCAGACACATCTGAGATTGGAACTGGGGCTGTTCTCCCAGTGAGGCACTGGGTAGGAAGACACACCCTTGTTTTTTTCCCTTATCCAAGTTGAACTCTACACAGTGCCATTATGGAGTAGGAGACAGGGAGCCACAATTTGTCCCCTGCTTCTTGCAAGCCTTCTGCTCTCTCAGTGAGTTTGTTCTCTTGCTATCATCTGCAGGTCAAGAGAGAGGCAGAAAGAACCGATCAGCAGGATGAGAGGTTTCTGCAATGCTTTGCCATCTTTAACCCTTCAATGTGGAAGGAGTATCTGCTCTGGGCTGAGCTGTTGCTCAATCTAAATACTTCCTCTGCCACTCTACGCCATCCTTTGAAATGCTTTGTGCCTACCAACCCTCATTGTTCCCCACGGAGCAGGCAACAGTGGAAGTCCTGTCCACCGGGGTCCTACTTTGCCACTGCCGGAATGCTTGGAAGAGGCCATGGATTGCCATCCTAGCTGCCAACTGTGCCTACTGCCGCCAGGCTACTCTGGCCTGGGAATCTTTCTGGCTGTCTACATGAGATCTGTCCCTGCGTACTGACTCCGGCAAACTTTTGCCCCAGTTCATCGGTCCCTTTAAGATTACCCATCACATCAATACAGTCACTTACTGTCTCCAGCTGCCACTGTCCTTTGGGATCACATCTACCTTCCATGCCTCAAGCCCATTTTCCACGGACCACTCACCCCACCTCAGTCTGCACCTCCAGAGCCAAGGTTGGTGGAAGGGGGTCCAGTGTGCATGGATTAGATTCACGTCATTGTGAAGAGGGAGTGCATTACCTGGTTGATTGGCAAGTGAAAGGTTGGACGAGAGATTTAGGTTCTGTACCATTACATCTTGGATCCCTCTCTCATCAAGGAGTTCCACAGGACCCATTGGATCTCCTTGGGCCATTGGAGGCAAGCTGTGGGCAGCAGGGTTATTAGGTCTGCTCATGCAGGCTCCTCCCAGTCTCCACCCAGCTGACAGGAGTCACCTGCCACTCATTTCCAACTCATCACCTGCAGCCTATTTAAACCCAGCTGTCATCCACAGTCCTTGTTCACTCACTCAAACAGTTCCTCCTAGACTTGAGTTACCTTGTTGCCTTGTCTTGTTAAATATGTTCTCTCATGGTTTGTGGCCCCTTGTGGGTTGTTATTTTGCAGTTCATTATTAAAGTTAACACTCACTGCTAAATCATCCCCACTGGTCTGTGCTTGGGTCAAGACTCCTTTAGATTTCCTGACAACTCTAGCTACTGTAAATCTGAGGAAATTAGTTCCAAGGGATTAGCAGATTTAATGACTTGCTTCAAGGATAAAACCGTAAGTGATAACAAAGGAATTGTACGTTTATTTCAGACCCTGTATCTTGTACCTTCCCCACATTTGTGCTTCTCTGTTACTATTTCCCTAACTTGTCTTGAATGCCCTTTTGTCCTGCTTTTGGTTTGATCTGTTGAAAATCTACTATACTATTGGACCTTATAGAGCGAAGAAGTATTTATTCTTATGAATTCATTGAAAGCAGGTGATCCTCCAATTTTCTACATCAACAAATTGGGTGAGTTGGTAAGGTAATACAATATATTGCTCCTGAGGAAAGTTAGCGTAGTAGTTACAAAGGGGGTGAATACTTCTTCAGCCTCACAATTTTGGTTTTTAAATTTTAGTAAATTGTTGACAGGGTTTGGAATGTTTCTTTTGATTTGACATGATGCGCAATGTTTTGTAGTTTAGCCCAAAAATACTACTTCAATATATTTTAAATTTAGAAAATTAGAGACAGTAACTTCCAGTAAGGTGGCAGCCTGTTCGAACGCAGTAGCCTCTTGGGGGCCAACCATTGGTGCACTTTTCTTTTTAAAATGTATTTTTTATGATCGTAAGGCAATTCTGTACAACGAGAAATATGGGTACTCAGGTGTAGTGCGTCAGTGATCTGTTCATGGTTTGGAGCTGGTGGACAAGTCAGAGAAGGAGAAGTTGGCAGGTTGTCGGGAGAAGAGGAAGCTGGTGGATAACTGGTGAAAGGAGAGACCAGCAGGTTGTCAGGAGGAGGATAAGCCGGCATTTGGCAGGGAGGAGAAGTCAGCAGGCAGCCGAGAGATAGAGAAGGCGGCCGGCAGCCAAGAGAAGGTTCGGAGGAGCTGACCTGGGTCCTGATCGTACTGCTGCTTGCTACTCAAAGAAATCGGAGTTGGTGTGCAGTGTAACAGTAAGTGAGCAGGGAGGTCATGCTGTAACTATACAGGGTACAGGTGAGGCCACACCTGGAGTACTGTGTACAGTTCTGGTCTCCATACTTGAGGAAGGATATATTGGCTTTGGAGGCAGTGCACAGGAGATTCACCAGGTTGATTCCAGAGATAAAGGGGTTAACCTATGAGGAGCAGTTGAGTTGCCTGGGACCCTACTCTCTGGAATTCAGAAGAATGAGAGGGGATCTTATAGAAGCATACAAAATTTTGAAAGGAATAGATAAGATAGAAGTAGGAAAGTTGTTTCCATTGGTAGGTGAGACTAGAACTAGGGGACAATGCCTCAAGATTCGGGGAGAAGATTTAGGACGGTGATAAGGAGAAACAGTTTTTCCCAGAGAGTGGTGAATCTGTGGAATTCTCTGCCCAGGGAAGTGGTTGAGGCTTCTTCACTAAATATATTTAAGATACAGTTGGATAGATTTTTACATATTAGGGGAATTAAGGGTTATGGGCAGGTAGATGAGCTGAGTTACGGACAGATCAGCCATGATCTTATTGAATGGCGGGGCAGGCTCGATGGGAGGGCCTACTCCTGCTCCTGTTCCTTATGTTCTTATGTAACCGTGAGTGACTGTCTTGAATGTTCCTCATGCGATCGCATGACCCTGTGGAACATAAATAACGTGAGATGCTGTTTCCTGTTTTCCTTGTTTGGGCGAGAGACAGATGACGAGGCAGCAGCGTGGCCTCGGTTGTAGTGAGGGCAAAGCTTCAAGAGGGCTTGCCTGCTGCTGCAGTGTCAGTGACACGATGCTTGAGGCGGTGTAGGGTGGAGTCTGTGCTGCTTGGGAGCTGGCCTCTCCTGTCAGTGCTGCCCTCCAGTGTTTGACCGGTGGAAGCACAGGCTGGATTGACAGGAGCTGTACCATGAATTTGCATGTCACTCAGGGACTAGGACTGTACATGTGCTTTCATGTGTAACAATGTGTGTGTGTGTGTGTGTGTGTGTGTTTTTTTTGCTATCATTGAATGTATGTAATGCACTTGGGCCCCAGAGGAACGCTGTCTCATTCGACTATATCCATGCATGGTCTGACTGATAATTAAATTAGGTTTGATTTGATGTGAAAATAGTTGTGGGGGCTGAATACTTTTTCAAGGCACTGTAGATAGGGTATATGCAAGCAAGTTCTTTTCCACTGAGGTTGGGTGAGACTAGAACTGGAGGTCATAAGTTAAGGGTAGAAGGTGAAATGTTAAGGGAAACATCTCCACCCAGGTGAGAGAAATTTGGATAGGAACATGGATGGGTTATAGTCTGGGACAATGAGACTATGCAGATTTATAGTTCAGCCTGGACAGGATAGATCTAAAAACCTTTTTCTATGCTGTAGTGTTTTATGGTTCTATGAATAATACAAGCAGCCTCCTTGAAGGGCAAAGAAGAGTTAACTCTTCTGGTCAAGACCTTTCATCAGAATCAATGTCACTTAAGTTATTAAGCTGCCAGGGCAAGTAAACCTTAAGTAAAATATTAAATTGGTTCTTGGTGCTGGTTGTCACATATTCTTGGGCTTACTGTTTATCTTTTCTGTTTAGCAGAACTCACAGGGGAAATATAATGATTCCATAGATGTATTGGAGCTCTTGTGTATCACTTCCTATTTATGGATATAAGCAACCTCCTGCTGAAATAAGTGACTTTTCTTAATTTCGTTACTTGTCAAATTGCACTGATAAAATATTCTACCAAAGTCAAAATTCTGAAGTGGAAGGCTGAAGTTATGTAACTAAGTGACGGCTCTTACAGTAACCTGATGGGGTTCAGTGGGGTCACCTTCAAGATCTTATTCTAGACGTTTGGAAATGATGTGTGGGACAGTTTGAATTTCACCACACATACGTGATGAATTTGGAAAGACTATTGCCCAGAAACTCATTCCCAGTTGGTATGGTAAAATGTATCAAATTGGCATTTCAGCACAGTCTAGAAGCTCACTCAGTTTGACATCAGTGGATTGCATTGCTGATTCAGAGTTCGTGCTAAGGAAACTCCAAACTGAGAGACAGTGATGAAGATCAATAATTGAAAAACTGTTAGTAAGGAAAGAATCAGGAGCTTTTGATTAGTATACAGTACCTGGAATACTATATCTCAGCTGGTAGTTGAGACAGATTTTTAAGGGAAAACTGGATTTGATGCTGATTACTACAGGAAATTAGGCAATGGTTGAGGAGTCTTTAGTTTCAGATTGCTTCATTTATCACTAAATTTACTAAATATCATAATTTCTTCTGTATACAGTATATACTTTTTGTTTCTGGCAATAGTCTAATATGCTTTTGAGTACAATAAGATTTATGTCCTAAGTTAATACTAATTAATTAATATTTTGGAGAGAAGGACCTGTTGACGTGCTGATTTTCAGAATTGCCTCTACTGCAGCTTTAAAGCTTCCAAATGAAAATGCAAGATTGCTTCCAATGAAATAGTTGCCCCTCCTGCCTGTAAGTCAAATGTTCAGTGTGATTTTACTACTAGAATAGTTTTCAGTTTGTTATTAGCCCTTATAACCTAGAACAGTGTATGATATACACTCCCAGTATGAACCGAACAGTCAAAGCTGATTAGTAACGTGAAGATACTGAATTATATTTAAAGGGGAAGCTGCAGGTTAAAGTTTGGAATGAAAACAGCGAAGTCTGTTTAATCCTTGTCACAATCAGTCCAATTTATTTGCTGTGCTTCTGCCTGAGCATCATTAATTAGCACCTTTTATTGAACTTGTCAGTGATACAGTGATGCATTTAATAAAATGGACATTTTGCTAATATGAAATAGCAAGAGTACTTGTAACTTTTGTGGGGGTATGATCCACACATTGCATTTGCAAGTTGAAACAAGTTTAGTTGTTACTTAGAAGATTAAATTTGCCAAGATGGTTTGCGATGGACATTCTTTCTAGTTGACCCCTGCAATAATAATTCAATTATTATTTTCCCTTTCAAGTTTCACCCCAGGGTAATGTTTGTTTAACAACGTGTATTGTTGGATATGGGATAACTGCTCACATGTCAAGGCATAGTACGAACGTGAACAAGCAAAAGCTGATTCCGAGTCACGTGAGTACTTATTAGGGTAGCTTGTTGTGGAGCTAGATTCAACGCAGGTGTTAAAGGAAGAAGGAAATGTGGACAGGCGGAGTGCTTTTTCTTTACACTGAATAAAAGGCACCTATGTGGTACATTTTAGCTATGGATTCATTCCTCCCCATATGGACAGCATGAATAAGGATTTCAAAACTGAAGCAATGTGAACGGAGAACCAATATGGGTTAGCTGAGCAGATCTCGACGGGAGCTAGCACACAGGTGGCATAGTTTTAAAGTTTACTACAATAAAAGCTCCAAAGTAATTCTAGATTGAAAAACTGCTTTAAAGTCATATCTTTATTTCTGTCATGAATGTTCTCACAACTGGTATCAAAGAGGTGACTATCAATCAGGAAAGACTCAGAGATGTTTTCGAGTTCTGTTACTTCAGCGGTGAATTCAAAACTGCTGTTATGCTGTGGAATAGACTTCTTGAAAGGTTTCAATTCCAACTTTCAAAAAGCTATTGAATGTATATGTTAAGTTGAAAGGTTACATAACCATAGGGAAATAGTTGAAAAGCAGAACCAGTTGGAAAACTTAATCATGTGCCCATGTAAGCACAATGGATGGAGTGACTTTCATTTTGTGGTTGTATACATACTGAATTAATCTGAGTTCAAGTGACAGTGCCACAATAGTGCACATCTTTTTTTGCAGTGATCTTTACATCAGACTATTTCACCCATCATGTGAAATTTGGTGGTTTATTTTTGGTTGTCAGTTATTTGAAGTACTTTAATCAGAGGGAAAATGTGACTCCTTATTTTAAGAATTCAGCCATGGCTCAACACCTTCACTTCTGCCTGAAAAAGTTAAGGCTCATTCCCAAACACTTGTGCTCAAAATCCAGGTTAGTGCTCCCCTGTGGTGCTGATGGTTTACTGCACTGTTGGAGGTCCCTTTTTTGTATGAATTGTTAACCCCACATCAGTGGAAATTGCATTGGGAGATATTATCCTGATTTGGCTAATATTCACCCCTTGGTCAACATCACGATAATTGTCTCATCATTATTTACGTGACCTTGTTTTCTGTAAAATGGCTGTCATGTTTTCTATATTGCCTTGATGACTACTTCATATATACGTAAGAGATTGTCAAGTGGTTTAAATCACTGAGATAATGTGAAGTGCTATATCGATGGCCTAATTCTACTCGTATATCTTATGGTTTTATGGTCTTATAAACATGAGGCTTTCTTTCACTTATGGTAGTACTGAAACTAAAGTTGATGAGATGTCATTCAGGGTTCTGAACTCTCCAAGGAGTTGAATGATGCTTGGTAAATGAGGATGAATCCATTGTAATTATTCTTTGTTGATTCGTACTGGAATGTAAAATTGACATAGATCCAATGCAATTAATCTTGATTTTGACTGGTTTTGTAAATCAACTTTAATATCCTGAATGTGCTTAATTATGGTACATTCTGTCATAAATTTAGCTTGGCATTAGTTGCCTGCAGCACATGAAGTATATTTCCTGGATTTATTGCTCTTAAATCACTAAAAAAAACAGAAATTAACTTCAATTCCACATAAACTAATGTAAATTATATTGCTGTTGTAAAACTCATCGGGTTAGTTGGATTTTAATTGCCAAGAAAAATTGAGACATTTAATGATAATGATAGTGAGCGATTAATGGTTATAAATTATGTTTTAATGATTACATACTGTTTTCTATTGATAAATTGTTCCAAAGGCTTTGGACTAACTTAATTTTTGATGTGCATTGTGTTTCATGCATGTTAATACATCCAGCTGTGTTCTGCTTTAAAACCCTTGACAATGCAAGGATAATTTTTTTATATAACTGAAGGCTTTGAATGATTGATATATATTCATATCAAATACTAATGTACTAATAAGGAACTTAATAGCTTTCTTTGGAGCAGCTTGAGAAGTTATTCTCAGTGTATTAGAAATTCTCTCCTCCTGTGCAGACAGGAGTGATGTATTTCAGCAAAGGCTAATCACATGGGGATGAAAGCATAGTTATATATATCACTAATTCTGGAATGATCACATTTGATTGAACTTTGCAGGAAATTCTTGAAATGTGATAAAGGCGTGTTAGTGGCAGGACAGACAATTGACTGAACTGATTGCACCATTTCATTATCTGTGAAAAGTCCTTTTTTTAAAAGGTTATTTATTACCATGCTGGCTTTTGAATTTGCATATGAAATGGGAATAGGAATCTATTAGTGTTCTGTCATTCTTGCTTGTATTTATCTATTAAGATGCCTAATTGATTGGAAATGTTACCCTCAGTAATGCAATGAAAACAAACCTGAAACTATCGCCAAAAATGAAGCGCCATTGCCAGTGACTTATTGCATTATTTGTCGCCTCCTTCCTTGCTGTGAGTTAGAATCATTTAAAATTGGACTCCAGTGAGGTGCGGTGGGTCATTACCTGCAGCAGAAATGTACACGTCCATAATCTGTAACCTTACTCCCGGGCAAGTCCCTCACTCTACTGATGGTGTAGGGTAAAATGATCAACTCTGGCTCAATAAGGAGTGCAGCAGGGAATGCCAGAAGCTACGCCTGAAAATGAGGTCCCAACCTGATAAAGCTGCAGCACAAAGATATATATACGCTGCACTGCAAAACCAGCAGGTAGCAAACTGAGCTGAGAGTTCTCACAACCAATGGATCAGATTGCTCTCTGCTCCTGCCACATCCGGTGAATGAAACTGCAAACAGGAGGAGGAGGTTCTAACTACATCCACAACCTCAACACTCACAATCATGTTCACCCAAAAAACATGAAGAGCATGATGCACTAAGACTTCCTCCTGAGATCCCATCACAGAAGCCAGTCTTAGCCAATTTATCTCGCTCCAAATCATTTCAAGAAATATCTGCACGTGAGTATGATTAGTAGATTCACAGATGACATGAAGACTGGTTATATTGTTGGTAGCTGGTGGTCTTCAGTTACAGAATTATACTAATCGGTTAGTATGATGGAATGAAACACAATAGATGGAATCCTGCAAAGGTTCAAAGTACATTTATTATTAAAGTATGTATACTTAAAACAACCTTGAAATTTCTCTCCTTACAGGCAGCCATGAAGCAAAGAAAACTAATGGAACACATGACAAACAAGTCAGTCAAACCCTGGTGTGCAGATTGGGGGAGTGAGGGGGAGAGAGATTGTGTAAACAATACAAGAAAGTGAACAGCATTCAGAACTGAAGTTCACAAAGCCAGCTATCATTGCAACCAATCTAGAAGTCCACTAGTTGAAGGCCACAGCCTCTGTCTAGCATAGAGGCAAGCAAACCCCACCACAAATGTGTAAGCTAATGCATTTTGGGAGGACTAAAAGGCCTGAGAAAGGTACTAAGGAAAATGGAGACTCTGGTGTATGTGCCAAGGAACTCAGAAAGCAACAACAAACGTGGTTTAAAAGGCAAACTGGATACTTGCCTTCATTAGCTGGGTGTAGAATACGATAGTATATGAAATATTAGTTAGGCCACGATGGAAATATTGTACATAGTTCTGACCATCACATTATTAGGAAGGATGTGATTGCATTGGGGAGGGTGCAGAGGAGAAACCCAGAGACATTGGCCCAGATGGAGTGTCTTGGTTATGAAGAAAGGCTAGTTCTGGCTTTTATAGAGTAGAGACCCAGGGAGATCTGCTTGAGGTAAACAAAATTGTGAGGGGCAGAAGGAAGGTAGATAGTGAGAAACTTCTCCCCTTAGCTGAGGTATCTTTAACTGCAGGGCAAAGATCGAAGTTAAGGAATGGAGATTTAGATGGAATATGAGGAAGGTTTTACTCATCCAGGAGCAGGCAGCAATTTGGAATTTGCACCTCCTGAGTACTGAATTCCCATGGCATAAAATCTGTAGGAATTAGTGTGGATAGGTACCTGATTGAGCCTGAAGTTCTGGGTCCTGTCATCATCTAGTCCAGGGATCGATACTGAAGGTAGAAGTCTGGAAGTTGAAGGCTGATGGCTGAAGCCTAGAGTTTGGAGACACAGAGACGAAGGACTGTCCATGTGTGGGTGGGTGGGAGTGTGGAAAGGGCTTGATTTCCTGTTGGTTGTTTGTTTGCTTGGTGTGTTCTGCGCTGTTCAGCTGAGAATTGTGGACGTGCCAGGTTGGCGCTGGAATGTGTGGACTGTCCCCAGTTCATCCTTGGGTGGGTTGGTTGTTAACACAACTGACGTATTTCATTGCCTGTTTTAATGTACGTATGAGAAACAAATCTGATTCTGAATCTAATGGCAGGTACACGCTTGTTGGGCTGAAGGGCTGTATGACCCTTTGACCATGCAGGAAAGACAGCCCACTTCATTGGTGTTCCATTCACTACCTCCTTAGCTCCCTCCTCAATGGCACCGCTGTGTGTACCAGCTATTAAATGTGCTCCAATTACTCTCCTAGGTTATTCTGACCGAACAACCAAACCTGTGGTGCCTACCACCAAGAAAGACATGTAGTTCAGGCTCGTGGCAAAGTTACCAAAGGCATGCTTCTGACAAGTTGTAAGTCATTCTGAACTGGAAATATATCACTGAGTCATTGTCGTCTTTGGCTTAGATACAGTTTATCCCTTCCCAGCAGTGCTATGGAGGCACCTCCACTAAGAATGCAATATTCAGTGAGATAGCTTACCGTTGTCTTCTTGCCTTTTGAACACAAGCTGGGAGAAGTGGGGAGCTTGGTGCAGTGTTGCCAATGCACTCTCCTGAAATTTTATGACTTATTGTTGATTGAGGTGAAATTAAAAAAAGCATAGATTTTGCAGTCATTCTGATAAACTGCTCGTTCCAGGGGATCCACTTAGTTGTGCAAGTGTCAATATTCCCATCTGTTACAGGTATCAGGAGAGTTAGTGCATAACAGCAAGTTACTACATAATGATACACACACATATATCATATCTTTATGCTCAGACGCTGATTTGCCAACTCATGCTATATGAGGGGATGATTCAGTTCATGTTAAAACCAATAATGCATCCAAAGTTTTGCACATCTCATTAAATGTTTAAGATTGGTGCAAGAAGAAGTATAATTCAAAGGGGAACTTGTTGGTTTGGCATTGCTGGTACCAAAAAGGAAAAAATCTGTTGATTGTTGTCTGAGCCATGAGCAAATTGGCACAGGGTTAATCAGATCTGATGGCTAAATCCTTGGCTCAGAGATTGGTGTGGGAGAAGTGGGTTTGAATTTGTGGTACCTTGGAGCAGTTTTGGGAAGGAAGGAGCTGTTGCAATGGGATGGGCTCCTCCTGAACCATACTGAAGTAAAGGCCAGGTCAAATCATGTAACCAGGACATTAAGCTAAATAGGATGGGGATGGGTTCAACAGCTTCGAAAAGTATGGATGAAGTAAAATGAAGGAGAGTACAAGAGAGGCAATTAAAGTCTCTAAAGAATAAGACAAAAAGTTTAGGAAGGGATAAGAATTTAACTTTAGTCAACATGGATACAAATTTGAAAAGAAGGGTGGTGGATGCAGGACAGAAGGTGTTATATTTGAAGTTCAAAGTAAATGTATTATCAATGTACATATGTGTCACAATATTCTACCCTGCGATTCACTTTCTTGCAGGCATCCACAGTAGAACAAAGAAACACAATTGAATCAATGAATAACTACACAAAGATATTTAAGCAACAATGTGCAAATGAAGACCAACTGTGCATATACAATAATAGAAATGAAAGATATAACTAACAAAATAAATAAATAAATAGCACTGAGAAGTTGAGTGGTAGAGTCCTTGAAAGTGACTCCACAGGTTGTGTTCAATGTTAAGGTGGGTGAAATTATTCCACACTGGTCCAGGAGTCTGATGGTATGCTCTTGAATCTGGAGATGTGGGCCCTAAGGCTCCTGTACACACTTCCTGATGGCAGCAATGAGAACAGAGCATGGTCTATATGATGGGGGTCCTTGATGATGGATGCTGCTTTCTTATGGCAGCACTCCTTACAGGGTACTCAGTGGTGGGGCGGGCTTTACCTGTGATGGATGGGCTGCATCCACCATTCTTTGTTGTTTTTCCATTCTTGGGCATTTCTATGCCATGCCATGATGCAACTAATCAGGCCCCAGGGCCTGATGGTCTGCATCCCAGGGTACTTATGGAGGTGGCTCTAGAAATGGTGAACGCATTGATAATAATTTTCCATTGTTCTATAGATTCAGGATCAGTTCCTGTGGATTAGAGGGTAGTTAATGTTATCCCACTTTTTAAGAAAGGAGGGAGAGAGAAAACAGGGAATTATAGACCAGTTAGCCTCACATCATTGGTGGGGAAGATGCTGGAGTCAATTATAAAAGATGAAATAGTGGCACATTTGGATAGCAGTAACAGGATCAGTCCGAGTCAGCCTTGATTAGCAAATTTGCAGATGACACAAAGCTGGGTGGCAATGTGAAATGTGAGGAGGATGTTATGAGAATGCAGGGTGACTTGGACAGGTTGGGTGACCGGGCAAATGTATGGCAGATGCAGTTTCATGTGGATAATTCTGAGGTTATCCACTTTGGTGGCAAGAACAGGAAAGCAGATTACTATCTGAATGGTGTCAAGTAAGGAAAAGGGGAAGTACAATGAGATCTAGGTGTCTTTGTTCATCAGTCACTGAAAGTAAGCATGCAGGTACAGCAGGCAGTGAAGAAAGCTAATGGCATGTTGGCCTTCATAACAAGAGGAGCTGAGTATAGGAGCAAAGAGGTCCTTCTGCAGTTGTACAGGGCCCTGGTGAGACCACACCTGGAGTATTGTGTGCAGTTTTGGTCTCCAAATTTGAGGAAGGACATTCTTGCTATTAATGGAGTGCAGTGTAGGTTCCTGAGGTTAATTCCTTGGTTGGTGGGACTGTCATATGTTGAAAGATTGGAGTGACTGGGCTTGTATACACTGAAATTTAGAAGGATGAGAGGGGATCTGATTGAAACATATAAGATAATTAAGGGATTGGACAAGCTAGAGGCAGGAAACATGTTCCCAATGTTGGGGGAGTCCAGAACCAGAGACCACAGTTTAAGAATAAGGGGTAGGCCATTTAGAACGGAGTTGAGGAAAAACTTTTTCACCCAGAGAGTTGTGGATCTATGGAATGCTCTGCCTCAGAAGGAAGTGGAGGCCAATTCTCTGGATGCTTTCAAGAAAGAGTTAGATAGAGCTCTTAAAGATAGTGGAGTCAAGGGATATGGGGAGCAGGCAGGAACGGGGTAAAAATGATTGTGGATGATCAGCCATGATCACAGTGAATGGCGGTGCTGGCCCAAAGGGCTGAATGACCTACCCCTGCACCTGTTGTCTATTGATACTCTCCAGTGTGCATCTATAGAAGCTTGCTGAAGTTTTAGATGACATACCAAATCAGTGCAAACTTTTATAAAAGTTGAGGCACAGCAGTGCCTTCTTTGAAGTGGTATGTGCTGGTTCCAGACAGATCCCCTGATATGATAACGTCATGGAATTGAAAGTTATTGATTCTTTCCACCTCTGACCTTCTAATGCAAACAGTATGTGTAATATAGTAGATGATCTTGTAGCTCAGTTAAAAATTGGCAGATGTAATGTTGTGGGCATCACTGTGTTGCGGTTGTTTAACATTCAAGCATACACATCATATCAAAAGGACAGGCGGTTGGGCAGAAGGGGGTGTGGTGGTTTTGTTGGTTAAAAAATGAAATCAAATTCTTAGAAAGAAGTGACAGGATCAGAAGATGTATAATCTTTGTAGATAGTGTTTTCTCACTGTCACCATCAGGTAGGAGGTACAGAAGCCTGAAGGCACACACTCAACGATTCAGGAACAGCTTCATCCCCTCTGCCATCCGATTCTTGAAGCTTTGGACACTACCTCACTTTTTTTAATATACAGCATTTCTGTTTTAGCACATTTTTAAATAATCTATTCAAAATATGTAATTAATTTACTTGTTTATTTATTATTATGTTTTATTTTATTTACTTTTTTCTCTCTCTCAGCTATGTTATGTATTGTGTTGAACTGCTGCTGTTAAGTTGACAAATTTTACATCACATGCCAGCGATAGTTAACCTGATTCTGATTCTGAATTGCAAGGATATAAAAGACTCTGATGGGATCTATATACAGGCCTCCAAACAGTAGTCAGGATGTGGGCTACAAATTACCATGGGAGATAGAAATGGCATGTAAAAAGAGCAGTGTTACAATGTTCATGGAGGATTTCACTATGCAGGTAGACATTGGCACAGACAGTTGTGGAGGTCGAGTCAATGGCTATATTTAAAGTGGAGTTTGACAAGTTCTTGATTAGTAAAGACACATAAGGTTACAAGGAGAAGGTAGAGGAATGGGGTTGAGAAGGAAAATAAATCAGTCATGACGGAATGACATAGCAGACCTGATGGGCCATATACCCGAATTCTGCTGCAATGTCCCATGATCTTACGGTTTAAATGATGGCCTGCTCACAAGTATTCATTTCTACTCTATTGGAAAACATTCCACACTAAACTTAGTTTGATGTTTTTTTTGCATGCCATTTACAAAATGGAAACAAAGCGTGCTTAGAAAATCATCTCAGTTTAACTCCTTGGTCAATAAATAGTAGAGCCAGCCTGTTGTGTCCTGCATTGAAAGTTCATCCCATTGAATTCAGCAAGATTTTTTTTGCCACCTCAACTGCTGCTTCAAAGAAGACTGGTGGCCTAACAAATGGTTATCTTTCAACCAATTCTTATGAAGAATGCAATCTGGCTATTATCACACTGGTGTTTGAGGGGCCATAAAACCCAGGATTGAGAAAGGTACTATGTAAGTGCCTTTTACAAGTAGGGTTGTATACTGTCACTTCACATGAACAAAGAACGGAGCACAAGTAGCATGAAGAACTGCCAGAGCCAGATTTGTAAGTCAGGTCCTTTATATCATTTTTATAGGCTCTTCTTACATTGGGTCAAGAACAGAGAACACAGCTGGAGGATGCAACCCACAGCTGCAGCCTAGCAACCACACAAAGCAGAATGGCTGCAACATAAAAGGGATCAAATAAAAGTGGATCAAAGATCTGTTTATCATTAAAAAGACTGAAACTTACTGCCCATTACACCGCTGGTCCTTCATCTCTTGCGGTGTTCACCATGCCAGGAGCGCCGTCTCGGTTTTCACTGCTGTCAGCCATGCAAGTACCAGACAGAGACTCAGGAATACCGTCACACAACAGATGAAGAAGGATCTTTCATCGTTGTTATAATAACAGTTTGGTTTGACCATTCAAGGTCGTTAGCCCTGAGCTGTACCCCTGAACCTGGAGGACCAGAGGACAAATCTGGGTCTGGCCTCTACCCTTTGACCTGTCTGGCATGGGTGACCAAAACATAAAGCCCTGACTCTAGCCAATATAGCTCTCTGGGTCATTGATGCATGCAAACCTCCAAACCACGACAAGGTTGTGGTTCTCTTGGAGGAAAAAGACGGAATATGATTATTTATATCCTTATAGGGTGGTAGTTCTCTGAACAGGCAAAGATGTTTCAGCGAAGTTAAGCCTGGTATTCCGATTGGAATATGTGAATATGATTAATATAGTGGGCATCATTTATTTACTTTATTTATTTATTTAGTGATACAGCACAAAGTAAACTCAACTGGTCCTTCACACCACACCACCCCAGCAACCCCACAGCCCTGATTATTATTTTTTATTATTATTATTTCTTTTTGAATTTGCATAGTTTGTTGTCGTTTGCTCACTGGTTGGTCAACTTGTTGCTGTCTTTCATTGATTCTATTTTGGTTATTATTGTATTATGCATTATAAAGAGACAGAAGGTGATGGAAGAAAGAAAAGAGGGGCGGAGCACCAGAGGGAGGCGATGGGCAGGCAAGGAGAAAAGGTGAGAGAGGGTAAAAGGGATGGGGAATGGCGAGGAGAGGGTGGCATTACTGGAAGTTCAAAAAATCGATGTTCATGCCATCAGGTTGGAGGATACCCAGATAGAATAAAAGGTTTTGTTCCCCCAACCTAAATGTGGCCTCATCATGTTGGTGGAGGAGGCCATGGATAGCCATATTGGAATTATGTCCGCTAATGCCCCCCCTTCACCATTCCCCATCCCCTATTTCCTCTCTCACCTTATCTCCTTATCCACCTCCCTCTGGTGCCCTTCCTGCTTTTCTTTCTATCATAGCCTTCTGACCTCTTTTATCAGACTCTCCCTTCTCCAGTCCTGTATCTCTTTCACCAATCAACTTCCCAACTCTTTACTTCACCCCTCCCCCTCCATGTTTCACCCATCACCTTGTGTTTCTCTCTGCCCTCCCCTCACCTTTTAAATCTACTTCTCAGCTTTTTTTCTCCAGATCTGCTAAAATCTGAAAGACTGACAGTACTCTTTTCCATAGATACTGCCTGGCTCGCTGAGTTCCTCCAGCATGTTGTGTGTGTTCCTTGGGTTTCCAGCATCCACAGATTGCCTCTTGTTTTTAATATCACTGGCATATGTCATGAAATTTGTTCTTTTGTGGCAGCAGCTCATTGCAACACATAATAATAATTTAAAAACTATAAATTACAATCAGAAGTATATATAAAAATCAAATAAGCAGTGCAAAAAGAGTCCTATAAATGGTTGTTTGCCTCGTTGACCATACCTTCTTGGTCCTCACCACCGTTGCTGTGGTCTCTTGTCTGTGCACATACACTGAGAATAGGAGTACAGCCCGGTGATTGGACTTTCCAAAGAGTGGGCACAGTAGGCATGATTGATGGTTGCATTACAGTGGTCAAAGTGTGTTGGCATCTCTGGTTCCACAGGTGATATGTTGGCAGCGGTAGTTCAAAATCTTCCACAAGCTGACCTGGTTGAAATCCCCCGCAAGGTTCGGGAAGGCATCCGGGTGCACTGTTTGGTGACTGTTCAGCAGATAGAATGGATGACTTTTGACCGCTAGATGTTCCAGGTAGGGTGAAGAGGGTTGAGATAGGACCGCCACAATGTGTGAATCATTCTATCTATAAATCTCTATCTTTAAAAACCTGAGCTGTCCTATCTTTGCAGAGAATGATGAAGCTATTGGACTGCAACACTGCATCCAAAATGGCGGCTGGTGAGCCATGTTTCTGTGAAGTAAAATACGTAGCATTATCTGATGTCCTTCTGGTACTGCAATCATGCTTCAAGGTTTTCAGTTTTATTTTCCAGAGACTATATATTTGCTGACAGGATAGTAAGGAGTGGGGTATCCAAGGCCTCTGCATTTTAATCGAACCTGTCAACAGGCTTGTCTTTCACATTTCTGTTTTCTTAAAGGGGAACTGCAATTGCCTCCTGAGGCTGCAGTCCAGGGTCTGTCGTTTTGAGTAGCAATAGATTTTTTTAAGCATCTTAAAACAATGTTACTTACTGAAGTACCCATGGCTGTGACTCTAGATTTCAGCTGTAGTAATCCTAAACGGGAATATTTGATGATTCACAACAGAGCTGCACACAGAAAACCCCTATAAATAAGACTGCAAATATTTTAAAAATTACCTTACCCTTGTATTGTTCCATTCTGAGATTATAAATGGCTTCAGGGGAAATGGAGACCAGCCTGAGGCTCTTTGTAAACTATCAGAAACACAAAAGATCCTACAGATACCAAAAATCTTGAGCAACGCACACAAAATGTTGGAGGAACTCAGCAAGCCAGGCAGCAGCCAGGAGGGTGATCAGTGCAAAGGACAAGTGGATAAGGGCAGGGATGGACCCTAGGCAGGGCTAGGCTGGGCTGCAGCCCAGGGGCCAGAGCTGCAGAAGGGCCCAAAGTAGGTAGCTATAATCATAGTGGACAAAAAAAATATGAGAGTGGAGCACAGAAAAGAAAAAAGAAATGAGAAAAAGAGGACCGTGAGAAAGAAGCATTAAAAAGACATTGAAATTGACAGAATTTTTAAAACCTGTTCTTGATGATGCTGCAGTACCATCGCTCTTGTCACAGTCTGAGACCGGTGGACAAATGGAGACTTGTTCAACAGCTAGTGCTAGCACCAGCGTTAGCACAAGACCACCGTCAGCAGCGAACGTTGAAGAGGCAGAGAGCGTGACTTTGGGATTCCCGACCACAGAGGCCTCTGAACGATCAAGCTGGCCTGCCATCAATGCTAGTGTTACTGCTACTGAAGATCCTTACAGCACTGATCCTGCTCGTTGGGGAAGGGAAACGTTAGATGATCCAGTCCGAGCATACTGGGCTAAGAACGGGCAGAGTCCTGCCAGAATAAGGATGTGGGTATCAAAGCTTTGGAACAAGTATATAAGCAGCAGAGACGTTTTCCTCCAAATTTCACCTCAAACGCAAGCTTGTAAATGGTGAGTAAATATCAAGGCAATGGCTCTGATATTCCCCTTCCACCGGCTGTGTGTTTTGTTTTGCATGCCGCATCATCAGTGATGGCAAGCCACACAGCACAGCAACAGGTTAGTATGTGCTGGATCTCATTCTTCAAAAAGATTGTTGTAGTATTGTCAAGTTTCCTAGTTTGCCATAGTGCCATCTCTCTTGGCCTTTTTGTCTTTCATTTCCATTTTACTTTCACAGAACACACGGTTGAGAAAAATACCTAGATAAAAATGCTTTGGCATTGTTTGAGAAATAAGGCCTATGGTATGTGCAGCAATAGCTAAAGAAAGATTTAAGGTTGGGTACATCATACTTCGTCTACCTCATAACTTTACTAAGTCAACTAAGCCTAGGTCAATTTTTGAGTGCTTTAGATGCTATCCTTCAAACGAAGAATCTGCGTTACTTTCTGTCCTCCCTCTTCGAGCCTGTAAGTTTATAGCCTACGTATTGTACTAAACCAATGCCTTGGTCCACAGCTTTGATTTTTAGACCAGTACCACTTTTTCTCTCGTTCTTGCCTTTTTTTGCTTGGTACCGCAGCATTTTACGGTGTCAGCAGGGGCCCATCAGGGCCTCCAGCCCAGAGGCCCAGGCCCCAGTAAATCCGGCCCTGGATAAGGGAATGACCCCAATGGAAAGCAGAGAGTGTGGGAGGGAAAGGTATACTGCACTTAATGCTAGAATGGTGTAAGTTATGGAGAAAGATATGCTGGAATGCTTATCTGATTGTAGATAAGGACAAGGGAAACCTTATTCCTGTTATGGAGGCGGGAGGATCGCATGAGGGCAGGTGTGAGAGAAATGGAGGAGATGTAGGTGAGGCTGTTAGGAAATGGATGGGTGCACTCCAGCCCAGAAGAAAAAGTGGGCTTCTGAACTACACCCTGTAGTTTGCAGGTTTGGTCCAATTCTGCCAGCCACTGTACCACTTGCCTGATACTAATCTGCTTGTCAATATAAATGTTTCCCAAAGTTGAATGTATTTTCTTGAGTTAATTTTCAAGTTCTAGTAATGCCTCTGATACTTTAGCTACTTTCTTCATTGAGACCACCACAATTGAACATGTGTTCTCTGTGGAGATTTGGAAGCTTATTTCCATCTGCATTCATAATCTGTTAGTCAGATTTTAATTGATGTGATTTTGGCTATTTTACAAAATTACTGAAACCAGCTGCACTTTCCTTAAACTGAATTGCTGTCTGCTTGGTGTTTATGAAGTCTGCGTATGGCTTTGGGACAACTGCTTTTGGGGTTATGCTCTGAACTCCTAGGGTTTCCAATGGAATTGGTTCTGTGAACACTGTCTGTTAGTTGAACATAGAAATCTACAGCACATTACAGGCCCTTCGGCCCACAGTGTTGTGCTGACCATGTGACCTGCTCTAGAATTTCCCTACCACATAGTCCTCTATTTTTCTAAGCTCCATGTACCTACCTAAGAGCCTCTTAAATGACCCTATTGTATCTGCCTCCACCACCGTCGCCGGCAGTGCATTCCATGTTAATGGAGAAAATCTTACTGATTCATCTGAGCAAAAATAAAAACATGATTCCCTTAATAACATGCATTAACTTAATTTTTATTGAAATTAAGGATCCCACTATTGCTGTAGTTTATTCTGTGATTTACTTGTAGTCGATAACTGTGCCATTATTGTAATTATTATCATTGCAAAACTTTGCATAAGTTAAATAATGTATTAAATACACTATATACCACTGGACAATTGCTGCCAACCTGTGTGGATCTTATCTGTAAGGTTCTTAATTACCTTCTGTTGAAAATGTTGGCACTCAGATTTGTAACATAAACTTTCTCTTACAACACGTCAGTCTGTAATTGTTGATTTTATAATGAAGTTGATACGGTACTATCACTAGCAGGAGACTGGAATTGCACTGTGACTGTTTCCAATATTGATGTAGACACAGCAATCTACAATGAAAATATAAAAATGAACAGTTAAAAAGGGGCTGGACTACATCCTGACCGTGCTGGTTCAGTTCCATTAAACCATGAGACATAGAAGCAGATTTAGACCAATCAGCCCATTGAGTCTGCTCAGAGATTCTATCATGGATAAATTATTATCCTTCTCAACCCCATTCCTCTATCTTCTCCCTGTAACCTTCGACACCCTTGCTAATTAAGAACCTATCAACCTCTGTTTTAAATATATCTAAGACGTGACCTCCACAGCTGTCTGTATCAATAAATTCCACAGAGTCATCATCCTTTGGCAAAAGAAAATCCTCTTCATCTCTGTTCTAAAGGGACATATTGTATTCTGAGACTCTGCCCTCTTGTCCTAGACTCACCCACTATGAAAAACATCCTCTCCTCATCCACTCTATCTAGGCCTTTCAATATTCGTTAGGTTTCAATGACAGCTTCCCCCCCCCCCAGTTTTTTTAAAATTTTTAACAGTGGTACATCTCAGGAGGTTTGCAGATGAATTTTGATTTTCTTCAGAGTGTGACCTAGTCTTATAGTTAGTATTTTTGCAGGTGCATCTTAGGAACCTTCACACGGCCTAGAGTAGTTTTAGGATGGAGAATTTTAATTCTGGGTCATTCTATGGAGCTTAAGTCATTAAATGGATTGAAACACCTTTGTCATGTGGGGTTGAGCATGAATTGTCAATGTTTTCTTCCTTTGCTTTTTTTTTGTGTTTCTCTGTTTCTGCACAACCTGCCTGGCCATGAGGGCTTGACTTGACCTGCTTCTTCTCACCAGGTGCGGGTTGTTTTCAGCTCTCTGTCATAAATATAACAAGTATTGATTGGTAATGTTTACTCCTTAACTTTGTACAAAATCAATAATTTCTTCCATGTACTTGCACAGTCAGGGAACACCAACACTCTGGGTAATATTGTGTGCATGCATATCATTGGAAGCCACTTTCACTAACACGTATCCGTTTGTCCAGTTGATCGTTAAAGACAATTACTAGAGGAATTTTGAATGCAGACTAAATAATTATTAAAATATTTAGGCAATTGTGTTTGTAAAATATGTTAATCTGAAGTGCTGGACGGTACACTGCTAATTGTGAATGCATAATGAATAAGCAAATGAGCTGAGAGCAGAGGCAATTGTGTAATAATATGTCACCTTAACAGTTACTGAAACTGGATTTAAAGTAAGCAAAATGGCAGCTTGACATATTTATTAATATGGCTTTCAGATGAAATAATAAGAGGAATAAAATGGTGAGGTGGTAACATTGATTAAAAATAAATACAATGATGATATGTTAAAGTTAGATAAAGCTATATGGATTGAACTAAAGAGCATTTGTCACTATGGACAATGTACTATGGACCTCCAAACAGTAGAAGGAATTTGTGGAAAAATTTCAGAGGTGTGAAAAAACATAGAAATTCTACATTATTACTTCCTATTACTCTGATACAAACTGGGATAAAATCAATATAAAAGTCACAGAATTGGCTTCCATTAGTCTTAAATATACATGTAACTCCCACATTTCAATTGTTTGGATTACAGAAATTCGCAGTTACAGAATTCACAAATCATTACCCATTATTCTCACTTATTTTTCCAACAGTCTATTCTCTGTCACATGTCTATCAATTTAATGCTGATTCTTCCACCCCCATCTGCATTGGGGGAAATTTATTAATTAACCTGCTAATATGTGTGCTTTTGGAATGGGGTGGTGGGGTTGGAGAGGATTCAGGGTGAAAAGGCAAATTTCATATAGCCAGCACTGGAGGTCAGGATTGGGCCTAGATCAGTGGAGTTCAGAATTAGTGACTCTTCATGTTAGCTCATAAATAAATGAGCTTCTATGGTCTGTTTTGTAAATTAGATAACAAAGTAGAAATTTCAACAGAATATCCTTCATTGAAGACAATAACTGTCAATTCACTACAGTATCTGGTTCAAGAATATAACCAAGTCATAACCATTCACTTAGACACACTGTAGCAGGAAATATTCATGCCTAGCCCATGGGGAGAATTCACATTCTAGGTTATATACTATTCATCAGAACTGAGAAAGATTAGAGAATCAGATTTCAGGAGGCAGTTAAGAGAAGGAGAAGGAAAATGATTAAAAAGAAGAGAAGGAGGAATATAATTTCCAAAAGGACATTTGCAGGGCCCATAGCATTGTCAAGGATCACTCCCATCCATCCCATGGTCTCTTTGACACATTGTCATCAGGTAGGAGGTACAGTAGCATTAGGACAAGGATTGTTAGGATGGGAAACAGCTTTATCCTTCAGGCAGTGAGACTACTGAACTCCCTGCCTCCACCCAGTCTCATCACGTATGAAGCACCAGGAGTGTTATGCTGTTTCCTTTTTGACTGGTGCCGGGATGCACCTCATGCTAAATGTCAGTCTTTTGAAATAGAACTCATTATTTGTGTTGATAATACTTTTAAATGTTGTGTGTGAGTTACAGGTACTGTGTTGTGCACTTTGGTCCAGAAGAAAATTGTTTCCTTTGGTGGTATACGTGTATAGGGTTTAATGACAATAAACTTGAACTTGAATCCATGATGAAGAGAGGGAAGTAATGAGACAAGCAAACAAACAAAATATCACTCTAAAGGGCTGTCAGTTTTATTTGCTGTCAGGATCAATGTGTTGATGCCAAGGCTGATATTTATTGCCTATTTTTAATTGCCCTCAAAAAGATGGTGAGCAGCCATCTTGAATCACTGTAGGCCTGCTGGTGAAGTACCTCTGCTGTCGAAGTAGATATTGATTTCCAGGAGTTAGACTTGGTAACAATGAAGAATGACTGGCATGTTTCTAAATCAGGATGGTGCGCAGTGTGGGGGGAACCTGCAGGTGGTGGCATACACATGTACCTGCTGCCTTTGTCCTTCTTGGTGGTAGAGATTGTGGGTTTGGGAGATGTTGGTGCCGTCGTCAGGACAAAAACCACTGCAACTCACTTTTTAGATGTGACCCACTGTGCTACAGCAGCAGAGGTAATGAATCTTTAGTGCGGACAATTGTGTGCCAGTCAAGTGGGCTGCTTACAGTAGGCTGATAATGAGACACTCAAGAGCTGTTGTGCTGAGCTCATCTAGGGAAGTGTAGAGTATCCCATCACGTTCCTGACTTGTATGCTAGAGATGGTGGAAAGGCTTTATCGCCACTGGATACCCAGCATCTGTAGTCCTGGTATATATAAGGCAGATCCAGTTGAATTTCTGGTCAGTATTGACCCTGGAATGTTGATAGTGAGAGACCTGGCTTGGAACTTTCATATCATGAGTGGTATTTGCCATTTATCAGCTCATAATGTATATTAATTAGGTCCTCCTGCATGCAGGCATGAGTTACTTCATTTGCTGAAGAATCACACAAGGAATAGACTATTGTATGAACATTCCCACTTCTGACCTTAAGATGGTTGGAACGTCTTGCATTCAGTTGCGAAAGATGGCTGGATCTTAGAATTGCACTGAGAGACTCCTGCTGTCATACCCTATTGCTGGAGGATTGACTTCTGTAAATCAGTCATCCTCCTTTGTGGGAGGTACAATTCCAGCCACTGGACTTTCCTTGCCCACTTCAGATTTACTAGGGCCCTTGATGCGATACTCGGCCAACTGCTGCCTTGATGTTAAGGCTGTCACTCTCACTTTACCTTGGAAGTCAGCTCTTTGATCCACATTTAGAACAAGACTCTGATTATGGCTGAAGCTAGTGGTCCTGGCTAAACCCATAATGGACGTTATTATACAGGTTATTTGTAAGTGCATACTTGATAGCACTATTAATCACTTTGCTGATGATGGAGAGTAGTTGTGTGGTAATTAGTCTAAATGAATTTGCCCTACTCTTCTGAATGGGATATATCTGGCCAATTTCCCACAATGCTGAGAACATGCCAGTGATGTAATTGTACAGGAGTTGTACTAGCTTGGCTCAAAGGCAGAGCTAATTCTAGAGTACAGGTCTTCAGTGCCATAACTGGCATGCTGTCTGGTCCAACGCGATCAATGCGTCCAAATCTGTCAGCCATTTTGTGAAATGGAAAAGCAGAGTCATTATCTAAAATTGCAAAAGGAAAAGACAGACTACCAATGCTGAAAGTCGGAAATAAAAACAGAGATAATTATTATGTGAAACTGTTGAAGTACATAAGTCCACTGCTGAATGCGGTTAATTGGAATAGGAGCTAAGGTTCCTTAAACGTCTGTCAAATAAATAAAAAAATTGTGGAGGCCACTGCAAGTTTATGCATTTACTGTAGAGAAACATTTCCATTGTATTATAGACCATCTGTTCAGAACAATGACAGTTGGCAGAAATGGTTACTTAACTTGTAATGAAGTCCAATAAGGTATGTTCAAAATGTTATTGCCATTGGAAAAGAAGAATAAACCAATTGCCACTTCTACATTTTGTTCAGGAGACAGCTCTAAAAATATTTAGTCGATGTAAACACATCTCTTTAAATCAGAACTTGTGTTTACAACTTACCCCTAAATTTGAATGAGGTTATAAACCTTCAGAAAATTGTTTTGTGATGTCTTTATTACAATGATATGTAAGATATTTTGCTGGTAGGCTCTTTGCTCTACACCCATACAGTAAACTTAGCAAAATTTAATCAGGTACCACAGGTCCTGTCCTCCCAAGGCTCAGAATTCTGCTACTGTCATTAAATATCCTAAAACATGAACAGCTTTTTCCAGAATAATTTTGAAAGCTAAAGTGCTGTTTCAAATCATTTGTTGATTTTTTTTTTGCTACCTCCTTGTCTTATTTATTTGCCAAACTTTATTTGACAGGTCAGCTGGCTATTAGTGGACTCTGCTTTAGAATTCTGTTCTGTAATAGATTTTGACAGTTGAGTGTCAGGATTATGGAGATTATAGGCAGGGCTTTTATGAACTTTTCTTAGAAATGTAATGTAATGAAATATATTCACGAATATTAGTATTTGTGATTATACATATTTGCTGCTGAGAATGATGTAATTGCTAAAAGGGCAATATGACATAAGATTGAACAATATAACCGTGCTCTGTAAATGATCCTCTGTGAAGCATTTCCTAAGCTTAAAAACCACGACTTATATACACCCATACATACGGATGAATGTTTGGGAAACTGGCAGGATTGGTTTTCTGCTTGCTGAGAGTTGTGGGCATCCATTGCCACATGGGTTCTCAGCTCACGATTGCATTTCTCATCTAAAATACATCTTATGGAAATGTTTGTTTGATGATGAACTTCAAAAAAAAACAACAAAAAAAAAGAAAATTGTTCGGTTTACAAGCTATCCTCAGGGATGGAACTCTGCTGTAACCCGTGGAGGCCCTGTACCAAAGCACAGTTATGTAGCTGCTGGAAATCTGAAATAATGTCGTCTTTGGTCCCATTCAGGTGCTTCCCAGCCTGTCAAGTAGATAAGAAGAGGCTAGATACGGCTTGAAATTCAGCATTTTATATTCAGAGCAACTGTTAGTCTGAGTTTCCATTGTCTGAGAATAGGCCATGAGAAACAAGTTAAAAGCATCCAGAGGATGTTGAGAGGCTTCTTCCATCCAGTCTCACAACACATACTGTGATTCTGGCCAAATAAGCACACATCTTGGATGTAAGGAATGTGATCAGAATTGGCAATGATAGCTGAATGCAAAGAATTTAATGTAAACTACCACCTACAGCTATCCAGAACTGCTCAATAAAATATATGCCTTCAATTCATGAAAAGGCCATGAGATAACAGTAATTCAAAAGGATTAAAAAAGATGCTGGAAATCAAGATTCAAGATTCATTTATTACCAAAGAATGTATAAATTATACAACCTTGAGATATGCTTGCTCACAAGTAGCCACAAAGCAAGAAACCTGAAAGAACCCAATTACAGAAAAAAAAGAAGAAAAATAAAAAATAAAAGACCAAAGCTCGATGCACAAGAGAAAAAAATAAAAGTCATGCAAACAATTGAAATGAACAACAGCATTCTGAACCAAAACTGAGTAATCAGCTCGTATCCGGGAGCAGCCCTTAGTAGGCCCAAGCCTTGTTTATCAGTTCATCATATTAGTGGGCACTGAGCACAGCAGCTGGGTCAGTATTCATAGCCTCAGTGCCATGGAGATGACCATCATGGAGAGCGAGCGAAATCTGCTCTCGCCTTCGACCCCAACACCCTGTCTTTTCAGTCTATCTGGGCCCCTGTTTAAATTGATCCAACAACGGACAGTGAAAGGCCCTGGCGCCCTAGAGAGAGAGGAGTGAAGATGATGGAGAATGAGCAAAATCGGCTGTCACCTCCGATCAGTGCCAGCATTTAAATTGTCATTGTACCTTGCACTAGGAGCCAGGCACTGGTGTTATGAAAGGTCCTGGGCCCAGACCATGCTGTCCAACCCAAAGGCGCTCTCAAGAGCACCCGGCCCAGTTGAACGAGCACCAGAACTTCTCTGCCTGGGATTCTGCAACACACCACCTCGGCTCATCCCCCGAACCCGCCTCGCCATAATTTGCCCCTTCTCTGTTTGCGTTGATAATTTAACACTATTTCCTCAGAAAAGGTATTTTTAGTGATGATGTTAGATTTCTTTGCTTTTTGTCTACCTGAAGTGGCCGGACACATTCGGTAGCGCTATCTTAACAGGAAATCTGAATGTGACTCATGGAAGGTCATTGCTCTGAGATGTTCAGTGGTTTAATTTAATATCAGAAAGTGTATACTGTATACAACCAGAAATCCTTACTCTCTTTGTAGCCATTCATAAAACGGAAAAAAAGCACCTGAGGAATGAATGACAGAAAACGTTAGAACCCCAAAGCCCCCAATTCCCCCCTCCCATGCACAAGCAGCAGCAAAAACATCAACCCTCCCCTCCTCCCACCTGCTCCAGGAAAAGCATCAACCCCACCACGCACCCTGCAATCAATCGCAAAGCCCCTAGAGTCCATCAAAAGCTACCATCCATCCCAACACTTCGTCATCTCAGACAGGCTCTCTCTTTCACTAGCGAGGGAGAGAGAGATATCGCTCCTGTCACAACAAGAAGGAAGACCAGCAGCTTGCAGTTTTGGTGTTACAATCGGCTGCGTCAGTTGTCCGAGCCCCCCAACTCAAAGACCATCGAGAGAGAGTTAGGCTGCACACACCAGCCACTGTCTCAATGTTTCACTCTCCCATGACGCTTCAGCCGGCGACATCGGTGAGGAATGGGGTCATCCACAGGGCCTACCCTAAAGGCACATGTCTTCCAGGCTGCACCTGGAGGTATTGAAATACCAGGCCGAGCAAGAACCCACCACCCATGAAGAACCGTAGTTTGAGTTACAGCTCTAGATCATGAACTCTGACAGGACCACAGCCATCTTGAAAGAAAGAAAAGAGACGTGAGAAGAGTAGAATTAAACTGTTTTGTGGATGAACTAGAAGTCATCTCGGTCTGCAGAAACCTTTGAACCATCTTTAGCTCCTCCCACTCCCACAAGCTCCTCCCACTCACACTCTGTTTCTCTCTGTACACATGCTACTTGATCTGAGAAGTATTTCAGTACTTTCTATTTTAGTCAAAGATTAAAGGTGTCTGCTCTAGATAAGTCATTGTTGCCTAATGTATCTTTATGAAAATATTATTGCTGCTTTTGCTTTCTTTTATTTTGTCTGTGCAATTATGGCCATTGGTTTGAATGTCAAACCTGTTTTAATTCATAAACTTCAGTTTCAGCTTTTCTTTTCTGAGGTATTAGCTGATGAGCTGCTGCCATTTATCTGGATGTGGAGTTCGGGGGGCAGGGGAGGTGCAGTTTGGAAATCTACTCCAGTGTTTCCTTTCAAATGCATCATGAGGAATCAAACTCTACAAAACAAGTAGCCTTATAACGTGCGGAGCACTGAGAATGCAGTTTGATGCCAAGCACTGAAAGTAGCCTTATAACACGCAGAGCACTTGAGACATCTCTGGCTGTGCACAGGACCAGTTCATGTTAATAGCAAGAAGCAGGGTGAAGGACGTTTGCTAGATGTAGGAATTCTCAGGGTGTAATTGGAGTATACAACACAGGCAATCTAGTGGCAATGTGTGCCATTTCTCTACCACTACTGGTCTATTTTTCTCCCTCTTACTCGTATGTCTCCTGGTCTGAAGACGTAATGTCTACTCTAGTATTGCTGTCCCTCACTGAGCCAGTGCTCTGAAGGATGCAGGTTGGCCTCTTTTGGGGATCTTTACAAATGGCTTCTTATTGGTCTAAACATCTGAAGTGCATTTTCAGCATACTGATGGCTTGTTCAATGACCTTCCACGTGGGCTGGTAGCTTGGATGAACCACGTCTGAGCATCAGTGCTTGGGGTCTTCACTGAGATCATCTGCCTTTGTTAGTTTAGAAATGTGTTGAGGTCAAGAAGCATGCACAGGCACAGGATGAACAACACAAGACAACTGTCCTGGAATCTTTTGTGTGCCCAGGGAAAGATATTCTTGCTACTCGACATCTCCTGCATACTGCTGGAGTTGAAACCTATTTGATTAACAGGAACAATCAATGATCTAGGTTTGTATTGGCAGCTAAGCATGTACTCAGGTTATGTTCTTGAAGTTGGCAGCTTTATCTTCAAGATTGTTCATTCTTCAGTTCAATGCAGCATAAAACACAATAATAAAGAACACAATAAGAAAAATAAACAGACAATAGCTATAAATATAAAAGCAGTCCTAATTTGGATTTGTGTTGTAGGTCTGTAGTCTTTGTGTTGTTTTACGTGGTCTAGTGTAGCCTTGAGTTGTCTCACATAGTCTGGTGTAGTTTTGTGTTGTTCCATGTAGCACCATGGTCCTGGAGGAATGTTGTTTCGTTTTTACTGTGTACTGTACCCGCAGTTTATGGTCAAAATGACAATAAAAAGCGACTTGACTTATCTCAACCCTGCTACACACGTGCAATAGTGTCCCTTCACCTAGAGCATGACAGGTGCTTGTGGTCTCAGTGAATTGGAATACACCTTGATTCAGATTACTTTTACCAGAAGCCAGCAAAACAAAAACTGAAGATGCTGGAAGCACTGAGCTAGGCCGAGGCAGAATGTGTGGAAGCGTTTCTAGTTAAAGACCCCTTGGCAGGACTGAATTTTGATTTTCATCTTCACATACAAGATGGACAACCAATTTCTAACTGCAGGAGAGTGAACTTGCTAGACTCAGAAGAAGCAGCTTAATCCTGTCAAAGTATTGGACTGAATGAACATGATGTGGCAATTGGAGCACACACAAAATGCTGGAGGAACTCAGCAGGCCAGGCAGCATCTATGAAAAAGAGTACAGTTGACCCTTCAACTCAGTCTGGCCTGCTGGGTTCCTCCAGCATTTTGTGTGTGTTGCTTGGATTTCCAGCATCTTCAGATTCTCTCTTGCTGGCAATAGGGACCACCCAACTGTGTGTGCTGCTCAAGATTTCCATATCTGCAGAACCTCTTGCTTTTAAGTCTACAATTCCTGGCTCTTCAAAATTTCTGGAGCCAAGTGACTGAAGACCAACATGACAATAAAGTGGAAAAAGTCCCAAAATCCTTTTAGAAAACATAAGATGGCATGAAAACAAGAATATAAATCTAAGGCTTTATGAGGCATTGGTCAGGTCTCGTTTAGAATATAGTGAGTAGTTTTAGGCCCCATATCTAAGAGGGATGTGTTGGCATTGGAGAAGGTCCAGAGAAAGCTTACAGGAATGATCCTGGGAATGAAAGGGTTGATGTATAAGGAGTGTTTGAAGGATCTGGCCCTGTATTGGCTGGAGATTAGAAGAATGGGGGGGGGGTACTAGCCTACCAAGTACCCAGGACATCTTCAGGGAGCGGTGACTCAGAAAGGCAGCGTCTATTATTAAGGATCTCCAGCACCCAGGGTATTTCACTGTTTTCTCACTGTTACCATCAGGTAGGAGGTACAGAAGCCTGAAGGCACTCACTCAACGATTCAGGAACAGCTTCTTCCCCTCTGTCATCCAATTCCTAAATGGACATTGAACCCATGAACACTATCTCACTTTTTAAATATATATTATTTCTGTTTTTGCATGATTTTTAATCTATTCAATATATGTATACTGTAACCAATTTATTTATTTATTTTCTTCAATGTTATGTATTGCATTGAACTGCTGCTGCTGCTGTTATCAAATGTCGTGGCACACGCTAGTGATAATAAACCTGATTCCAATCTCAATGAAACCTACGGAATATTGAATATGTAGAGTGGACGTGGAGAGGATGTTTCCAAAAGGGGGAGAGTCTAGGACAGGGGTCAGCAACCTTTACCACTGAAAGAGCCACTTGGACCCACAGAAAAGAAAACACTGGGAGCCGCAAAACCCGTTTGACATTTAAAATGAAATAACACTGCATACAACGTTTTTTTCGCCTTTATGCTATGTATAAACAAACTATAATGTGTTGCATTTATGAAATTGATGAACTCCTGCAGAGAAAACAAAATTACATTTCTGCATGCAACAAAAACATTTTGAACTCCGAAAAAAAGACGTTGGGTTGAAGGTTACTTTTAAGTAAAATACTCAACGTCTATTTGAGTCCTTCTTGTATTTATGAAAAACGCCAAACTTAAATTTGCCGCCAGCAGCAAACCAAAAATAACGTCAGCCAGCTGTCAACCTGAAAAATAAAAGGACTATTTCACTGAACAATGAAAACATATGAATATACGTAAAATAATAGGCAATTAAAATATTTATCATACTTGTTCAGGTTGACTCACACCTGACAATGCAGTCATATTCAGTAGGGATGGATCGATGCTTAGGGGAGTGACCGGGAAGGATAATGAACTCTCTGAACTCACAGAAGCGTTTCCCAAACGATATTTGCATTGCGATGATTGCAGAATGTAAATACTCCGAATTTATCATGTCGTGACCTTGTTTGAACTCTCTCAAATTGGGGAAGTGAGACAATGTGCCTTTCTGTAAATCTCTGGCAAGCACTGTCAACTTGCGCTTGAATGCCAAAACATCCTCCAACATGTGCAGGGCTGTACGTCCTTACCCCTGAAGAGCTGTGTTCAGCGTGTTCAGGTGCGCTGTCATGTCTAACATGAAGTGTAGCTATTCCAGCCACTCTGGCTGTTCCAGCTCAGGAAAGGTGAGCCCTTTGCTGCCCAGGAACGTTTTCACTTCTTCCAGACACGCGACAAAGCGTTTCAGCACCTCCCCTCTGGACAGCCAGCGATAAAAACACGTTGTAGCGGTGTGCTACACGCAGTCAGTAAACTGCAGTCAAAGATAGCTTTATTCGAACTAAACAGCCTTGCTTTTAAGCCTCCCTCAACCCGCCCCCCATGGGCGCGGATGCTGCAAAAGACACGTACTCACAAACCCCCGTAGGCTATCTCCCTTAGCCTGAACGCTGGCTAATTGTGAGCCGGTTCGGATGTGTCAGGAAATGGTTCGCCACAACGTCTTATTTAGATTGTACAAGATCACCATAATCTTCAAATTTAGAATTACATTTCAAAAACTAACAAACTAACATAAAATACATTTTAATTAAATACTGACCAATTATTTCCCAAAGCAACAGGGAGCCGCAACACAGACGTAAAAGAGCCACATGTGGCTCCGGAGCCGCGGGTTGCCGACCCCTGGTCTAGGACCAGAGAACACAGCTTCAGAATAGAGAACATCTCTTTAGAACAGAGATGATGAATTTCTTTAGCCAGAGGTGGTGGATCTGTGGAATTCATTGCCATGGGCAGCTGTGGAGATCAAATCATTGGGTATATTTAAAACAGAGGTTGATAAGTTCTTGATTAATAAGGGCATCGGCAATTACGGGGAGAAGGCCGGAGAATGAAGTTGAGATGGATATGAGATCAGCCACGATCAAATGTTAGACCAGACTCAATGGGCCAAACACCCTAATTTTGTTCTTATGTCATATGACATTATGAAATAGCAATAGCCAAGGCTGAAATAGGGGAATCTAGGAGATTACTATCAGAAAGTGGTGGGAAGGAATGCCATGGTGTTTAATGTTGCTGGTGTAGAGTGGTGCTGTACTAACTACCACATGATCCGTGGTATTGTATTTCCATAAAGCCAGTCCCAAGGCAGCATACCCACAGTATTGTGCAGACAAGTTTCAGATTGCAGCTGATCATTGATAGTATCTGGGTGAATTATTGTGTAGATGTGGATTCCACTGACTTCAGATGGAGTGAGTTCAAGTATGATAAAGCCACTACTCCATTGCACTTGCAGTTGACTGTGGACGTTCAAGTGTTAGTGCTCTATGCTTACTCAACAGCTTACCTCACCAGCACCTTTTAAATCGGGACTGAAGAGTCTGCATTCTATTGAATTAAATCATTCCCACGCAGGCTGGTTTAGGAGCTAGTTTGCAGTATTTTTTTTAAATTTTGTTTTAAGAAAGTAATGTATTTATAGGTGATTTGCTGAAAATCACATATCCTTTACTCAGGGTCATCTCTAAGGCAGATACGAACTGGACTGCAAAAAAAAAGGTATTTCCTTAATTTGCAAAAATAAAAAGAACGATAGAAGTAATGACCTACTAAGTTTTGAGTAAGAAACAGAGAGTAAGATTGTGTGGGTGTGTTCCGTAGTTGCTTTGGAATCGGCCCAGTTTTGCTTGCATCAGTAAAGAGGCAGGCATCAGGTAGTCTTCGTCACTCACTTGCAATGTGCCTATATAATTCCTGCATACCCAGGTGGCGTTCTCTGCCCAGAGGCTAAAGACAAAAATTGTTCTAGTTTTTGCTGCTTCTCTCTGCCATTTGACTTGCCCGAGTTAGGTTCAACAAATAAACATTTAGAGCACTGGCTTATATACATTGCTGTAATGCTACAGACCTTTTCCTTTCAGAGGAAGGACCTTTGAAGAGTGTATCACTCTGAGGGAGAGGCATGCTCTTGTCAGCTTAAGTATAGATGATAAAGAGACCAGAGCAAGCGAGAGGAATAATTACTTCATCAAGGAAAAAAGTACAGTAATAATTAAAGCACACTGTACCTAGCAATGTGATGACCCCATTCAGTCTTTCTGCTGTGATGAAGGCTCCTTAAGTGGAATAGTGGATGGAAGGTGGAATTCTTTCTCCTCCCAGCCCCTATCAATTAAAAGGTGATGAGATCAATTGAGAATGAATTATTGTTGTTGGATATTATGTGTTACTGAATCAAAGCAAGTGGATGGAATGAAGAGCTGGATCATCCTGTATCTCACTGCATGGTGGAACAGGCTCAAAGGCCGTTGAGGGTGTGTCGCATAACGTGTAATATCCTGCAATGAAAAGCTCAAGGATGCTTTTGCCATGCCCTTTAATAACCTTTTTAGATCATCTTATTTTAAATTTTATTTAAGATGTTTTCCTGCTGTCAGATCCAGCTCTGCAGAGTAAGGTGTTTACAATTTACAATTGGCTTCTGGTAACCATGGTAGCACATGAATTACCCTTGCTAGTAAACAAGCTGCAAGTATTAGAAGAGAAGGCACTGCTTGTTTAGAAAAGGAACCAAGAGCAGGTTATTTTGCTGCTTTCTGACTGAACAGGCATATAACTCTTACCATGCGTCACGCACAAAAAGCTGAAGGAACTCAGCAGGTCAGGCACCATCTATGGAAATGAATAAATAGTCAATTTTTGGGTTGAGACTCTTTATTAGGACTGGAAAGGAAGTGGGAAGATGCAAAAATAAAAAGGTGGGGGGGGTGTGGGGAAGAAGGAGGATTAGCTAGAAGGTGATAGGCGAAGCCAGGTGCTGGGAAAGGTAAAGGGCAGGAGAAGAAGGAATCTGAAAGGAAAGGAGAGTGGACCATAGGAGAAAGGAAAGATTGAAGCACACTAGTGGGTGGTAATAGACAGGTGATGAGAAGAGGTAAGAGGCCAAAGTGGGGAATAGAAGAAGAGGGAAGCGGGAGGAAAAAATTACCGGAAGGAGAAATTGATGTTTACGCCATCAGGTTGGAGGCCATCAGATGCAATATGAAGTGTTGACCCTCTATGACTCCACTCCATAGAGGAGGACATGGACTGACATGTTGAAACAGAAATGAGGATAAGAATTAAAGTGGTTGGCCATTGGGAAATTCTGTTTTTGGTGGGTTGAGTGGAGGTGCTTGATGAAACAGCACCCCAATTTATGTCAAGTCTAACCAATATAGAGGAAGCCACATTGGGAGCACTGGATACAATAGACAACCCCAAACAATTCACGGGTGGAGTGTTGCTTCATTTGGAAGGACTGCTTGGGGCCTTGAATGGAGGTAATGGAGGAGGTGAATGGCCAGGTGTAGCATTTCTGTCACTTGCAGGGATAGGTGCTTGGAGGGAGGTTAGTGGGAAGGGATGAATGGATAAGGGAATCATGGAAGGAGTGATTCCTGCAGAAAGGGGAGAGTCGGGGGAGGAAGTTTGGTGGTAGAATCCTGCTGAAGATAGTGGAAGTTGCAGAGAGTGATGTGTTGGATGCAGAGGCTCATGGGGTGGTTGATGAGGACAAAAGGACAAGTTCCCATAACCTACCACCCCATTTTATTTGAATGCACATAGTGTATTGAGTAAGGTAGATATCTTGTTGGGAAAATCAGATTGGTACTGGATCCTAAGAGAGGGAGAGAATATGAAGCTTGTGGTTGAGCCAACAAAGTGATCAGCTATTCTGGATTGGGTGTTGTATAATGAACCGGATTTGATTAGGGAGCTTAAGGTAAAGGTACTCTGAGGAGGCAGTGATCATAATACGATAGAATTCACCCTGCAGTTTGAGAGGGAGAAGCTAAAGTTGGATGTATCAGTATTACAGAGGAATAAAGGGAATTACAGGGCATGAGGAAGTACCTGGCCAAAATTTATTGGAAGGGGACACTAGCAACAATGGCTGGAGTTTCTGGGATCAATTTGGAAGGTGCAGGGTAGAAACATTCCAAAAAAGAAGTATCCTAAAGAGAGGACGATTCAACCATGGCTGACAACGGAAGTCAAAGCAAAAGAGAGGGCACATAATAGAGCAAAAAAAAAGTGTTAAGTTAGAGTCATAGAAAACTACAGCACAGAAACAGGCTCCTTGGCCCATCTAGTCTGCGCTAAACCATTTAAACTGTCTCCTCCCACCGACCAATGCCTGGACCATAGCCCTCCATACCACTGCCATCCATAAACCTCTTATCCAAACATAGAAACATAGAAAATAGGTGCAGGAGTAGGCCATTCGGCCCTTTGAGCCTGCACTGCCATTCAGTATGATCATGGCTGATCATCTAACTTTACTCACTGGAATTTAGAAGATTGAGGGGGGATCTTATTGAAACGTATAAAATTCTAAAGGGATTGGACAGGCTAGATGCAGGAAGATTGTTTCCGATGTTGGGGAAGTCCAGAATGAGGGGTCACAGTTTAAGGATAAAGGGGAAGCCTTTTAGGACTGAGATGAGGAAAAACTTTTTCACACAGAGCGTGGTGAATCTGTGGAATTCTCTGCCACAGGAAACAGTTGAGGCTGGTTCATTGGCTGTATTTAAGAGGAAGTTAGATATGGCCCTTGTGGCTAAAGGGATCAGGGGATATGGAGAGAAACGTCTTTCAAACATTGAAATCAAGGTCAGATGCCCCACTTGTACTGGCAGCTCGTTCCATGCTCTCACGACCCTCTGAGTGAAGAAGTTTCTCCTCATGTTCCCCTTAAACTTTCACCTTTCACCCTTTACCCATGACCTCTGGCTCTAGTCTCACCCAACCTCAGGTGAAAATGCCTGCTTATATTTAATCAGGATGGGGAAGCTTTTAAAAACCAGCAAAAGGCAGCTAAAAAAGCCATAAGGAGGGAAAAGATGAAATAAGAAGGTAAGCTAGCCAATTATATCGAAGAGGATACTAAAAAGTTTTATCAGATATGTAAAGAGTAGAACAGTGGAGAGGGTAGATATCAGACCACTGGAAGATGACATCGGAGGGTTAGTAATAGGGACAAGAAAATGGCATTCAAACTGAATAAGTATTTTGTATCGATCTTCACTGTGGATGAAACAAACAGCATGCCAGAAGTTCTGGAGTGTCAGGAGGTAGAAGTGAGTGCATTTGCTATTACTAGGGAGAAGATGCTTGGGAAGCTGAAAGGGCTGAAGGTAGATAAGTCACCTGGACCTGATTGGCTGAAGTCACCTGGACCTGAAGTCACCAGGGTTCTGAAGGAGGTGACTGAAGAGATTGTGGAGGCATTAGTAATGATAGAAACATAGAAAACCTACAGCACAATACAGGCCCTTCAGCCCACCTAGCTGTGCCGAACATGTCCTTACCTTGGAAATTAAAGATCTTTGAAGAATCACCAGATTCTGGCACTGGTTCTAGAGGACTGGAAAATTGAAAATATCACTCCACTGTTCAAGAAGGAAGGGAGGCAGAAGAAAGAAAATTATAGGCTAGTTTGCCTGACCTCAGTGTTTTGGAAGATGTTGGAGTCAATTGTTAGGGATGTGATTTTTGGAGAAATGGGGGGCATAGGATAAAGTCAGCATGGTTTCCTTCAGGACAAATTTTGCCTGATAAATCTTTAGGAATTCTTTGAGGAAATAGCTAGCCTTTGACAAGATATCACACATGAGGCTGTTTAACAAGATAAGGTGCAGGGTATTACAGGAGAGATACTAGCATGGACAGAGCATCAGCTGATAGACAGGAGGCAAAGAGTGAGAATAAAGGGAGCCTTTTCTGATTGGCTTCTAGTGACTAGTGGTGTTCTGCAGGGGACAGCTTTGGGACTATTTCTTTTTACGTTGAATGTCAGTGATTTTGATGATGGAATTGATGGCTATTTGGCCAAGTTTATGGACAATACGAAGATAGGTGGAGGGGCATGTAGCGATGAGGAAGCAGGGAGTCTGCAGAAGGACTTAGACAGATTAGGAGAATAGGCAGAGAGTGGTGAAATCAGTGCCACAGTCAGCTGTGGAGGCCAGGTCATTGGTATATTTAAGGAAGAGGATGATAGATTCTTCAGAAGTCAGGCTGTGAAAGATTAAGGGGACGAGGTAGGAGAATGGGGTTGAAAGGAAAATTGATCACCCACGATCAATGATGCTGCAGACTTCAGAATCAGAATCAGAATCAGGTTTATTATCACCGGCATGTGACGGGAAATTTGTTAACTTAGCAGCAGCAGTTCAATGCAATACATAATCTAGCAGAGAGAGAAAAATAATCATAACAAATAAAATAAAATATAATAAATGAACAAGTAAATCAGTTACGTATATTGAATAGATTTTTAGAAAATGTACAAAAACAGAAATACTGTATATTAAAAAAAAATGAGGTAGTGTCCAAAGCTTCAATGTCCATTTAGGAATCAGATGGCAGAGAGTATGAAGCTGTTCCTGAATTGCTGAGTGTGCGCCTTCAGGCTTCGGTATCTCCTACCTGATGGTAACAGTGAGAAAAGGGCATGCCCTGGGTGCTGGAGATCTTTATAATGGACGCTGCCTTTCTGAGACACTGCTCCCTAAAGATGTCCTGGGTACTTTGTAGGCTACTAGTGTCCAAGATGGAGCTGGCTAGATTTACAACCTTCTGCAGCTTCTTTCGGTCCTGTGCAGTAGCCCTTCCATACCAGAGAGTGCTGCAGCCTGTCAGAATGCCCTCCATAGTACAACTATAGAAGTTTTTGAGTGTATTTGTTGACATGCCAAATCTCTTCAAACTCCTAATAAAGTATAGCTGCTGTCTTGCCTTCTTTATGACTACATCGATATGTTGGGACCAGGTTCAATCTTCAGGGATCTTGATGCCCAGCAACTTGAAGCTGCTCACTCTCTCCACTTCTGATCCCTCTATGAGGATTGGTATGTGTTCCTTCATCTTACCCTTTCTTGAAGTCCATAATTAGCTCTTTTGTCATACTGACGTTGAGTGCCAGGTTGTTGCGGCAGCACCATTCCACTAGTTGACATATCTCACTCCTGAACGTCCTCTCATCAGTACCTGAGATTCTACCAACAGCGGTTGTATCATGAGCAAATTTACAGATGGTATTTGAGCTATGCCTAACCACACAGTCATGTGTATATAGAGAGTAGAGCAATGGGCTAAGCACACACCCCTGAGGTGCACCAGTGGTGCAACAGAAGGCCTAATTCCTTATGGTCTTATGGAACTCTCCCTGTTAAGGCAACAGGAAGACGGGGTGAGTGCAGATCTACAGGAACTGAAGGCTAGTTGGGTCAGGGCAGCGTCAATGGTGGAGAAAGGTAAACCCCATCCTTTGAAGAAGAAACAAATGCGGTGCAGACAAAGGAACTGAAGAAAGGGAATGGCATTTTTACAGGAGGCAGGGTGGGAAGAGGTGTTGTAAAAATAGCCATGGGAATTGGCTTGCGGTTCATACCTTATATGATTTATTATATATTGATAGGATAATATCAAAATACTGTATCAAGGTAAAACTGTAGAGCTTTAATTTTCTGTGCTGACTGACCAGTCATTGAAGACAAGCTTACCAGTTGTGTAAAGGCAGGTTTTTTAATTCAGGAATCACATGGTTGAGTAACTTCATTCTTTCTAAAGTTACTTCCCATCAGAAAATACATGGTCAGCGTTGTGTTGGGAGCTAGACTATCATTGTCAGTTTAAAGACTGATTGTTCAGGCTGTAAGTGATTATCTGCTGGTAGACCAGTGAAATAGAATGAATTGCTTTGCTTTTGTGAGCTTGTAGTCTTTGAATGGTCTGCAACTTGGCATCACATCGATTCATTGCACTATTATACCCTTACTGCCAGAGTTAATCCAGGCTGATTTCACAGTAAATTAAAACAACAGTGCATTTCTCCCATTTCAATGACATTGGCCCAAACTATGCTCTCTGATATCTGCTGGTACCACGGGCTATTAAACTGTCCACCCCTTCAGCATGTCTCAGACCTCCGTGTGTGTATACACTAAGGCAGAAATGTGGGATGCGCTGCAGGATGGGTTCTGGCCCATCCACCGTCCTGCTGGGCTCACCATTGAATCTGGAGGGAGAGCAGTGACAACGTGCTGAGGAGAGGGAACTGGATCCACTTCATTTCCAGCCCTTAACTTTTCTTCAGGGAGAGTCATGCAGTCCTTGACTTTATTCAGAAAGGTAAGTGCTTTAAAGTTTTTCCTTTTAAAGTTTTTATTTAGTTTTCTTTTAAAAGTGCATTTAATTATTTTTCACTTTTAATTTTTTTTAAGCATTTAAACTTATGAGTTTGGCTTTGTCGGTTGTGGTCGACCGTGGGTACTGCACCTCTGGTAGTCACTGGGAGTGGCTTCTCCAGGGCGCAAGCCAGGGCAGAGTTGATATGGAGATCCGTCTGTTGCCCATGCAGTGGACCCCCCCTCTCCATGCTGACGACAGGTCCAAAGGAACGACGGAAGTCGATACAGTTTGGTGCCAGCAGCGTTGCAGGAGTTGCCGTGCCGGTGCCGGGTACAGCGGTCAGCCGCCTTCGGGACTCCGACTCCAGATTTTTCCTCGGGGTTTACACCCAAAGCCTTTCCCGTGAACGGATTTAGCCGCAAGGCAGCGGAGGTTTGAAATCGGAGTTTTCCCTCTCCTAGATGAGCTACTATCTGCGGTTAAGGAGCCCCATCTGCCCAGAGCAACTGGTTTTAAGGCGCCAGTGGCCCGCCTTTGCTCCTTCTCCTGTCAGTGAAAACAGCTCCACCGGGCATAAGAACTATGCCACACGTGAAGGCCGGGAGTTGGCCTTGGTTGTGAGAGGCTGTTTGAGATGCACGCCATGAAGAGCATTTGTTTAGCAGTGGGAGCTCGTCCCCAATACAACCCTTCAGCTATGACTACCCTTGGAGCCAAACTTATGTGAATACTTCATAAATTCTCTGATTTTGAAACAGGTGTCAGAAATTAAAGAAGTCTTTAATCGCCAATGAGCTGCCCAAGGTGATCAAGGCTTTCCAGGATGGATCACGTGGATGCAAGGCCCAAGGTCTGCCTACCACTCAGAGTCCATTTTGGTCGACATCTCACTGAAAACTCGGATAGGGAAGGAATCGGAGAACAGTAAGATAGATTGTCTTGCCCTATGCATTGGGAAAATGTAAGGGCAGCTGGATGGAGACAGTGGATGTCGAGCCCCACCAATAGGCTGGTTCCTGACTTCTTAACACAGGGAGAACTTCCCTTGTTACGCAGGCTTGTAAATACACACTCTTCACAGCCTCAACAAATGGTAAGCGTGCAATAATTATGGCATTCCTGCTAGTCGGAAAGGAAATAATGATGATTCTTTCTGGACATCGGCCTATATATAGCATAAGACCAGATAGCGTAGAGAGATTGAAGTTAACAAACTGATGTGTGTACAGTTAGCTGCAGAGCAATAGTTTCCTCAGGGTACAATAGGAAAATAATTGTCGGAAGGAAGGATGGATGTACCTCAGTTCCAGATGTCTGATTAACACCTGCAAGCAGCATCTGTGTGTGTAATTTGGACAACAGCAGCTATCAGTGACTGCTGTGATATGCCTGGGAAAAGAGATCAATTAGGCATTTCTATCACAATTTAAGTAAATTAACTGTCAATAAACTGAGTACAAGAACAACTAAATTATATGATCTGTTGAAGTTGTAATGTTTATCTAAAAGTGAGAAGTTTATCCCCAAAATGTTTCAATGCATAAAGCTTCTCATGAATCCCTAATCACGTCCTTCAACTATTTACAAGTATATTGGCAGACTGTGTATAATGTTGCATAATATTAAGAGAACAATGGGGGTAAGAATGGTGCAGCAATTGCATCTTCAGGCTTGCCATATATTGCTTGATTTATTTGTTGATTGTATGGGTCCAGGAAGCTTGGACGTTAAGAGAAAATAGCTGGTGCCACACCAATCTTTATCCATAAGTCAAGTCAAGTTTATTGTCATTTAACTATATGCAACAAGACAATGTTTCTCCAATCAGGGTGTAAAGCACAGTAGTACACATATCACATATATAATAATGAATTGTTTAGTTATTAATTCCTGTTCACAGTAATCGGTTGCATATTCAAGGCATTTAGAATAAAATAAATGATATAAAATAATACAATAAAACCAGTCCTTTGTTCCTGTATTACACAAGCCACAAGTGAGAGTAAGCGTTTGGCACGGACTAGAAGGGCCGAGATGGCCTGCTTCCGTGCTGTAATTGTTGTATGTTATATATGTTATATGAAAGATTTCTGTCATCATTTCAGAAGTTTTCTCAGTTGTCATGGAATGACTATGTTCTGTAGCACATTATCAAATTTTGCACAGGTCAAATAGATCTTCAGTTCTTTAGGAAGTATTGAAGGTGTTCTAAATGAGGTCAGGAGTTTAAATCCCCATCAATGTTGTGACCATTGATCTGTCATCAGCTGATCAAATAATACTGTTATAAACACAAGAGACTGCAGGCGTTGGAATCTGGAGCAAAAAATGGAGCAGCATCTGTGAGGGCAAAGGGATGGTCTAGACCTTGCTTCAGGGCTGGCAGTGTAACAGGAAGGTAGAAGTGAGAGGCGGGGGTGAGACAGAGGCAGATAGGTGATAGGTGGAACCAGATAAGGTGGAAGCGATAGGCAAATGGGGCCAGGTGTGGGAGGAGGCAGTGTAGAGATAAAGGCTGATTAATAATAGATAATAGAAAAATATACTTAAATGTAGCTTCATCCACTGAGTACTTACAGCAGTTTTTGCTCCAATTTATGTTGTTATCTTCCTCATGATTGTTACAGTGACTGAATTTGTGTTATGAATTAATCTCCTTTTTCACCAGTTTTGGTCCAGATATGAACCTCAGCCTTTGAGGCCTTTTGTTTTCATCTGTGTGGGTTATAAATTACATCCAAAAAGCTATATTCACATTTCAAAGTTTACAATTTCTCTCAACATTCATTTCTCTGCTTGTCCTCTTTCAAGTTATTCTATCTTTCCTTTTCCTCTTTTAATATTTCTTTTTTGGTACATAATTTCACCACACTTTCATCTATGAAGTTCCCTCAATTTCTCTGTCCTTAAATGGCCCATTAGCCCTGATGTCCTTGAGGGTTCAAATGCTCATTGACCAATCTTTTCTAATAATGAGCATCCTGAAAATAATTGCAACAAAGGATGTAGAAAAAAAGAATCAGTCCAAACCTTTCACTGTCACATGTTCATGTTATTCCAACAATTCTCACCATTGCATCCAAATTCTATTTTGCTGGTTAATAATGTGACTGTAAACTGCATGTTTCCACAACTAAGTAGTTTGATTAAGTTCAAAATCTACCAAGTGTTTTCTTGATGCAATATTTCAAGTCTCATGTTTTTTGAATGCCAGTTACAGGTACAGTGTTAAACACAGTTGGATTTAAATTGCAGCCTGTTAAACTATACACTTACATAAAGCACAATTGCATTGTCTTATGTCTCAGACTTCAGATTTAAGACATCTTCTGTTAAATCATGTGAGTGAAATGTTAAATATTAGGAAACCTTAGATATTGTTAATGTCTGCTAAGTCTGTCAGTGTTTCTTCTCATTTAGTTTGAAATGTGTGCCTTAGTTACCATTCAATGAGCTGGAAGTTCAATAACAGTGAGAGAAGCACCATAAACCTCTTGTCATTAAAGAATCTCAAATAAACCCATAAAGAAATGTATTATCCTGATGCCCAGTACTTTTATAGGCAGGTGACATTGAAATTACTGTTGATATTTATTTGTACGTAGATTTTTTTCATTCATTCCATCCCCTCCCTCCATAGGAGCCAGAGAAAAAAATACCAGGGATATTTTAATATGGAAATCCAGATTGTTGTAATGTGAGTATTATTAAAAGTAAGTTAATACTAATCTGGAAGCTGTAGGTAACAAGAAGCGGGTTCCAGGGTTGGCGGAGTTTTTACTTCCGCTCTTTTTACTCCCAGTATGCATTGTATATAGTTCCTCCACCCAGGCCGCACGAGGTACCTGGAAGCCTCTGTATTGTAAATATCATTTGCCATCCCAGGTAAAGATGTTCTTCTGGCCATTAAATTGTCGAGTGGTCTTTTGTAAAGTAGAAGTTACCACACAGATCTCTCCAAATTCATCCATATCCAGATCTTTCCAATTTACATGTGGAATTCCAAACCTTTGCCACTTCCTGTGGAAAATTTTGTTTCCTTTAAACAGTGATAAAGCTCAAAATTAATTGCAAAGTGTGAATCTGGCAAACCATCCAGAAACCACGTTGGGTACCTTTGGGGCTCAGGGGAGAGCCTCTGGTATGTCTCTGGCACTGAGTCTGGCTCTGCGGCTCAGAAGGGAAGGGTGGGGGTGGGGGAGAAGAGGGGAGTAGTGGTGATAGGGGAATTCAGTAGTTCAGTAGGGGCTATTGTGAATGTTGAAGGTGACGAGATTCTCAAGTGGTATGTTGCCTCCCAGGTGCTAAGGCCAGAGAGGTCTCAGATCAGGTCCACTGCATTCTTAAGAGGGAGGGTGAGCAGCCAGAAGCCGTGGTATATATCGGTACCAATGACATAGGTAAGAAAAGGAGCAGAGTCCTGAAGAGAGAATATAGGGAGGTAGGTAGGAAGCTGTAAAACAGGATCTCAAGGATGGTGATGTTGGATTGTTGCGTGTGCCTTTCACCAGTGACGGTAAGGATAGGATGACTTGGTAGATGAACATGTGGCAGAAGAATTAGTGTAGAGGGCAGGGTTTCAGATTTGTGAATCATTGGGTTCTCTCCTGGGGAAGGTACAACCTGTAGAAAAGGGATGGTTACACCTGAACTTGAAGGGGACTGATATCCTTGCAATCAGATTTGCTAGATCTTTTGGGGAGGGTTTAGATTAGTTAGGCAGGAGGATGGGAACAGGAGTGATAGGTCAGAGGATGTGTCAGTTGTTATAATGGTAGATGCAACATGTAGAGAGACTGTAAAGAAGGGAAAATGGTGGAAAGGGCATAATTGCAGTCAGTTGGATGGGTTGAACTGTATCTATTTCAGTGCAAGAAGTATCAGGAACAAGGGTGATGAACCTAGAGCATGAGTCAGTACACGGAACGATGACGTTGCTGCCATTACAGAGTCTTGGCTGTCACAAAGGCAGGAGTGGCAGCTGGATATTCTGGGGGTTAGATGTTTCAAAAGGGTCAGGGAGGGAGATAAAAGAGTTGTATTACCAATCGGATAATATCACAGCGGCAGAAAGGGAGGGCACCCTGGAGAAATTGTCTATTGAATCTGTATAAGAAACAAGAAAGGAACAATCATTCTATTGGGAGTATTTGGAAGTCTGTTCCCCCCCCCCCCCCTTAGCAACGGAGATAGTGAAGTACAGATTGGGAGACAGATTTTGGAAAGATGCAAAAATAACAGGGTTGTTGCCACTTCCCTAGCATTGATTGGCACTTCCTCAATACGAAAGGTGTTGATAGGGAAGAAGTTGTTAGGTGTGTTCAGACAGGATCCCTGACACACTATGCAGATAGGCTGGCTACAGGAGAGGTCATACTGAATCTGGTATTCGTCAAAGAACCTGATCAGGTAACTGATCTCTCAGTGGGGGAGCATTTCAAGACAGTGACCATACCATATCTTTACCATAGCCAAAGCAGATAGCAGGGGAAAGTATTTAATTGTGGGAGGATAAATTATGAAACTATCAGGCAGAAACTTGGGAGTGTAAATTGGGAATAGACATACTCAGGGAAAACCTCCAAATGTTGAGGTTGCTCATGGCTTCTGGATAGATTTGTCCCGCTGAGGCAAGGAAAGATTGGTAGGGTGAAGAACCATGGCTGACAGAAGATATGGAATATCTAGCCAAGAGGAAGAAGGAAGCATTCTTAAGGTGTAAGAAGCAAGGATCAGACAGGGCTTCAGAGAGTCATAAATTCTCAAGAATGAGCTTAAGAATGGACTTGGGATAGGATTCTTAGATTTGGGATTTGTGAGCATTTGGAGAGCCATAGTCAGATTAAGGATGGTCAAATTAGCTTTGTGAGGGGCAGGTTGTGCCCCAAGTACCCAATTGAATTCATTGAGGAAGTGACAAAACACATTGATGAAAGGAGAGCAGTGGATGTAGTGTATATGAAGTCTGGTAAGACATTTGACAAGGTGCTCCATAGTAGGCTCATTGAGAACATCAGGATGTATGGGATCCAGGCAAACATGGTTGCATGGATTCAGAGTTGGCTTGCCCACAGAAGGCTGAAGGTGGTAGAACATGGAGAGTATTCTGACTAGTGATGTTCCACAGGGATCTGCTCTAGGTCTGTTCACTGTGATTTAGATGAAGAAGCAGAAGAGTAGGTTGGTAAGCTTGCAGATGACACGAATGTTGGTGGTGTTGTGGATAGTGTAGAAGGTTGTCATAGGTTAAAATAGAAAACTGATAGGATGCAGAGTTGGGCTGAGAAGTGGCAGATGGAGTTTAATCTGGAAAAGTGTGAAGTGATTCACTGTGGAGGGTCAAACTTAAAGGCACAATACAGGTTTAATGGCATGATTACTAACAGTGTGGAGGATCAGAGGGATAGCTCTATAAGTGTTTAGTTCTGGTTGCCTCATTGTAGAAAGGATGAGGAAGGTTTAGAGAGAGTGCATAGGAAATTTACCAGGACACTGCCTGGATTAGAAAGCAACCCTTATGAGATGGATTGAGCAAGCTAGGGCTTTTGTCTTTGGAGAGAAGGAGGATGAGGGGTGACTTGATAGAGGTGTACAAGATGGTAAGCAGCATAGATAGAATGGACAGCCAGGGACTTTTTTCCTGAGGCAGAAATGGCTAATACAAGAGGACATAACTTTAAGGTGTTTGGAAAAAAAGTATGGGGAGATGTCGCAGATAGGTTTTTAACACAGAAGGAGATAGGTGCATGGAACCAGAGTTGGTACTATAGGCAGTGTCACAGTGCAGAATTCCAACAGAGTAATATAGACTGCCGTTGAGATGGTGGTAAGTTGAGCTTTGTTACTGTCTCGAGTTGATGACTGGTCATCATAACTGGCCAGTTCTAATTCACTCCGAAGAGTTTGGTTATGTAAAGTTACTGATATCAGAGGTAAATCACGAGGGCTGGAATATAACAGGCTACATTGTGGAAGATGAGATGCTGTTCCTCAAACTTGAATTGCAGTGCAAGAAGACAAATATCCAAGCAGAATTGGGGCAGATATTTAAATAGGGTTGGACAGTTCACCTAGATAGATAGATAGATAGATAGATACTTTATTCATTCCCAAGAGGAAATTCAACATTTTTCCAGTGTCCCATACTGTAATAAAATGTAATATTGTAATAAAACTAATTACATACAGTATTTAACTCAGTATAAATATGATATGCATCTAAAATCACCCTCCCAAAAAGCATTAATAAATAGCTTTTAAAAAGTTCTTAAATAGTTTACTAAAGTGCATTGAGTGGTAACTTAAGCTCAGTTCTAACCCCACACTTAACATGTCTTGCCCCTGGTGGTTGAATTGTAGAGCCGAATGGCGTTGGGGAGTAATGATCTCTTCATCCTGTCTGAGGAGCATTGCATTGACAGCAACCTGCCACTGAAGCTGCTTCTCTGTCTCTGGATGGTGCTGTGCAGAGAATGTTCAGGGTTTTCCATGATTGACCGTAGCCTACTCAGCGCCCTCCGCTCTGCCACCGATGTCATACTCTCCAGTTCTGTGCCCACGACAGAGCCCACCTTCCTTACCAGCTTATTAAGACGTGAGGCGTCCCTCTTCTTAATGCTGCCTCCCCAGCACACCACCACAAAGAAGAGGGCGCTCTCCACAACTGACCGATAGAACATCTTCAGCATCTCACTACAAACATTGAATGACGCCAGCCTTCTGAGGAAGTACAGTCGACTCTGTGCTTTCCTGCACAGGGCATCTGTGTTGGCAGTCCAGTCTAGTTTCTCGTCTAACGGCATTCCCAGATACTTGTAGGTCTTAACCTGCTCCACACATTCTCCATTAATGATCACTGGCTCCATATGAGGCCTAGGTCTCCTAAAGTCCACCACCATCTCCTTGGTCTTGGTGATATTGAGACGCAGGTAGTTTGAGTTGGTAGTTTGTGCTGCTGACCACCGTGTCAGACCTACAGTCTCCCAACCGCACATACTGAGGTCTGTCTGTCAAGTATTTTCAAGTTCAAAGTAAATTTATTATATATGTTATTATATTCTACCATAAGATTCATTTTCTTGCAGGCAATTAGTAGAACAAAGGAATTCAATAGATTCAAAAACTACACACAAAGACAAGCAAACAAAATGCAAAAGAAGGTAAACTACAAATAGAATAAAAAGATAATAAATAAATAAATAATACTGAGAACATGAGTTGTAAAGTCCTTGAAAGTGAATCTGTTGGTAGTGGAATCAGTTCAGTATTGAGGTGAGTGAAGTTCCTGAACCTGGTGAGGAGGGACTTAAGGCTGCTGTGCCTTCCTAATTTTTGAAGGCATTTGTCAAGTCGGGCCAATCAGTAAACCTGTCAAAAGAAATAATCCGACTTTAATGGGCATTGAGTAAAAGGAAGGAAGTATTATATTGGATAGCATAATCAATGTCATAGATCAGCACCATTGCTGTAAAACGTACCCAAGGAACCAGTTGGGTTTAGTAACTAAAATAAATTTTCCAGCGGACACTTCAGCTAATGCAGTACGTCTGTGCTGCCTTCAGAACACAAGGGACCAGAAACTGCAGCATGAGACAAGCTATTAACTCTGGGCTTACCTTCTCAGGATTCCCAGCCTTGACATGTTTCCTTGAAAGCACCTCGGCGAGGTGGCAAGAACTTCAGTGACATCATGTAATTATGTGGTGGAGCTGGATTTTGGTTAAGCTCCACCAATAAAGCCTCTGGAAAACTTCTAGCAGCTCCAGCTTTGTTAGCTGTCAAAAATGTCAAGGACTTGACATCTTGAAAAAGTTTAAAAAAATCAACTAGTAATTTAAATAATTTTAAAGCTATTAAAAATTAAAACTAAAGATTTAAGTCACATCAAAATGCTTGAAGAGTACTTTTAAACAATTAAACTATTCAAACAAGCTCAATCATTTATGAAAATCGTAACTTCCTTTTATTTCCCTTCATCCTTGTGGATGTTCCTCTCCACATAGGTTCAGATGAATGGATTGCAATTCCTGGCACAGTTTCAGCCGGCAGATTCCCCAGCATACATGCCGAGGTATTGAAGCAGGTTTGTGCTCCACTGCTGGGTACCTTATGGAAATAAGAAATTGTTGGCACAGTTTGGAATTTCCAGACACCAGGGAAGTGTGTAACTGCCAGCTTTTCCCAGCAAGTTAAATTCCCTGGTTGTTAACCATGAGCTGAGTCAGCCAAATCAATTCCTTGGAAGTGTTGGAGCTCACCAACTTACTTTAGCAAATGGAAATGGGATGTTCAGCTTGTCATGCCTATGATAGCTCTGTGAAGGAGCAGATCAGTTAGTCATCCTGCCCTGTTCACTCCCTTTTTAGTTCCTGCTCCAACCTCAGTGAAACACCTCTCCAAACCAACTCTAACCCCACTCTAACTTCACTCCAAGCCTGCTCCAACCTCAATGAAACACCTCTCCAAACCAACTCTAACCCCACTCTAACTTCACTCCAACCCTGCTCCAATCTCAGTAAAACCCCTTTACAAACCTACTCCAACCCCTGTCCAACTCCATCCCAACCTGTTCCAACCTCTTCAAACCAATTCCAATCCAGCTCCAACCTCACTTCATCTCTACCTCAACCTCACTCTAATCCTGCTAAAACTCTCCAATAACTCTACTCCATCTCTCCTCTAATTGTACTCCAATTCCACTCTAACCCTGCTTCAACCTCACTTCAGATCTACTCCAACCTCATTATCTAACACTGCCCTAATTTCATTTCATCTCGACTCCACCTTCACTCTAACCCTCTTTCAACCTCACCTCAACTTCATACCTCTGAATTTTAAAAATTTTCTATCATGTATTCATCTCTGCTTGTAAGTTGTTTTTATATTTGCTCATATTATCCTCTTATGCAATATATTCCCGATCATACCAACATGCTGTCTAAAATTAAAGTTCTTATCATCAAATTCTTCTGCCAATTAATTTGTAAGCCCTCTCTCCAGCAATTGTACCAAAGTGTTTTATTATTTCTCTATTAACTCCCACCTTCACCTACTCTACAGAAAGCATTTCCAGCTTATGCAGCTAATCCACACGATTCTCATCCTTGACTGTAACCGCATTCAAGTGAATACCCTCTGCATCTTCTCCGAGGCCACTCTTAAAGTCTGATCCCAGAATTGTACATTGACATGCAACAGAGGCCTAACCAGTGGACAGACCCTGCATGTTAACATTCTCATTGCATCATGTTAATAAAAACATGCTTTGCTTTGAATATCATGTTCTTACTATCTCTAAAATAATAACAAAATGAAAATTCTATTAGCTAGTTTCTTTGATGTTGCCTTCCATTTTTTAACCAGTCTGAGGTTAGTTACCATGGTAACATGCGGGCCAGGTGACCATCGTCATTGTGGGCCATTAGTGAAAGCAGACCCTGATGGAGGCTGACATTAAAGTTAAGTTTGCAGCAGCAGGTTACAATGTTTCTGACTTCATTGTAAAGAATTTATGGATTGTGAAGCAAGTGCGCAGAGTTTCACTAGAAAGTGCTCACCTGATTTATTTTTTTAAAACCAGTGCAATGCAACACTGTAAGAAAGCTACCCGTGGATCTGCTCGACATGCAGCAAACCTCATTGCGTAGAGGGTAAACAAAACTTAGATATCTCTGAGGGTGCACGAATCATTCCCAAGATAATGATATTGTACAGGTACAGATGCTGGAACAAGGGCAGAGCAACTTTTATAATTACTAACATGGACCCTCAGCTTTGTGCTGGAGCTGATTTAATTCCAATTTAAACAAGGCTGTGTAGCTGGCAGCTGTGAATTTACTTCATAAATATGCATACCTTTCAACTGCAGTGAAATTACCCTTGCTGCTGCCTGTACTGTGCGCTCGCCTGTATTCTCAGCATGCTTTATTTATAAGAACAATAGTGCTGAAAGTGAAACTGAGCTGAAATAACAACCAATTGAAGACTCATTAGCAGCTGTGCCTTCAAGAATAATCTGTTATCCAACAAATGATGACATTTGAGTAGATCTCCGCTAAAATACTTACTATGCTATGTGGTTACGCAGAACTACGCACTGCATCCTTGATTAAAACAAGTATAGCTGTTTTAAACAAGTATAGCTAAAGATTGATTCAATCTTTGAGTTGGAGGTAAAGATTCAATATCTTTCCTGGACAGTGACCACAAATGAGAACATAAGAAGGTGGCAGCCCCCCTCACATCCATTCCATTTTGTTTCCTGCTCAGCTGGCCAGAGCTCTGAAAGCAGCTGAAGCCTCATCACTGGTTTTGTGTATCCGCCATTGTTGATTTAAACCCCACACGAAGGAAGGTCATCAGTGATTTTAGTATCAGTGAACATTGGCCCACACATCACATAAAATGCTTTTGACCCTGGGGGATGATATACTTCAATGGGTCCGAATTATTTGATTCAGCTCCAAGCGGCTGCCTCCTTTTGTTAAATTAAGTAGGTGGAGATCAAACATTCTGAGAATAATCAGCAAAGTGTTTTGGATGTTGTGATCTGACTGAGCTCTGATATCACATCCTTTTTCCATTTTGAAGTTACAACTGCATCAATTTGCTTGCACAAAACATTTTTAATTCCGCATAAGCATCAACAGGTACTTCACAGCTGCTGTTAAGCGTGACGCCAAAATCTGGCTGCTGATACCCTAAGTGAGCCCAGAACCCCTTCGCCCATCACCCTTGTGCTGGTAGGCCGTGGAGCACAGTTCGTAGTGGGCTCTAAAGATAATCATTCTGGATTTCCCAATATAGAAACGAAGGAAGCAGCTCTTCACTTAGTCCTGAACACCAGACTGATAAATCAGGCAGAGAGAGGTCAAGGGAGATGGTACGGGGTTATAGCTTCCATTGACTTTGTTGCCAAGGAGGATTGTAGCTGCAAAATCTATGTATGCTTAAAAATATGTAGCAATTAATTCAGCAGTTAACATATGCTACTTAGTGAACCAACAAACTACAAAAAAATTAAATGATTTTTCAATTTGTTGAAAGCCCTTTGTTCTGTTTTAGACAGATCATCACTGAATGCACAAAGCACAGAAACTTCTAAATGGTTCACTCTTTGAATATCTATAATAATGGAACTGTTCATCTTCGGCAGAATGAAATGTGAAAACCCATTGAAAACATCTCTGTTGATTTATTAAGCTACTGTGGAGTGAAATATTAGACCACAATCACAAAGTAGATTTTGACCTTAAAAGTGTTGCAATATTAATTATGGCTAGCTGCAAAATGATATGAAGTCTCTTTGTTCCACATAAAATAGTGATTATAACTGTCTGCAGTTTATATTAACTGTTCATGATACACAAATGTGTTTCTTTAATTGGAATAGCTACAACTAATGTTGATTTATTACACTTGTTTATTTATTTTTTGCCAGTACTTTTCCCAAGGACTTTGATTTAATAGAACGAGAGTGAATTTTCAATATCAGAGGAAATATCTCAAACTTTACAAAAGGTATACACTTTTTGGCTGGGAAAGAAAATAGTATGGTTGGATTCAGAGACAAATTAAGGGTGTTTTCTTCTTTGCATTTGCATTGGGGCTAAAATAAGAATTTGTAAATTGATTTGATGAAATGAAGGTCTGGTCTTTTCTGGTATTTTTTGGTGTAATAATAATGAAAGAATTGTTGTAACGAACCATATAACAGCACCAGGACCCAATTTAGTTCAATATTCTAGCTCCATGTCTGTGCAAAAGATAAAAGGAAATGTGTTTCTAGCAATTTTAATTTTTAATAGCACAGTGAGTGATAATTACTGCAAAACAGCTCTGAATATATTATCTTGCAAGTATCACTTCAGAATTTAATTTGTATTGGGGATTTAGAAAGAATAATCACTAACTTTTTGTCTCCTTTTAGCTCTCCTTAGGTTTTGTCTCCCTTTCCCAATTTTTATTTTCTGTACATAATTTTGCATTGAATTAATTCTGTTCAGATTTTCCTGATTTAAATGTTGCAGTAAGAATATGATGTACCTTTCCCTGGTCAGACGTGCAAGATCCTTTGGAGAGTTTGTGCACGGGAAGTAATCTCTAAATAGTTCAAGTTTTTCTTAGAAGCTTGCCAAGAGAGTTTCTAAGAACCAAAGTGATGTCAAAATCTAGATCTTCATGAGAATATTTATAAAGGGAACTATTTTATAATTTCATTTACTGAAATGTCCTGGTTGGGAAATTCTTCCACAATGGGGAAGATTCATTAAATGAATGTGCAATGTGCATAAGCCCCTTCCACCTGAATCTTCAGTTGTATTTCATGTCTGATGCATTGCACTCAGAGTTTCGTTGTTTAATCCATTCAAATGCCATTCCCCTTTGTCACTTCCTCTCTGCAGTTCAAGTAGAGGAAATAAAATAGGTTATTGGGCATGAATTATATTTAGAGCAAGGAAGGGCATGTTGGGAGCGGTGTACTGGAAGTTTAGGTTGAGGTAACAAGGAAAGATTACACTCAGTTGCCGGGCCTAAATTACTTTCTGGTGGACTTTGATGGTCAGGGTGAAATGTCAGAATTGGAATTAAGAAACCCTAAACAACGTGTATCACTAGTTTTGCATGCACTACTATTGGATAGGACACATAAATATTGGATAAGACTGAAGAATTTCTCGGTTGCTGTGCTTAGTGGCTTCAAAAATATGATTTCACAACTACACTGTGATAAAGAGAGATAGCACGAAAGCACCTGGTCTGAGGTCAGTGCTCGTTGGATAATACAGATTACAGGAAGCAGTATGGGCCAAGTGCGGATCAAAGGCACTTGGTAGAACAGCCATTTTGTCATGGGCTAGATGATCAGAAGAGCCTCTTTCTGTGCTATACTCTCTGTTGCTGAATTTTGCTGTGATTTACATTATAACTCGTACTTGCAAAATTCTTCTGAAATTGCAATGTAAGTTTCTGTTTGCAAGTTGGCATTCAAAATTTAAGTGTAAGATTGATCAAGAAATAACATAGTTATTTCATTTAAACAACCTAATTAAACATAATTTGAAGTTTAATTATATAAATAACAAACAGTAAATTTGTCATTTTGACAGCCTCCTTAATAGGAGGACAACAACAAAAGACTGAGGAGAGAGGAAATGTGATTTTTTTAAAAAACCAAACGTTGCAAGTCCTCAGCAGACCAAGAGCAACGCACACAAGATGCTGGAGGAACTCGGCACACCAGGCAGCATCTATGGAAAAGAGTAAGCAGTTGATGTTTCGGGACGAAACCCTTCGGCAGGATCAAGGATTATCTATGGAGAGAGAATCCGGGCAGAGCTGTGTCGTCTTCAGTCTTAAACGTTAACTCTGTATCCCTTTCCACATTACTGCCTGCCCCATTGGGTATTTACAACATTTTTCTTTTTTATTATATCAGGGAGAAAGAGGATGAATGTTACAGCCTATGTTTCACCAGACACGGAACATTTAATTTTATACCTCTTTCTACAGATTCTGCCTGACATGCTGACCTTTTTCAGCATATTTTGGTTTTATTTTCCTTTTTATGGATGAGATTTAATTATGTCCAAAAATGTATTCAACAATAGAACATACAAGTTTGAACTACCAGGGATAATAGACCCCAAAATCAAATACTTCTGATACTTTTGAGAACCAGGAACAAAAAGTTTAATTTCTTTTCCTTACAACTTTACTGTTTCAAAATCTTCATAAACCAAAGGAGAGAACATGTAGTCCTACCTGCCCATCATTCCTGTTTCTAACAGCAGTATTTGTGCTCTTTTCACCTATTGTATTCAAAACAAATAGAATCAACTTTTAGATGTGAACTGTTGTAGTTAGTGATATTGGTTTCTCCATCAGATATCATAAATCAAGGATCCTGGTCAGGCTGCACTTGGAGTACTGTGCTCAGTTCTGGTCACCTCACTACAGGAAGGGTGTGGAAGCCATAAAAAGGGTGCAGAGGAGATTTACAAGGATGTTGCCTGGATTGGGGAGCATACCTTATGAGAATAGGTTGAGTGAACTCGGCCTTTTCTCCTTGGAGCGATGCAGGATGAGAGGTGACCTGATGGAGGTGTATAAGATGATGAGAGGCATTGATCATGTGGATAGCCAGAGGCTTTTTCCCGGGGCTGAAATGGTTGCCACAAGAGGACACAGGTTTAAGGTGCTGGGGAGTAGGTACAGAGGAGCTGTCAGGGTTAAGTTTTTTATTCAGAGAGTGGTGAGTGTGTGGAATGGGCTGCCGGCAATGGTGGTGGAGGTGGATACGATAGTGTCTTTTAAGAGACTTTTGGGTAGGTACATGGAGCTTAGAAAAATAGAGGGCTATAGGTAAGCCTAGTAATTTCTAAGGTTGGGTCATGTTCGGCACAACTTTGTGGGCTGAAGGGCCTGTATTGTGCTGTAGATTTTCTATGTTTCTAATAATCAAGGGAGATTGATCATTTGAAGATAATAATCAATACAGCAGGTATTAGTGACAATTATTAGACCCAAATGGTACATGAGGTAAAATAAAACAACTGCAGTACAGATCCATCTTTGATTTTAACGTGTCAATTTTCATATTGACCTCATGGTTGAAGATTGTAGATCAATTCCAATTCCAACACAATTGGTTCTGGAATCCATAACCCCTGTAAAGCCAATCAAGTATTAGTATAGATAAAGTTGTTAAATAAGGTTCTGGCATCTGAAGTGGATGACGTCAATGCTTGAATAGAGTGAAAAAATATGATTGTTACTGAGGAGTGCCAGTATGAGGAGGAGTGCTGAATTCTTTTTGAAATATGATCTCAGGATGTGCCTCTCTAGAGACTAAACATCAGATGGGCCTTTGTAACAGACACCTGAGAAGTAAGAGGTGAGCATTCTGTTAGAATGCCGCAGTTCTTAAATTGTAAGCATTTCTGGAGCTAGGCTGATAGGTCTAGGATTTTGTCCAATGAAGTCCACATGCTTCCAAATTAGAATGGCATGCAATTGGATGGGTCAGGCAACACATTTGCGGTATTAAAAATAAAACAAGCTGAGACTGCAACCTATTGCAGACACCACACACAGGTTTTTAAGTGAACTGGTTTGAGCAGGTAACTAGCTCAGTGAAATTTCAAAATTCTGTGCAGGATCCTATGCAGAAAATAAAGATGTGTGTAGCTTTACAGAGGAGAGAAACCATGCAGCCCAACAAATCCTGATTCCTCCCATCATATTCCACCCACAGCTCTGACTTCATCTTCAGACCTCACCTCTTGAAAGCACTTAGACTCTTGATCTTAACCACTCTATGTGGCTGCACATTCAACATACCAGCACACAGAGGGTGTGACTACAGGGTATATTTCCTGCTGTAACACCTGGTTAAAATTGTTACTGCTAATGCTGTTGGGTATTTCATTTCGTAGCTTTCTGTGGAAGCAGTGTGTGTCCTGCTGATAGTGTTTGAGTTGCAGATAAAGATAAGGGGCTGTGATGTTCAACTTCAGAATGCTGTGTCGGCCAATCAGGATGGTGGATTGGGAGAAGGTTCTGGAGAAAGCTGGGGAGGAGAGAGATCTGTGATGGACACTGGTGGGGTTGTAGTCTTTTATTGGGAAATGGAGAGAGGAGAAGATGGGGGGGATAAGGCTGTAGGTTTCGATCCGACAGGGAGGCGTGATTCAAGGGAGACCAAGTTGGGAAGTTCTACCGGTAAACAGTGGTGAGAAGTCGGCACTTTGAGTAAGGGACACACTAGCTTTTGGAAGATTTGAGCTCCAACATTGTGCACATTTGGACTGGTTTAACTATAATGAGTCATTTTTTCTTTTTTTTCCTCTTAATAACTGATTAAATTGAAATTAGTAAATATATTTTCATTCTAATTGTATGCGATGTACGATCTGTTATTTTTTTGCCAACAGATAATTGTATATGGGCAGTATTTACACAGCATTTGCTCAAATTGGGGTTCAGTTAGTTGAAACATTCCAACTTTCTGGTTTGGTGGGACCCAAATTATACTGACTCTAGACATTCGTTGTTTGGTAAAGGTGGTCTTCTCACCACTGAGTCCAGCGGCTGTCAGCAGAGCTGGCTAATGAGCCGAGTTTCTAGAGAAGCCTGGTGAAGGGGCTTCACTGCATTAAATGTGTGGTTATTGTAATTTTACAATGAAAAGAAACTTGGATAACAAAATGCTGAGGTTAATACATGGCTGTTGTGGATGTGAATAGTGTTTGTGGATCATAACTGCTCACAATTTAATATTGTGGAGTCAATATTAAATTGGTAAGTTAGATTTTCTATTAAATTATTTTAAAAGGCCAGGGAGAAATTCACAGAATTTATGGATTGGGTTGTCTAGTTATAACACTGATTGGAACATTTCAAATGAATGGATGCTGGCTGTATCTTGTTAGGAATACAGGCCCGAGACTATAAGCATTTGGCTCTCTCAGGAGATCTAAGATGACTGAGAGATCTCACGGCAGATTTGAACAGCTGATCTTTTGAAAAAGCATTTTGTGAGGGGACTGAGTTCTTTACTCATTGTAAGTTGAGGCAGAAGCTTCCCATCCTCCATAACTGGGGGGGGGGGGGGGGGGGGTGAGAACACTTGAGAGTTGTGTGTACGACAATGACAACTATTCATAAGGAAAATTTACTGACTATTACTGGCAGTTTAATTATTTTAAATAGATGCTAAAAAGTTCTCAGTGATTTATGTATGACACTTCACACAGTGTTGCCAAAAAGAGATCTTCGGAGCTGACTAAAACAATATTTGGATTTTAGAGGGCATGAATGGGAGAGTCTGTGGGGTTGCATAGTGTGAAGGGCAGAATAGTAAATTTAATCATTTTGTATAGTATCAGCTTAGCACTAACATTTCAGAAAGCTAAGAATACATACACCAGTGTGGAATATTTGGTATGCAGTGGGGGTAACTATGGTGTATTCTTGCTTTGTAGCTGTCTGTGGTTGCTGAAAGTATCTAGTGCTGTGTATCGCTCCACTTTAAGATGTGTGTGTGTGTAGATCCTGATGGAATATTTCATGACAGAATGTTTGCCCACACGGCGTAGTGATCCAGATTAAACTTTATATTTATCATCATACAACACATCCCTGCCACAGGAGACACAGGCACCTGCAGATGCTGGAATCTGGACAAAGAAAACAACCTGCAGGAGGAACACAGTGAGTCAACTGGCATCTATTGGGAAAGGGAAGCAATTGTTAATCCTGATGCAGTACTGGGTTTTGACCCAAAGCACCAGTAATTCCTTTCCCCGGCAGATGCTGCTCAACCCGAGTTCCAACTGCAGATGGTTACCACAGATTTGAGTTAAAATTTGCTTGCATGAATACAGTGAAATAGAGCAGCACAGTCATTAATGCACTCTTTGTTCAGATGACCTACATCAGAAAGGTGATTGTTTTCAATACTTCAGCAGTTGCTATCATTGCATCAGAATCATAGAATCATACAGCATGGGACAGCCCTCCATTACTACTTCAACCACTGGGCACCCTTCTGTTTTAATTCCTTCTTCCATGCCTAGATGATTTAAGTACTCGTCTAGACATCTCTTAATGCTGTCAACAATTCTGCTTCCATTGTCTTTTAGGTAGTTTATTTCAGATACACAATGTTCATATCCCATCTAAATCTCTTACCCCTGACATTAAATCTATATCCTCTACATTTATTCACTTCTGATAAAATAAAAAGCTTCCTGCAGTCGACCCCTATCACTCATAAATTTATATACCTCAGCTGTGTCCTCTTTTAACCAACTTTGCACCAAGGAAAACAGACCTAGAGACTCCAATCTCTCCTCATAACTGAAATATTTCATCCCTGTCAATACCCTGGTGAATCAGCTGAGCTCCATCACTAGGGCTGTCATTTCTTTCCTATAGTGTAGTGACCAGACTGCATGCAGTACTCACCTGAGGTCTGACTAATGTTTTATGTAGTTGGAACATAAACCTCCCTGTTCTTAGATTCAATGAAGAACAGAATCCCATGGGCTACATTTGGTGATACCACACTTGGAGTATTGTGTTCAGTTCTAGTCACCTCATCATAGGGAAGGTGTGGAAACTTTAAAGAGATAATGCAGAGGAAATCTACCAGGATGCTGCCTGGGTTAGGAAGCGTGCCTTATATGTAAAGGTTGAGTGATCCGGGGCTTTTTTCTTTAGAGGATAAGGGGTGATTTGATAGAGTTGTACAAAATGATAAGCAATAGAGACAGAGTAGAAAGCCAGAGGCTTTTTCTCAAGGCAGAAATGGCTAAAACAAGGGGCATAAGGTGTTTGAGGAAAATTAGCGGGAATGTCAGAGGTAAGTTTTTACGTAGAGAGGGGCATCTAAAAGGCTCTTGGATAGGCACATGGATGAAAAGAAAATGGAGGGCACAGTGGAAGGGAAGCATTAGATTGATCTTGTAGTGTGTTAAAAGGTTGGCACCGCATCATGGGCTGGAAGGCCTGCTCTGTGCTCTGTTACGTTTAGTGTTCTATTATCTTAGAGAGTGGGGTGGGGGGGGGTGAACGTAGGTGCAGTGATGGGTGCATTACAGGTTAAGCTATTCACTTAGACACTGCTGCTCAGAGAGCTGTATACTTTTATAGGCAAGCTCTGTAGGTAATATCTAACACTACAGCCAAGAGGGAGAACTGCTTGTTTGGCTCTGTTTCCATTCACTTCTCCTCACCAATAGGCTAAATCGCCCGTAGGCCCTGCTGCCTGTGATAAACTATCTCCGTGAAGATGTTAGTGAGAGATGGTGGCCGGGTTGTGTGAAGTGTTAGGGTGTTCAAGATCACCAGATAAGTTGTTACACTATTCTTCAGAAGCCAGAAGAAGAACTTTGTCAAAATGCTGTGCTATGTTATACTCCAATTCAAGCAAAGTGAATCAGTGTCTAACAGGAGCCATGTTCTTACGGTTAAGAGTGCGCCAGGAATGTAGGTAGGGCACATGGCAGTTGGAACATGGTAACTATCCAGCCTCTTTCTTCGCTATACCAGTCCTTTCCCTCGCCCACTGAGGCTCACCTGAGCAGAGAGCTCAACAAGTGCCTAGCTTCAGATTTGCTTTTTCCTATCGTACACCAAGCAAGTAAGTAGGTTATTTAAAATAGCAAAGATTTTAACATCAGCTGCCCAACGAGAGCCCATCTCACTTGCTACCCAGCAAACAGCAGAAGCCAAAAGGTGTTGTGAGATGCCAGATGCCACCGTTTGAGTAATAGGGCTGAAGTTTGTATTATTGCATGCTGTCTTACAACTGCACATGGACAGAACTTCAGATTCAGATTTGTTTGTTTACCACATGTGCAAAGAAGCATACAGTGAAAGGCATCATTTGTATTCACAACTCTAAAGCTGTACGGGGAACACTCCACAAGTGTCGCCATACATTCTGGCACCAACATAGTATGCCTGCCATGTTCACGGAACATACCAGCAACAATGGAACAGCACCAGCAAAACAAGCCCCTTACCTCCCTGCCTTCCCACCCACCCACCCACTACAGACATTTGTTATACTGGTGAGACTATAGAAGTAAAATTTTCTTATTTTGGGTGGAATGAATTTACAGCTACTTTGCATTGGACACTCTGTGGCACAATCAAATTGCTTTCCTGAAACCCACATTTTAAAAAACCAGAGAATGCAGCCACCATCTTGGATTTATGCCTAAACTTGCTATGCGCCTTGTTTCTTGGACATGTGCACTTCAATTTAGAGGGCAGTGCCTTCTATTTCATGCGTCTGGATCAACATCTGGCCTTCAAAATAATTCTTATGAACCCTGAACACTTGTACATTGACATTTTCAAGTACGACCCTCGCTTGCACAAGTGCAGGGGTTTAAATACCTCCTTAGTGCCATTAACAGCTGCTCAGTCTTATTATCACTTTTGCTGCTTCATTGGTCACACTGCTGTGTAGACATTACAGTGCAATTTCCTCCCACTAATGAAACTAGCAATACAGGAGCTTAATGATAAGCCATTAATCCTGCCAGAAACCTTTAGCTTCCAGTTAACCCCTAAAAAGTAAAAACAGCAATTTCTTGGCCAGATTTAAGTGTCTGCTTAATTCACTTCATAGTAAATTTGCCCAGTCAGAGATTCCTGCCTCACTCCTGGATGTGAACAGATAAGCCAGACTGGAGAGGAATTCTAGGGGTATGCTGTTTGTCTGAGGTACTGTACCTCAGATCGAACATCTAATCAAGACTTAGTCTGGTAAATGTCAAAGATCCCAGAGCACTGGTTAGAGAAAAGCAGAAAGTTTGCTCAATGTCGTGTTCAATCATTTCTCCATTAACCAACTGTACAAAAAGCAGAACGATGAGTCCTGGATTCAGAACACAAAATCCCAGAAATACTGCCTGGGCGAGACGACATTGCAAAGATAGAAACAAAGTCAAAAGTTCAGGTCATTATCTTATTGAGGGGAATTGACAGACTAGATACTGATCAGCTGTTCCCCCACCCCCCACCCAGCTGGAAGCTGAGAACCAGGAGAAAAGGTATCATGATAAGTGGCCATTTAGGACTAGGACAAGGAGAAGTGTTATGTCGATCACAAACTCAGTGGCCATTTTATTAGGTACCCAATAAAGTGGCTACTGAGGGTATGTTTGTGGTCTTCTGCTGCTGTAGCCCGTCTACTTCAAGGTTCAAAGTTTTGTGCATTCAGAGATGGTCTTCTACACATAACCGTTGTGGTTATTTAAGTTACTGTTGCCTTCTTGTCAGCTGGAACCAACTGGCTATTCGCCCACAGAACTGCTGCTCACTGGATTTTTAAAAAAAAATTTTGCACCATTCTCTGAAAACCTCAGAGATCGTTCTGCATGAAGTTCCCAGGTGATCAGTAGTTTTTGAGATACTCAGACCACCCCATCTGGCACCAATAATCATTCCATGATCATAGTCACTTAGATTATATTTCTTCCCCATTCTGATATTTGGTCTGAAAAGCCACTGAACTGCTTGACTCATGTCTGAATGCTTTTATGCATTGAGTTGCTGCCGCGTGATTGGCTAATTAGATATTTTGCATTAACGAGCAGGTGTACCTAATAAAGTGGCCACTAAGTGCAAATCTCTTGAATTCGCAGTCTTGCAGGACTGCGAAAGTTTTAAGTTTATTCAAGTTTGAAAATTGCATATTTTTGAATGTCGAAGGATGTGAGAATGGGAAAGGAAGGTAGTTGTAGAATTCAGGATCAGCTACAATCTTACATAATGGTGGTCATGGCTCATGAAATATCTGCCCTTTTCCCTCTTCTACTTCTTATAGTCATATATTCTGAGACAAATAACTTCCTTTGGAATTGTGAAAAGTTAGCAGTAAGGATATTTTAAGATGCAGAGAAGGGAGAGGGGAAAAAGTATAAAAGAACAAATACAAATGTTAATGATGAAACTTATTTCAGTAGTGATATATTAATCATAGATTATGGTGCAAGGGAAACAATGCCAGGTACTATATATATACTGTAAATCCAGGAAATACTAGAAGCATTTTTCTATAATCAAGATCTGTACCTCTGCAACTGGATACTTAATTTTTTCATTGGCAGACTTAAATCCGTGATAATTAGTAAGAATGTCTCCTCCTCACTAATCATCAGCACAGATACACCTGAAGGCTGTGTGCTTAGAAAACTGATTAAAAATGCTGGCTCTGTAACTGGAGTCTAACTGGACACACTGGAGGCTGTGGTAGGTCAATGGACCCTATGGAAAACCCTGGCAATTCTGGACAATGTTTCTCACTCTCCGCATGCCACTTTGACTGAACAGAGGAGCACTTTTAGTAACAGACTTGGACAACTGCACTGCTCCAAAGGACACCAAATAAGGTCATTCTTACCCTCAGCCATTAGGCTCTATAATGAGTCAACCTATAGCTGGGGAAGTGATGCCCCCCCTCCTGTTTGACTGTTTGAGGTAACTTATTTTTTTATTCTTTCTTGCTTCTCTTCTAATAGTTGTACATTTGTATATTGGTGCAGTTGTATTGCTACTGTGACACTGTAATCTTCTTTGGGATCAATAAAGTATCTATCAATCTATTCATGCTTCTGCAGTCCTGAATAAAGGTCTCGGCCCTCTGCTCTACTCTCCATACACACGTGACTTGTGGTCTAATGGCACGTTCAAGCTTGTTGACGATATCACTGTTTCGGACAAACCACAGGTGGCAATGAGTCAACTTGCCAGAGCAAGATAGGACACCCGGTCGAGTGGTGCTGCAACAAGAAACTCTTGCTCAATGGCAGTAAAACTAAAGAGAAGATTCTTGACTTCAGGAAGGTGAAGGAGGGAGAAGGTGTGCTAGTCTACATTGGGGGATCGACAGTGGAGAGAGTCAGCAACTGTAAATTTCTAGGAGTTAATTTCGCAGATGACCTACCTGCCCTGACCCAGCACCTACAGTAAATACAATCATGCATGTAATGAAGGAATGTGTGCCAGTATCTTTGCTTTCTTAGGAGTTTAAAGAGGATCGGCTTGTCACTGAACACCAATAAACTTTTACAGATAAACTATATATATTTATATTTGCAAGTTAGTTGGATAATGGCCTGGTATATGACAGTTCGAATGCAAATGGAAAGTAAAGATCTGCAGAGAGCAGCGGATCAGCCCAGTGCTTTGCTGACACTTCTTTCACCACCATCTGCAGTATCTATAGGAGGGTGTGCCTCAAGAAAGCAATGTATATCATCAGAGACCCCCACCATCCAGGCCATGCCATCTTTTCACAGCACTGAGTGCCTGTTCATGGCCTTCTGCTGATTCCACTTTGGGGTTCAATGTATTGTGCGTTCAGAGATTCTCTTTTGTACATCACTGTTGTAATGTGTGGTTATTTAAGTTATTATCACTTTCCTGTCGGCTTGAACCAGTTTGGCCATTCTCCCCTGACCTCTCATTAGTAAGGCATTTTCATCTAGAGAGCTGCCACTCACTGGATATTTTTTGTCTTCCACAGCATTCTCTGTAAATTCTAGAGACAGGTGTGCATGAAAGTTGCAGGAGATCTGCAGTTTCTGAGAAGCTCAAACCCTCCGGTCTGGCACCAATAAGCATTCCTCGGTCAAAGTCACTTAGATTACATTCCTTCCCCCATTCTGATGTTTGGTCTGAATATAATCACAGACTTGACCATACTTGTATGCCTTCATACATTGGGTTGCTGCCACATGATTGGCTGATCATATATTTTTATTAAGGAGCAGGTGTACCTAAAGTGGCCACAGAGTGTATATGATGCTGCTGCAGGCTTTTCATTGATACATGTACTTGTGCATGTGACAATAAACTCAACTTGATTTATCTGATACTGAATTCACTTTTGAATTTGAAAGGCTATAGTGCAGTTAAGAAATTACTTCAGTTTTCCAGCATCTACACTATTTTAATTGTAGGGCCATACAGCATGAAAACAGACCATTCAGTCCTCAAGTTCCACTTCAAAATCAAAATCAAGCACACATTTACACCAACCCTACACTAAAATCGTATTATTTTCCTCCGTCTTCCCATAAATCTCACCCAGATTTGGCCACTCACTTACATATTGGCCCAGTTTACAGCAGCCAGTTAATGTAACCTTTGGAGAATGAAAGAAACCTTTGAGAGTTGAAGCCTTAGCTTTCTGATTCAGAAGCAGATTGCAGCAAGGAGCCTTGACTGACACTGTAATGTCCTAAGTTTATGCTGAGAGTTGAATGGCTTCTGAACAGCGATGAGAGTAGGCATGCTTCTTTCCATGTAGCTCTACTAAAAGTGAAAATGGATATTTCAAAGAAATATCTAGTATAATTTAGTTAAGCATTTGAATATTTAAGTAACTATGTATGCTCTGTAATCTAAGATTGTATGCTCCGAGCATGGGTTTTTTGTACCATCCCATTACAAATTTAAGCTTTGTGCATTTCCTATTAATCCCTTTACCCTATTGGAAAATGCTACTAAAAGGAAATAAAGGTTTGCATTTCTATTCCATTTCTCCAATGTTAGAAAGTCCCAAAATACTGCAAAGCTAAAGAATTACTTTTGAAATGTGAAGTTTGGTGGATTATAGGAAATGCAGTGGCAAGGTCTAGAGGAAACGATTAAATCAATAACCAGATTACCTGTTTAAGCTATTGACAGAAGGATAAAGTTGAACAAACAAAGACAGATATTCTCCTTCTTTAAATGTTGCCTGGAATGATAGACAGTGCCTTCGATTAATCGTGTCATTCAAAAGACAACACCTCCCACGGGGCAGCATCAAGTACTGCACTGAAATATCAGGCTAGATTCTAGTGATAGTTAATTAATATACACGTGCAACACTTTGTTAAAATTTTGTGAGAAATAGAATGTGTCATTATGATAATTTAAGTCTTTCCATAAGATTTAGTCATTTGAAATTTACCCATCATTTCTTCTGCAACACTGAAGTAAGATGGGTCAACATTTTTTTTGACCTATGGTGATAAGATTTCTAATGAGGTTACACTAAGTGGAAATGTCCTGAAGAACTACCTAACGAATGCATCAAATTTCATGTGGATTATTGTAAATCTACAGTAACCAGGCATGTTAATCTTCTGTGTTTATGTAGATATTTCCTTGGATACTGGTTTTGTGAAATTGAAGAGGCTGAAAATTAGTTTTGTGAAGAAGCAGCTCTATTTCACTCGCTTTGTGCATCATCAGTTTTAAAATAATCTTTTGCTTGTAGTCATAAAAATGAAATAGAATGAAATAAATCACTTGGTGGGATTTGTGAGCTCATCTGCATTCCATTTGACTTAACCTGACAGTACCCATTTGTGCAACACACACAAAATGCTGGACGAACTCAGTTGTGTGGCTCGGATTTCCAGCATCTGCAGATTTTCTCTTGTTTGTGATTTGAGTACACATTTGTGCAAATTGGAGATGCTTAATATAGTGACACTGTATATAGTATCTAAACCTGAGAAATTCCACAGAGGCTGGAAATCCAGAACAACACATACAAAGTGCTGGAGGAACTCAGCAGGTCAGGCAGCATCTATGGAAATGAATAAACATTTGACGCTTTAGGCTGAGACCCTTCTTCAGAACTGTATATCTAATCCAGATGACAGACCTCTTTGTGACCTGTATGCTCAACAAAATGGTTCACTCAACTGGACAAATCCGGAGGTTACTTGCTTGAAATCTGTTTTACTTGTTGCAGTCTAGATATCAGCCATCTTTAACCAAGCATGTTATTTAATCTGAAGTGACAGAAGACTAACATGATCTCAGAAATTTCACAGACCAAATAGATGATACAGTTAAGGAGTATTCCTGGACCACAAAATCAGATGGGCTATCCTGGGACCAAACCATTTTCACAACAAACTTCCTCCAATGAATTGAATTCACTTCAATTCAGTTTTTATCACATTTAATGCAGCTGGCCTGAACGTAAATGGCTCAGCTTACCTGAAAACTCGATAAGTATTGATTACAATCTCTTTAATCTGTTTGGAAAAATAAATGGTTTAAAACCATTTGAAACGTACAAAGAAATGTCCAATATTTCCTTTGCGGCTGACTTCTTTTGTGCAGAAAGTATTTGCTTTATTTGGGGAAGAAGGAAAATCACGATTAAGTTTAATATCACTGACATATTTTGTTTTGTGGCAGCAGTGCTTTGCAATACATTATAATAAAATACTATAAATTACAATAAGAAATATATATGTGTATATATATATACACGTTAGTTTTATACACACACACACACAAAACACACAGTGATTGATAAGTTTGTGGCCTAAGGTAGAAGGAGATGAGTTATACAGCTCTTGTTACATGCACATGCAGTTCAACTCTTTGAGTGATTATGCAGAAAGTTTGAAGTTAATAATTCATCAGGGTGATTGGTAAATTCGTGGCTTAAGGTAGAAGGAGATGTTATTAACTTAAAACATTCTGCATAATTATTCAGACAGTTGGCCTGCATGTGCATGTAATGGGAGCTGTATAACTCATCTCTTTCTACCTTAGGCCATGGATTTATCAAAGTGTGTGGGCGTGCGTGCGTGAGTATATGTGAGTATATGTGCTCTAAAACATAATACTACTGAGCTAATACAAAATAAAGGCCCATAGGATCATTGGGGACCAAGTCATCCCAACCACAATCTATTCCAGCTGCTACCATCCGGGAAACGGTACCACAGCATAAAAACCAGGATCAACAGGTTCCAGGACAGCTTCTTCCACCAGGCCATCAGACTGATGAACTCATGCTGACTTGAGTGTACTGTATATTACATTTTCTGTTCTATTTATTATAAATTATTATAAATTACTATGATTGCACATTGCATATTTAGATGGAGATATAACATTAAAATTTTTACACTTCATGTACATGAAGGATATAAGAAATAAAGTCAATTCAATTCAAAGCCAATGATTCAACATGGATTAGATGGGCTGAAAGACCTGTTTCTGTGCTGTACTTTTCTATGACTCTACTCTTATTTCTGTTTCCCAACCACTTCCCTATTTTAACAATATACAGGACTGTGCAAAAATTAAATTAAATAACTATTGCAGAAAGGGAGCAAAAAAAAATACAGGCAGTCCCCGGGTTACGAACGAGTTCTGTTCCTGAGTCCGTCTTTAAGTCGGATTTCTACGTAAGTCGGAACAGGTACATCGAGCATTATTTAGCATCAGTTAGTCAAATATTTGTCTTAGTATATAGTATATATTTTACCTTACTATGCATATAAAACACTTAAGAAACATATATTTCAATAATTAAACCACTGCGTTGCTTAGTAATAATTGTAGCTTTCATCAGGGCAGGGCCTTTCACATGCTCCATTATTCTTACTTTATCCTTTACCTGTATCCTTTAAAGTTGTTCTGATTGTTGACCGACTGTAGCTTAAAGCTTTTCCAATGACCGATGGCGTTTCACTTCTTTCCAATTGCTTTATTATTTCCACTTTATTTTCAATCGCAATCATTTTCCATCAACAGAACAGAAAACTGTGGATTTTATGTTCTATTGCTGAGCAGCAGTGAACCGTCTGATTGGCTTATCAGGGTTCTTGTTAGGAACTAGTTGACTTGATCAGCATTTCTGATCTGGCTATTGTTCACAATCGCACTTTAAAAAAATACAGCAGCAGCCGCGGGCGCTGAGTCTTGTGCTGTTCCGGGTCCTAAAGCCCACCCGCACTGAAACAGGTTAAATGAGACAAGTGGGGGCGGTGCTGACTGGAAAATGGGGGGTCAGGGTGAATCTTGCTAGGAAATATTTAAGCTAAATACAAAATTTTTACACACTCAACACAGTGTTAATGGCAACGACTTAAAATGGTGGACAGTGTTCTCCTTCCTCCATTCGTAAGTACAAGTTGTCCGTAAGTCTGACGTTCGTAACTCAGGGACTGCCTGTCATGAGATAGTGTACATGGTTCATTGCCCATTTAGAAATCTGATTGTGGAGGGGAAGAAACTGTTTCTAAAATATCCTCCTTGATGGTAGCAATGAGGAGAGGGCATGACCTGGGTGATGGTGGTCCTTGTAGAATGATGCCACCCTTTTGAGGCTTTCCCTTTTGAAGATCTCCTCTATTCGAGGGAGGCCCAAGGTGAGTTCCCAAATTCCTGCAGCATTTTCTGATCCTGTGCAGTACCCCCCATACCAGATGATGATGCAATCAGTTAGAATGTTGATCAAAAGTAAAATTTTGTGAGAGTCTTTGATGACCTACCAAGTCTCCTCAAGTTCCTAGTGAAATATATAATGCTGTCATGCCTGCTTTGTAATTGCAATATATATAGGCCCAGGATAGATTGTCAGAGATGTTGACACCCAGGGACTTAAAGATGCTCACCCTTTCCACTGCTGATCCCTCGATGAGGACTGGTGTGTGTTCCTTCGCCTTCCCCTTCCTGAAGTCCATGATCAATTCTTTGGTCTTACTGACATTGAGTGCAAGGTTGCTGCGGCGACACCACTCAACCAGCTGATCAGTCTCACTCCGCTACACCTCCTCGTCACCATCTGAAATTCTGCGCCAATAGTTGTGTGGTCAGCAAATCTAAAGATGCTATTTGAGCTGACCCTAACCACTCACTTGTGGGTGTCGAGAGAGTGGAGTTGTGGGCTGAGCACACATCCTTGAGGTATGCTAGTGTTGATTGTCAGCAAAGAGGAGATGTTATTTCCAATATGCACTGGCTGTGGTCTTCCAGTGAGGAGGTCAAGGATCCATTTGCAGAGGGAGGTACAGAGCCCCAGGTTTTGGAGCTTGGTGATTAGTATTGAGGGTATGATGATGTTGTAATCAATAAGCAGCAGCCTGATGTAGGAATTGCTATTTTCTGGATGATCTAAGGTAGAGTAAAGATGCAGATGTATTGTGGCGATAGGCAAATTGCAGTGGGTGCAGGTCTTTGCTTAGGCAGGAAGGAGCTGATTCTGGTCATGACCAACCTCTCAAAGCACTTCATTACAGTAGATGTGAGTGTAACTGGGCAATAGTTGTTGCGGTAGCTCACCCTGCTCTTCTTGGGTTTTGGTTGTCACCTTTTTGAAGCAAGTGGGAACCTCTGACTGCAGCAGTGAGAGATTGACGATGTCCTTGAACGCTCCCACCAGCTGGTTGGCACAGGGTTTCCATGCCTTGCTAGGTGCACCATCAGGCCTGACGCATTGAAAGGGTTCACTTTCGTGAAAGATGCCCCGATGTCGGCCTCTGAGACAGAGATCACAGGGTCACCAGATGCTGCTGGGGTAGTTTTATTCTCCCTTTCAAAGTGTGCATAAAAGGAATTGAGCTCATCTAGGAGTGAAGCATCACAGCCATTCATGATGTTAGGTTTTGCCTTATAGGAAGAAAATCTACAAACGCTGCCAGAGCTGACATACATCGATTCTGTCTCAAACTTCAAACGGAATTGGGTTTTTTTTGCTCTTAGCATTGCCTTTTGGAGGTCATACCTGGACTTCTTGTTTAATTCTGGATCACTCGTCTTGAATGCCACCTCAGCAGACTATGAATCTTCTGGTTCATCCATGGCTTTTGGTTTGAGTATGCCTGGTATGTTCTTGAAGACACAATCATCCACACAAGTCTTGATGAAGTAGCTGACAACTGTGGCGTATTCATTCAGACTGGAAAATGAATCCCTGAACATTGACCAGTCCACAGACTCAAAGCAGTCCTATAAGCACCTCTGTGCTTATCTAACCAGACAATCTTGTCCTCACCACTGTTGCTGCAGCCTTTAGTCTCTACCTAGATACCAGGAGTAGAAGTACAGCCAGGTGATTGGACTGAGCATTCTTGATTATGGTTATTTTTGTTGGCTTCTCTGGCTCAAAAGACGAAATACCTCTTAGTGGTGCTGTTTTGAATAAAGAAAAGCTCTGACGCTTCTAATTTTTGCTGCATTGGGACATCTTCCTGTAACTTACATTGTTATAATTTGAGTCTAGCTCTTTTGAGAGACTCTGCACTTAGAAGAAGATTACTGTCATGGTCTATGGTCACTTTTATTGCTTGCATAAACAAATGACAGGTAAAATTAACAATGGAATATTTTTATTGCAGACAGTAAATCTCAACTAATGAGCACTGCCTAGTAAGAATGTATCAATGCAGGCGATGGTGGTGGAGGTGGATATGATAGAGCCTTTTAAGGGACTCCTGGAGATGTACATGGAGCTCAGAAAAATAGGGGGCTATGGGTAACCCTAGGTAATTTCTAAGGTAAGGACATGTTTGAAGGGCCTATATTGTGCTGTAGGTTTTCTATGTTTCTATGTTACTTCATGTACATTTGCACTTGGCTACACTGTGCTGCAAATCACTTATTACTTTCATCCATAGAATTATACAATTAATTAACTATTTACATCAATTACACAGTTGTAAGTGCAACTAATGATAATTTCATCCGGTCTCTATTGCCCTTCTGTCACTGAATTCTTCACTACAAGGGGTTTGTAACATCTTTGTTGTATCCACTGCAGGCCCAAGTAATCCCAAATGGATTATTTCTCTGGATAAGCTCAAACACATGTATTCTCAAATACAGTTCTATAATTGTTGTTTTTAACATAATCATCTCCATATCTTTGACTAAGTTTTGCATTCTGGATTACCTTCTTCTTGGTGTCATTTGTACACACTGAATTCTACATAAAATTTTATGAAGAGGCTAACAACTCCTATAACTGACTATACAAGCTACAATTACATGTTACTTGTTACCATAAAATCAGTTGTTATGTCTTTGTGCCTCTTTTTATGGGATATTGCATTCCAATTCCCACTCTGAGCAACTGCCTGATCTGAACTTTTCCGCTTTCTACTTGTCACTTCTGAAGTCACCAAGTCAACTCCTTTGACCTTCTTTTCTCACATTATTTGAGGATCCTAGTGGTTACACAGCTAATGTTTTGGAAACTTCTCTGAACTTGCTCCTTGAAAATGTGGAAGCAATTTATAGACTGTTTCTCTTAACTGCCTGCCAGTGAGCATGGTTTGAGACAGCCAAGTTATTATCTAGGTGTGATGCCTTTGGTTTGGTCCACTGGGAGTGGATATTTTTCACTGAACTTAGTGCAAGAGGCTTAGACAGAGCAGGATTTGTTGCATGCATCCAAGAGAGCTTCTTGAAACAGTATGTAGATAGTTCAACTTGAGAAAACCATAAATCATAAGACATATGAGCAGAATTAGGCCATTTGCCCATCAAGCCTGCTCCGCCATTTCATCATGGTTGATTTATCTTCCCTCTCAGCCCCAGCTTCTGCCTTCTTCCTGTATCCCCGCATGGCCTGACTAGTCATGAATCCCTCAACATCTGCCTTAAATATACACAATGACTAGGCCTTCACAGCTGCCTCTGGCAATGAATTCCACAGATTCTCCAGTCTCTGGCTAAGGAAATTCCTACTCATCTCCATTCTAAAAGGATATCCCTCTATTTTGAGGCTTCCTCTGGTCTTCCCCCACCATAGGAAATATCCTTTCAACATCCACTCTATCAAGGCCTTTCAACATTCAATAGTTTTCAATGAGGTCACCCCTCATTCTTCTGAATTCCAGTGAAAAGAGACCCAGAGCCATCAAACGCTTCTCATATGACAAGCCTTTCAATCCAGGAATCATTTTCGTGAGACTATTGTATCATCAATGGATCAATTTAAGTGATAAGCGAACTGGAAAGGGTCCAATGGAGCTGGGAGAATGGCTTTAATGTGCTCCATGACCAGTCACTCAAAGCATTTCATAACAGTTAATGTTAATGCCACCAGACAATAATCATTTAGGCAGTTTGCTATCGCTTTCTTTGGTACAGGAATGATGGATGCCTCCTTGAAAACTGAAGGGACAATGGATTATTTCAGAGAGACATTGAATATATCCATCAGCTGGGCTGTGCAGTCTTTCAGAACCCAAACTAGAATATTATTGGGATCCACAGGTTTGTGTGGCCAGGGTCTTCTTCAACTCAGTTTCAGCCAGACAGAGTGCCTGCTCCCGAGAGAGGACGACTGCCCTCCTGACCAGCACTTTGTTCTGTGCATCAAACCAGGCATAGAAGACATTCTGCCTCTCAGGGAGTGAAGCATCCTGGTCGCTGACATGCAGGTTACTCTTGTAGTCTCTAATCCTCTGAATTCCCTGCCACTTGCACCTCATGTCTCCTGGTATTACAGAAATGGCTGTAAATTCTCTGAGGATGCTCCCATTTCACCAGTTTGATGAAGCAGGAAAGCACAGTTCTTGCTTCCCTGGGAGCTGTTGCATCCCTTGATCTAAAGGAGGCATCATGATCCCTCAACCTGACTTGGACCTGTCCAGTAAGCCATGGCTTCTTTTCCCTCACGTGGATGTGCTTCATGATGGCCTTCTGAAAATCCAAGTACACAACATTCAACAGTTTTCCTTTGTCTATTCTGCTTATTATTTCCTTAACGAATTCCAACAGATTTGTCAGGCAAGATTTTCCCTTAAGGAACCCATGCTGACTGCAGCCTATTTTATTATGTGCCTCCAAGTCCCCAGAATCACATGCTTAGCAATCAACTCCAACATCTTCTCAACCACTGAGGTCAAACTAACTGGCCTATATTATCCCTTTTCTGCCTCACTTCCTTCTTGAAGAGTGGAGCGACATTTGTAATTTGCCAGTCTTCTGGAACCGTGCAAGAATCAATTGATTCTTGAAAGACCATTACTAATGTCTCTTCAGCCACCTTGGCCAGATCTCTGGGGTGTAGATCTGGTCCACGTGACTTATCTACCTTCAGACCTTTAAGTTTCTCGAGAACCTTCTCCCTAGTAATAGTAACTTCACTCACTTCTGCCTCCTGACACTCTTGAACATCTGGCATACTGCTAGTGCCTTCCATAGAGTGAAGTCTGATGCAAAATACTTATTCAGTTCATCTGCCATTTCCTTGTCCCACATTACTACCTCTCCAGCATCATTTTCCAGCAGTCTAATATCTACTCTCGACTTCCTTTTTTATATCAGAAGAAACTTTTGGTATCCTCTTTAATATTATTGGCTAGCTTAACTTCATATTCCATATTTTCCTTCTTTATGACTTTTGTAGTTGCCTTCTGTGATTTTTAACAGCTTCCCAATCTTTTAACTTCCCAGTAATTTTAGCTCTCTTATATACCTTCTCTTTGGCTTTAGTGTTGGCTTTGATTTCTCTTATCCACCATGGTTGACTCATTCTGTGTTTAGAAAACTTCTTCTCCTTTGGGATGTATATGCCCTCTGCCTTCCAAATTACTCCAAGAAATTCCAGGTATTGCTGCTCTGACATCATCACTGCTAGTGTTCCCTTCCGATTGATTTTGGCCAGCTTCTCTGTCATGGCTCATGGCTTCTTTCTATCATTCCCTTTACTCCACTGTAATACTGATACACCTGACTTCAGCTTCTCCTTCTCAAAATGCAGGTGAATTCTATCATATTATGAGCACTTGACCCTAAGGGTTCCTTTCCCTTAAGCCCTCAACTGCTTAAGATTTAAGGTTGTTAATAAGGATAAGTCTGGACTTCAGAGGAAAGTGCTAAATTGGGGGAAGGCGAATTGCAATATTTTTAGGCAAGCACTAGGGAGAGCAACCGGTTTGGGGTAAATCCACATCTGGCATGTGGGACTCACTTAAACACCAGCTGATCAAAATTAAGGTCTGCTCCAGTAAGGAGGAAAAACAAGGTGACAAGGTTTGGAAACCTTGGATAATGGGAGATGTTGCAAGCTTAGTCAAACAGAAAAAAGAAGCATATGTAAGGTTAGGAGGTTGAAATCCAAGATATGTAAAGAAAGCAGGAAAGAGCTCAAGCGTGGAATTATGGTGGGTGGAGGTGGGGAAGTGGATAATAGGTAACCATGACATGTTCTTGGCAAATGGGCTTAAAGAAAATCTCAAAGCTTTTTATACCAACAATAAAAATGAGACAGGGCTCAGACCAGAGAGCGAGGAACAACTTGAGCTTTGACCGATTTAAGCGCGAGGCCAGGTTGGAAAGGTTGGGTTCGGACTGAATCGAGGTGGCGGGGCCCAGGCACGGAACAGTATCAAACTTGCCATCTGTGGATGTGGATGAGATGCCAAATGAGTACCTTGCATTGATACTTACCCAGGAGAAGTACATAGTGTGCTAATCATCTAGGGAATGCTGAGATCAAGAAGGAAGTGGTGGTGGGTCTCTTGGAGGACATGAAGATGGCTAAGTTTCCAGGATCTAATGGGATCTATCCCACATTACCGAGAGACAAATGTGGATATTTCTGGGATACGAACAAAGATCTTTACATTCTCTCAAGCCAAGATAAGGTCCCAGAGGACTGGAGAGTAGTTAATAATTATGAAGAGCAATAGTGATAACGCAAGGAATTTTATGTCAGTGAACCTCATATTAATGGTAGGGAAGCTGTTGAAGATGATTCTTCAGGATAGGACTTGGGAAGGCATGTGCTTGTTACTGATAGCATGACTTTCTGCAGGATTGGTCATGTCTTAGGGACAGGATTGAGTTTTTTGAGGGGATGACAAAGATAATTAATGAGGATAGGTCTGTAGGTATAGTCTAATAGACTTCAGTAAGGCATTTGACAAGATACCTCCTGGTAGGCTGATCCAGAAAATTAAAATGCATGTGATGCATTGTAGTTTGGTAGATTGGATTCAAGATTGGCTTGGTAATAATGGACAGACTGTAGTGGCAAGGAATACAATTCTGACTTGAGGTCTGCAGCCAATGGTGTTCAGTGCTGGGACCTCTGTTGTTAGTAATGTGTGTGAATAACTTCAATGAAAATGTAAATGGCTTGGTTAGTACATCTCTGGATGACACTAAAATTGGTGGAGGTTTGTACTATGAGGATTTTCAAAGGACTCAGCAAGATATAGATCAGTTGCAGGTATGGGAGGAGAATTAGCACATTGATGCGGGGATACTGTGAGGCACTGGATTTTGGGAGGTCAAGTGTAAGAGGAAAGTATGAAGTAAAGGGCAGGACTGTTAGAAATGGGATTGGTTTATTGTTATCACATGTAGCAGGGTATGGTGAAAAGCTTGTCTTGCATACTGTTCATAGATTACACAGTGCAGTGAAGCAGGCCACGGTAAACCAATAACAATGCAGAATGAAGTGTAACCGCTTCAGAGAAAGTACAGTGCAGGTGGACAATGAGGTGCAAAATAATAAAGGTATCATTGTTAACGAGAAATCATTGTTATTTGAGATATGGCTCACTACGGTGGTATCATCCGCGAATTTGGAGATGGAGTTAAAGCAGAATCTAGCCACGCAGTGTTGCGTATACAGGGAGTGGAGTTAGAGGCTGAAGATGCAATCCTCGCTGGTGTTGATGTACAGAGGGTGCTTGGGCTCCAAGTCAACAGCACCCTGAAAGTGCAGTGCAAGTGGATGGAGTGGGAAAGAAGGCATATGTCATACTTGACTTCCTTGGTCAAGGCGTTGAGTATAAGAGGCAGGAAGCCATGTTGCAATGCTAAAACTCTGGCTAGGCAGAACTTGGAATATGCGCAGTTCAGGTTGTGCCATTACAGGATGGATTTGGAAGCTTTGGAGAGGGTGCAGAAGGTTCACCAGGATGTTGCTGGATTAGAGTATTAACTGTAAGGAGAATTTGGATAAACTTGGTTTGTTGTCTCTGGAACACTGAAGGCTGAATGAATACCTGATAGAAGTACATAGAACTGAGAGGAATAGATAGTGGTTTTCCCAGGGTAGAAATGCCACATACTTGAGGACATACCTTTAATGTGTGAGGGGGACAGAGCTGAGACGTATCGATGTAAAGGTATTGCTGGAGGAGACTGCAAGACACAGGAAGCTGGAGTATATGGTGGTGGTGGCAGGTGGGGGATCCTGGTCTGGAAATATAGGGGTGGTCTACAAGCCCACATTTTAGGATATTTCCTGATCAACCAAAGTCGATGTAAGCCCCAGTATTACAGCAAACAGTATGGTGTCGTAGGGGAAGTACCTGTACATAATGTACTTGCTGGTAATAAACCTGAATGAGGCTGCAGGTATTCTAAATATTTGGGTGTCCAATTCTTTGGATGGTCTGAATGGGAGAATTGCAGCAATTATCTGTAAGCTTTAATTATCCAAAAATAATTTGTTCCAAAATGGGCGGCAGGTAATTTAAAGATGAAAAACAATGTTAAAGAAAAGACAAGTGTCTCTGCTGAAATAATTTAGAAGGGTGATGTTTGAATGTGTTGAATTCATCAGTTACTTTCCCCAACAATAATGTGAAGCTTATGTATCCTGATTAAGCTTGTACGAATAGATTGATTTTCTTGTGAAGAACTGAAAATCAATATCATATCCTGCGAAAAGACAGTAATGTTTGATGTGACCGGAGCTGAATTATATGCTTAGGGCACAATAGAATGTCACCAACATGAAGTTTTCAAACCATTATACTTATATTGCTTATTAGTATTATTCCCCTATATGCAGCTGGAATTTGGCCATCTGATACAGCTGGTAAGAGTTCTCATTCATCTTTCTGTAAGTCTTATTTGAAAATCATTATCTGCATTTATTGATTCGGTCATTTCAGAGGGTAGTTAAGATAGAGTATGTTGCTGTGGACCTGTAGCAACATACATACCACTCAGCAAATTTTCCTTTCCTCTAAGCGAATGAGTGAACCAGATAAGAGGTCTCAACTCACATCGTCAACTGATTATTCCTCTGTATAGATGCTGCTTGACCTGCTGCGTTCCTCCAGAATTGTGTGTGTATGTGTTACTCTGGATTTCCAGCATCTGCTGAATCTTCTGTGTTAATGATCCAGATAGGTTTTTATGACAATCCCGTGGTTTCATAACTGATACTAACTTTGCATTTCAGGGTTATTTCATCAACTTAACTTATAACCTCTTGAGTGGTGTGTTAGTATTTAAACTTGTGCCTCAGGTTGATTTTGATAACCAGCCATGTAATATAACGAATATGTTACTGTTTTCTTAAGAAAGTAACTATAGGTATCTGTAAAATGTAAAGGTATTCATGTTTGGAATTTCTCTGCAAGAAGTAGCTGAAGATCACCTATCACCAAGAATAGAGCTGGAGCAGTTCTTTGAGTGCAGGAAGTCAGAAAGAAAGGAGGCAAATGCTCAGCTTATCAGGCCATATCTGTAAGAGGTAAAAGAGCATGAGAGTAAGCTAACAGTTCAGGATGAGAGCCTCTTATAAAACAACTTACTCCAGAAATTTCTTCTGCTAGAAATGAAAAAGATTACAATAATTATTGGTAGTTATTTTTCAAGTTGTGTGTGCAGGGCAGGGCATGAAAGACATTCGATAAGCACGCCTGTCTCCAGCACAATCCTCAGACTGTGTTGGTCGTTGACACAAAAATGACAAGTTTTACTGCATGCTTCAAAGTTTTAATGTACATGTGACAAATAAAGGTAATCTTCGACTCTGCAACACAGCAGCAAGGTACCAATTTAACCTTTGGCCTGTTGTTAGTGTCCGAACATTTAGGATGGAAAACCACAGACTGGTTGATCGGTTGATTGATCCTAAGAGTCTTCCGTCTCGCTCTGTACTAGTCCGTTATGTGTCGACAGGATCTGGATTGAACCTTTGATGATCTGTTAGTTTGATAGAGGCAGCTGCCTATCCAACTTGAGAGGTGATATTTCTCCTAAAAGCTGACACCGGCTGAGCGACCAAGTGCCAGGTTAAAAAGCCAATAATTGGTGTCAGTGCAATACCCAACTTTAAATTCTTGTTAAACATGAAAAATTCAACGGATGATGAAAATCCAAAACAACACCCACAAAATGCTGGAGGAACCAAACAGGTCAGCTCGCATTTATGGGAATAAATAAACAGTCGATCTTTCAGGCTGAGAGCCTGCTTCAGGACTGGAAAGGAAGGGTGAAGCTGCCTGAATAGAATCATGGGGGGGGGGGAGGGGAAGGGGGAATAGGTAGAACGTGATAGGTGAAGCCACGTTGGTAGGAAAGGTAAAAGGGCTGGAGAGGAAGGAATCTGTTGAGGAGGAGAAAGGGAAGGAGGAGGGGACCCAGGGGGAGGTGCTAGGCAGGGGAGAAGTGATAAGAGGGCAAAGTGAGGAATAGAAGAAGGATGGGAAGGGCAGGGATTTTTTTTACCAGGAGAAATTGATATTCATGCCATCAGGTTTACTAAGCTGCCAACATTACAACCAGCCCTCCACCTTGCACTGCACGTTTAGTGGGATTATTTTTACCGGAATTATCCCATGGACTCTTTACTTGCTAGAGGCTGGTTATGGAGATTAGTGCCAGCAAAATTGATTTCATTTCCATTTAATAGAAAGTCAAAATGGCATCACTAATGTGGGAAAACATTGATTTTGTTTTTTCTCCTTTGCAGCTTTCCTTAATGTGAGATTATAAAAGTATTTCAGTGAAGTTCTATTGTCAGTCAGAGTTCAAGGTGAAACCATTGACTGCTTCAAAAAGTCTCTAGTAATCTCTCCAAGTATGCTGGTCTGTAAAATTGTTTTGCAAGCGAGTCAGATGGATTGATACATTTAGCATAGATTAATTCTTGCTATCTGTAATGGCATGCTGGTTTGCACTGTGACTTGGGAAAGCTAAAACACCTGGTTCTGATGAATATTCCAGCTATTGTTTCTGTTGTGGTGTGCCTACGTCAAGAGCCTGGCTACATAATTTTGTGAGTTGTTTTGTTGTTCTTTGTTCCAATGTTAATTCTGCGACAACCTGGCACTCAACGTCAGTAAGTCAAAAGAGCTGATCATGGACTTCCAGAAGGGTAAAGATGAAAGAACACATACCAATCCTCATAGAGAGATCAGAAGTGGAGAGAGTGAACAGTTTCAAGTTCCTGGGCATCAAGATCTCTGAGGATCAAACCTGGTCCCAACATATCGATGTAGTCATAAAGAAGGCAAGACAGCAGCTATACTTTATTAGGAGTTTGAAGAGATTTGGTATGTCAACAAATACACTCAAAAACTTCTATAGATGTACCATGGAGAGCATTCTGACAGGCTGCATCACTGGTATGGGGGGGTGGGGGTGGGGATGGGGGGGGGTAGGGTACTGCATAGGACCGAAAGAAGTTGCAGAAGGTTGTAAATTTCATCAGCACCATCTTGGGTATTAGCCTACAAAGTACCCAGAACATCTTCGAGGAGCGGTACTTCAGAAAGGCAGCATCCATTATTAACGACGTCCAGCACCCAGGGCATGCCCTTTTCTCACTGTTACCATCAATTAGGAGATACAGAAGCCTGAAGGCACACACTCAGTGATTCTGGAACAGCTTCTTCCCCTCTGCCATCCCATTCCTAAATGGACATTGAATTCTTGGACACTACTTGGCTTTTTTTAAATATATAGTATTTCTGGTTTTTGTATGATTTTAATTGATTCAATATATGTATACAGTATAAAGTATACTGAATAAGATTTATTTATTATTATTATTATTTTATTTTTTTCTTCTGTATTATTTATTGCATTGAACTGCTGCTGCCAAGGTAACAAATTTCACGTCACATGCAGATGATAATAAACCTGATTCTGATTCTTAATCATTAATTCCGCTCTCCCTCAACAGATGCTGTCTGACCTGCTGAGTGGTTGCACCATTTTCTATTTTTATTTTCTTCTTTTTTGTCTTGGTTTTATATCCAGAATAACCTTAAGGATCACAGAGGAGACCAGTGGACAGAGTCCTTGTGTAATCATTTAAAGTTAGTGTTTGTGGTACCATAGATTGTCTAGAAGCTGGCGTTTTGCAATGAAGGAAATACAGAACTAACGATTGGGCTTGACGAGAATAAAGTGAAGTTGTGTGGATTTAGTCCCTTCAATGCCAACAGTAGCTGTTTCAATCTGCGCTCAAGTTGCCACTTTATTAGATACACCTGTATGCCTAGGTAATGCAAATGTATAATCAGCCAATCATGTGGCAGCAAATTAATGCACAAACAGGTGCAGACATGGTCAAGAAGTTCAGTTGTTGTTCAGTCCAAGCATCAAAAATGTGATCTAAGTGGCTTTTATCGTGGAATGATTATCGATGCCAGACAAGGTGATTTGAGTATCTCAGAAACTGCTGATCTCTTGGGATTTTCGCTCACAGCAGTCTCTAGTGTTTACAAAGTTTGGTGCGAAAATCAAAAAAGAAACATCCAGTGATCGGCAGTTCTGTGGACAAAAATGCCTTGTTAATGCGTGAAGTCGGAGGAGAATGGCCAGAGTGATTCAAGCTGACAGGAAGGCGACAGTAACTCACTTTCCACCTGTTACAACGGAGATGTGCAGGAGAGCATCTCTAAATGCACAGCACATCGAACCTTGGAGTGGATGGACTGCAGCAGTGGAAGACCACAAACACTCAGTCGCCACAGGGTGTATCTAATAAAGAGGAATACTGAGCAGTACATAGCATCTTTAATGTGGCAAAACCTCTCCCGATGCTCCACAGAGCCATTGCAAAGAAGTGTGACTTTGATCCATATTTTGTCCTTGGGACTTCTGAAAGTGCTTTATTGCCAATAAATTGCTTTTTGAAATGTGGCCCTGTAATTCTGTGGACGGGGTTTTGGCTTGGATGAAGAAAAATGTGAACACTCGGCTAAGTCTTGCTGACTCATTTTCTCCCTTGCATTCAGTCGTTCTGTGCTGGTCTGAGTGAGGAGGGGCCAGAGCTGGCAACCTAAAGTATCCTGGACTTCAGCAGTGTCACTTCACTGACAGGCAGTGCCTCCAGATGTGAGATGAGGAAAACCAGTCCTGAAAAAAAAAAACGCCAGTCTGTTTGTGCAGCGGGACTGGCTCCAGAGGCTGTGTTGTGTGGGATGTGGGAATTCTGGAAGACCTCCAAGCTCCTGGATAACCACATCTACGCAGAGTGCACCGAGGGGCAGTTCAGTGACCTTTCAGGTCACGTGGGAAAATGAGGAGGTGATAGATAGGAGCTATAGGGAGGTAGTCACCCCTAAGCTTCAGGTACCTCTGTGGCAGTCAGGAGTGGGAAAGGAAATGGGTTGCCCCTGTCACTCTTCCCCTCAACAATAATTATGGAGTTGAGGGGACGATCTACCAGGGGGAGCTGCAGTGACCAGGTCTCTGGCACTATGGCTCAGAAGGATAAGGGGAGAGACGGGGAGTGCAGCAGTGATAGGGGATTCCATAGTTAGAAAGAAGGCAGCAGGTTCCATGAAAGTGAAAGAGACACCCAGATGGTATTCCATAGCCTTCTGCCCTTCTATCAGATTTCCCCTTCTCCAGCCCTGTATATCTTTCACCAGTCACCTTACTAGCTCTCTACTTCACCCCACACCCCCTCCTGGTTTCACCTATCACCTTGTGTTTCTTCCTCCCCTCCCCCCTCCTAGTTCTGACTCATCACCTTCTTTTTCTCCAGTCCTGATGAAGGGTCTCGGCCTGAAACGTCGACTGTACTCTTTTCCATAGACGCTGCCTGGCCTGCTGAGTTCCTCCACCATATTGTGTGCGTTGCCCAGATAGTATATTGCCTTCCAGGCACCAGGGTCAGGAATGTCTCAGATCGAGTCCACAGTGAGGGTGAGCAGCCAGAAATCTTGGTACATATTGGCACCAGTGACATAGGTAGGAAAAGCGAGGAGGTCATGAAGAGAGATTTTAGGGAGCTAAGTAGAAAGCTGAATAGCAGGACCTCCAGGTCGGTAATCTCTGGATTGCTCCCTGTGCTGTCCATCAGTGAGGATGATTTGGCTGAAGAACTTAAAGAATTTTGAGAGAACTAGAATATAAAAGCAAGGATGTAATTCTGAGGCTTTATAAAGCATTGGAGAAGCCTCAGTTGGAGTATTGCGAGCAGTTTTGGGCTCCTTATCCAAGTAAGAATGTGTTGACCTTGGAGATGTTCATAAGAATGATTCCAGGTATGAAATGGGTATCGTATGAGGAGCATTTAATGGCTCTGGGCCTGTACTTGCTAGATTTAGATGAATGAGGGGGATCTCATTGAATCCTATTGAATGTTGATAGGGCTGATAGAGTGGATGTGGAGAAGGTGTTTCCTCTAGTGGGGAAGTTTAGGACCAGAGGACACAGCCTCAGAACAGAGGGCTGTCCACTTAGAATGGAGATGAAGAGGAATTTCTTTAGCCAGAGGGTGGTGAATCTGTGGAATTCATTATCACAGGTGGCTGTGAAGTCCAGGTCTTCGGGTGTATTTAAGGTGGAGGTTGATAGGTTCTTGATTAATCAGGGTGTGAAAGGTTATGGGAAGAAGGCACAAAATTGGGTTGAGAGGTGAAAATGGATCAGCCATGATGTTATAGTGAATATGGTGATATGCAGACTCGATGGGCAGAATGGCTTAATTCTACTCCTAAGTCTTATGGCTTTATGGCCCAAGCTCACCTAAACACAAGAGGTACTGCAGATAGCTAGTAGAAATCCAGAGTAACAAATACAAAATACTGGAGGAACTCAGTAGATAATGCAGCATCTATAGAGAGGAATAAATAGTTGAGATTTTGGGCTGAGATGCTTCATCAAGACTTCATCACTCGGGTCTCGGCCTGAAGTGTCGACAATTAATTCCTCTTCACAGATGTCCTGACCTGCTGACTTCCTCCAGCATTTTGTGTACATTACCCTGAAGCATCCCTAAAAACTGACAGTTGGTGAAGACCATTTCTCTAAGTGAGGGGGCAGTTCAGTGGCAGGGTAGAGGGGAGTTCAGTAGCAGAGTGAACTGGAACAGATGGTGTTTCAGATCACACTGTCAGTAAGTCTGGACATCCACACTTGACAGCGGTTATGTAGAGTCCCAGACTTACTGCAGTTTTAATGAAAAACTTGCTTTGAAACTGCTGGCAATAACCAGCGAAATATTGCTCAGTGTCCTCTAGTCACAGAAGAGGAAGAGCAGCCACTGATTTCAGCACAATTACAAACAATTGGGGCACATTACCCTTCAGTTCCAGGAGAAACAGATTGTCAGCTCATTCCGACTCAGCTCTTAGTCTCTTAGTTTGTTTTTTGAGTGACAGTTCGGATTAACTGGATTTTAAGTAACCTTCAAGCCAAAGCCTGGTCTTTTCTTTCATTGTGGTTAGCGTTTTTGCTGGAAGAGAAGGTGCAATATTTTGATGAGAAGTGCCCATGGACAGATCGTGTGATGTGATTTGTATCTGGGGGAGTGGTAGCTGCTGCAGGATGCAAAAGGGTTAATCTGAGACTGTGCTTAGTAAGTGAGATGGGGCTGCTTACTTAACCTGATCTGCACTGCCAACAGTGCACAGCTTATTCCCTAGCCCTGCGCACTAAACAGTTGGGCAAACCCAGGATCATCAACCTTTCTGGAGCTGAGAATCACATCGACGTATCAAATTGTGTGAGTGGGCTACATAATTACATTGATATGCAAGCTCCCATGCGCAGAAAATCCACACACCCACATGCCCCAATTCAACCCTTCACTCAAAAACTGGGAAACCAAAGTACACAAGACCACATATCTGTACAATAGACAAACTTCCTCCAGCTATAAAAAAGTAAGCCTCTGCCTACACAAGTAAAGTGATTTGGGTACAAAATACAACTCCTACTAGCTCATAAATACACTTGTAAACTTTACCAGTGCAACATGGAAGAACCCCATTGAACTTGATGTGTTAGATAAGGCAGATGTAGATGAGAGTTGCTCTGCAGAGTCCCAATTTTCTATCTTAATACATAAAAAAGATGGCCAAGTTCTATCCTTTAGGAAGTTTGTTTATTTTCTTCTGGAGTGCTGAGTACAGATGACCGCAGCTGCAACCCTTGCAGACAATAACCGGAATCAAAACAGTGACAAAATTACTTTGCAAAAGCACCGTGACCCTTAATGACTGGGAGAAGGAACAGCTTCCAACAATGCACAATCAGATGTACCTTGCTGCAAAAATTACAGCATAGACACAGTGTCAGCTTGGTCCCTGGTAAATTTGAGAAGTTAGCAGGGAAGTTCAGGAAGTTATCTTCATAAGCGTAGAGGAATTTCCTTGGCACTGGAGCTGAAGCTAAGATAGGAGTGTTTCAAATGAAAGACAAAAAGAAGCAGCAGGAACTTAATGTAGATAAAATGCACTCATAGGTTTCCTTTAGCATGTCAGCTCTGGTATTCCGTCACTGAACCTCTAAACCTCTCTATATTCCTCCCCTCTTTTAAAACCCTTTTTCTAACCTAATTCTCAGATTGAGCTTTTGCTCATCTGCCATAATATTGTCTCCTTTGGAAAATTGTGTGATATGTTATGGATTTTTTTTTAATTGATGAGGACATATAGTATAAATACATTGACACTGGGCAGTGAGCTAATGTGTGCTGCAGTTTCATATTGTGCTGAAGGTAGTTAGGGTTCTCAGTTTTGGGTTTTGCTGTTATAGCTGTCCACAGTTTTACCAAGTGAAGTTTCAGCTTTTGTTGCAGCTGTGCACAAGGTAGCCTGCCAGCCTGCCCATGGAGTAAAATGCATTACAGTAGTTGATTATTTAATCTGGATCCAGAATCTAACTTACTTTGGTTTGAGGCAATTTCTGTTCAGTAAGTTTACAAATGCAGAGGTGTTGTTCCAAAATTCCACCGCAGCTTCTGGGGAAATTAAGATCATATAATGAAATTTGGGATTACAAAGCTGGTATCAGTTTGTGTCAATGGTGACTGTGTTCCTACCAAATTATCTACAAAAAATAATGGTTCTTTAATGTCCTTAAAACTTTTCTTAGAACAATTATTCATTAGATTGAGCATCATGGCTTGACATTAGTGCATTACGTTTCTGCAATTCTCTGAACTGTTTGTTTATGAATATGTAATGCTTTGATGGTAACTTTCTCATAGTTTTATTTAAGTCTAGGACAGTAATTTCAGTGGAGTCATTGTGGAGGTTTTCCAGTTAGGGGGTAGGGACATTAACACAGGATATTTAGATGGGTGTCCACATCTCTGTGTGAGATGTCTAATATACTTGTCTCTAATGTATACAGCAGGAATGCTGAAAGTGGTCCTGTTATGTTTTATAACTCCAGAAACTGATCAAAAGAAAAATGTAGGACTCCAGAATACTGGTATACGTACTTACTTTCATTTTTTTTTGTGAAGCGCTTACATATGACATAAGCCATTCATGTTGTCATGGCTATCCCTCGAGGTTGAGGGTGATGGTCTTCGTTCCATTGATCTACCACAGAATGAAGATGCCTGTGCGTGTATTTGTTTAATGTGTACTTGATGTTGCACTCCAAGAAGCACACGATACTTCACAAATCAACCAACTGATTCCAATGGCGCGGAAACCACGACGATTGGAGCTGATGAATTTGTTGCAGCCTTCATCCGCCTTCACAGCTGTTGAGCTTGAAGCAACTTTGTCCGCCTGTTCCACCATTGAGGTCTTGGTTGGAATGTCATTTGTCAGGGACCTCACCCTCGACCTTACCTCCATGGGTGACCCTACCGGGAGCATAGCTCTAGATGGCATCGCTCTTGGGATCTCAGGACCACACAAGCTTCTCCACCACGACAAAGGTGACAATCCACGGAGAAGGTCATGCACTTATTACATATAACACAATTAATTATGTAAACAAAGAATGCTTAAACAAACAATATAATTACAATATTACTCAAATAGTACTGAAATTGCTGAAAACTCTGCACTTCTCCCTGGCTTAGCTATAAATTCCAAAATCAATATAAAATGTATCTCAACTCAAATATATAACTTCTTGCACTCTAATCAGTGTTCTATATAATATGACTACTATGTAGGCATACACAGCATAGTAAAATTTAAGTGGTCTCATTCAGGCCTGAAGATTTGATTGCTCTGGAGGATGTCATACTCTTGTAGGATAATGTCTTTCTTGACAAGCAAGGGGGAGGTCACTCTACCTGGCAAGTGAGACTTGTGGCTGTGAAGCAACCACATGTTCAGGAGCCACCTCCATAGTGTGTGTAGGAGATCACTGTTGGACTGCAGGAAGTGGTTTTGACAGCTCTGGGCACCTTTTTTCTCTAACAATTGACTCTTCCAGGACAATGGAGGCCATTTCCAGGGATGAAGAGGAGCTACTCTTGGCATCTTCTGGATGTGTTGGCATCCCAAACAGTGCATGACAAGCTGCTCCATCTGCTAATTTCTTGCAGGCCACCAGATAAAGCTTCAAGCCAATGCTTTAATTCTGATCATGCCTAGATGACTGGCATGTAGCTCCACCAATATGTCAGCTCTCATTTTGGATGATTTGACAACTCTCAATCCCCATATAAAGCAACTCTCATCAAGGGCAGCTTCAACCTGGTGCTGGTAAAAATAGGGAAACTGGAATTTCTGCTGCACGTTCTAACTATTTTGGGTGGTCATGTAGATCTGAGACAGTATGGGATCTTTTCTACTTTCCCTTTGGATCACCTCTGCCATAATAGAGAGACTACTGATTCGCATTAGGCAGAATATATCAAGAAGAGTGTCCTCTTTTGTAAATTTTTCAGGTATTTCATTTTCCAAGGGTAAACAGGATAATCTATCAGGATTTCCATGATTAGTTGGCCTCTTGATTTCAATCTTCTAGTTGCGTCCTCCAAGAAACAGAGCCCATCTCTGCATCCATGCTGTTGCTATTAGTGGAATACCCTTCTGTGGATTGAAAATAGACACTCATGGTTGATGAGGGTAAACTCTTGCCCATACAAGTCCTGGTTGAAATGTTTTACAATGCAAACTAGACTCATGGCCTCTCTATCAATCTGCATGGATTTTTTCTCTGCAGCAGTGAGGAGACATGATACAAAGGCTATGGGGTGTTCACTTCCATCACTCATAGCATGTGACATGATTGCACTTATGCCATAAGGTGAGGTATCACAGGTAAGTTTCACAGGATGACGCAGATCATAATGTGTGAGTACAGTGTCTGACATCACCATTGCCTTTGCCTTTTATAATTTCTACCCACCTCACGCTGTCCATTGCTATTTCTTCCTAATCTGTAGTAATGGGTGGAGCACAGTAGCCAGATTTGGCAGAACCCTGTTGTAGTAATTGACAAATCCTAGAAAAGACCACAACTATGATGCGTCCTTTGGCCTTGGAGCATCCACCACTGCTTGTGTAAATCTTGTGTCTCCATGGTGTGACCACCGTAAGTAATGTTTGTTTTAGATCATTCACACTTGTTGCATTGTGCTCTAAGCCCATAATCTTCTAATCTTTTTAATGCCGTCTTGAGATTTTGGAGGTGTTCCTCATCATCCATACCAGTAAGAATGGTGTCATCCATGTAACACTAAGTGCCCAGGCAGTCTGGAAGCACCTGGTCCATAGGTTTCTCCCAGAGTGCAGGTGCAGATGCTACACTAAAAATAAGAATATTTTAGTGATAAAGCCCTTTGTGAGTGTTTATGGTGAGAAACACTTTGGAATCTTTCTGTATGTAGGACTCAGCTGTCCACTTTCTGTTTCCTTTCAAAGATATCCTCTATCCTGAGCAAAGGGGATTGATCTGCTTACAGTACTGGGTTGATGGTATCCTTAAAATCACCGCAGTTCAATTCTTCTTGGCTTCTGGGACACTGGTATTGTGCATAGGCTCCACTTAACCTCAGAAAGAATTCCTTCAGCCTCCATATAATCTAGCTCACTGGCTACTTTATTACAGATGTTATAAATAATCAGACAGGCTTTGTCAAACTTGGGTGTAGCATTTCCATTTAACACTATTTTACCCTTAAAATGTGAGTTTTCCAGTGCCATCCTTGAATATTGCTATGGCATTATCAGTACCTTTCTCAGTTTGTTTCCAGTTGACTCTTTTTCAGGGGATATGGCATGTAAATGATGGATGTATTTCCAATTAAGTTGTAGTTGTCTCAGCTAATCACAGCCCCACAATGCTGGCCTCTCCTGTTTTTTCCACATACAAGCCCAACACGGCCTATCGGTTGTATTTCACTGTTACAAATGTCATTTCCACTGGAGTTATCTTTTCTCCAGTACAAGTTCTCATCAACATATTTGCAGGCTTCAGTTCAGTATCTTTGACATGTCATTCAAGCTCGTTTTGTGGAATGACTGAAACAGCTGAACCAGTGTCTAATTCCATTTTAATTAATTTGCTGTTCACTTCTGGTGTAAACCATATTTGCTTGTCTCTTGTTAGTTTTCACATTGTAAATCTCAGGGCTACTCAGTCCTGAGTCATTCTCATCATTATCACATTTTTCATCAACAACAAACAGATTAGTGGTCTTTTTGAAACTGCAACTTAACTGTTTATCTTTTTCGCTTCCCTGTGTAGTCAGTTGTTTTCCTGCCCAACATGCTCTTTGTATGTGTCCAAATTGTTGCATTTTCTGCAAGTTTTGCCTTTTAAAACTGAATTTGTCTGGTGTATGTGAGCCCCAGCCACAATGGTTTAGATCATGCACGCTTTCATTCCTGACTGCAACTCAATTGCGCTTGGCTGCTAATTCCATTGATACAGCACTTTCAACTGCTTTTTTAAAATGTGAGTTGTACCTCAGTTAGGAGCTGTTTATGAATACTTTCTTGTAAGATTCAACAAACTGAACATTCCCCTAGTCATCATTAAGCCCATCACTGAACAGACAAAGCTCAAACAATTTCTTCAGTTCAGCCATGGAAGCTGAAATGGACTCCCCTTCAATTTAATTCTGCTTATGAAACCTAAATTGTTCTGCAATCAACAATGGGATTAGTTCTAAATATTCCTGCATAATATCAGCAAAGTTCATTTCAGTTAGATTGGTTGGAACAGTTAAACTTCTAATCAAACTGTATGTTTTTCCGCTTATTACACTCAGCAACACTGGCACTCATTTCTTATTAGTTATTCCATTTGCTTTAAAATACTGTTCAATTCATTCAGTATACCCCATCCAGTTGTATGTTGTACAATCGAATGCATTTACCTTTCTGATGTAGCCAGCCATTTCTGCTTTTTTAAATTTACTATTATTACTGTTTATGAACCTATGAATTTCATCCATTTTCTGTCTTTTTTTTACCTCAACTGTTTGTCTTCCCTTCTGAGGAAACACATACTGCACTTTTTAAAAATTCGATTGTCCCTCTCCCCTTCCAAAGAAAAAAATGTTATGCACTTCAATAGGTAAGTAGTTGTCTTTGGATTACTTTAAAACTGCCTTGTCACCACTGTTATATTTTATAATTCCAAAAACTAATTGAAAGAAAAACATGGGAGCCCGAAATACTGGATACACTTTGTTTTTTTTAGTGAGGCATTTGCATATGATATGGTGGCATAATGACGTATGCCATTCATAAATTCTTATAAATGACACAATTAATTATGTAAACAAATAAAAAATGCTTAGTAAAACAATGTATTTAGAATATTATTCAAATATTACTGAAATATTAAATACACTACAGTCTCTGTACATGACTGTGTTTCAATGTGCTAGATTTAGAACAACATAAACAAAATGCTGGAGAAACTTAGAAGGCCAGGCAACATCAATGGAAAAGAGTAACCAGTTGTTGTTTTGGGCTGAGTCTCTTCTGGCCCAAGATATTGACTGTTTATTCTTTTCCACAGATGCTGCCTGATCTGTTGAGTTCATCCAGCATTTTAAGTATGTTGCTTTGGATTTCCAGCATCTGCAGATCTTCTCCTGTTTGTGATGCTAGACTTGCCTTCAGCTCAGGCCCTGGAAAATCTCCCCAAAAATCTCCTCTGCATTGTCAAACAAAACTATCTTGTGCTACAACAGACAGAATTTTTTTGTGATACCGACATCAGTGTAATGATTGGCACTTGAAATGTAAGTAACATTTAGCCAGTAGTTCTGACCGTTGTTTAGCATCCACAATGTGCACAATATACAGATTTCAGACAGTAGTACAAATGAGTATATTCTGGTATGCAGCAACTATGATGATTACAAGATATAAATTCCTTTTGGCTTTCAGTTGAACTTTGATCTCATCATCTTTAGCCTGATGAGGTCAGAGCATTTTATAATTCATTCTTGACAGGATTGAATTCTAAATGAATGATTAACTTTTAAATCAGCATTGGAAAATGTGCATCAGGCTTGCAATTAAACCTTCTGTGCCACAGTGGACAGAATGTCTTTGTATGCATATCATAAACAGAAGAGATGCTGCAGATGCTGGAAATCAGGAGTATCACACATAAAATGCTGAATGAACTCAGCAGGTCAGGCAGCATCTATGGAAAGGAATAAAGAGTCAACATTTTGGGCCAATGAAGGGTCTTGGCCTGAAACGTCTACTATTAATTCCTTTCCACGGATGCTGCCTGACCTAATGAGTCCTCCAGCGTTTTGTGTGTGTAGCACTAATCGGCATTTCATGTTTGGAGAGGATAGCTATCTGCTTAAAAGATACCAAACATTACTGTTGGATCTTAACCAATAATATTCTATAGGCATTAGGAAAATGTGACATTTGTTCTTTTTTTCCTCAATAGTTGATTGTGTTTTTTTTTGTTGAGGCACTATTTCATTTCCTCTTCTTTCAAGTGTACAGTCTGAAGCTGAACAGCATGAACAATGTTGCTAGATGGAATTTTTTTATGGAACATTGTTACACTACTGAATCTCCAAGCTTAATATTCTTTGTCATTTCAATCAAATTAGAATGACAAATCTAATTCTAGATGAGCTGTCATGATGGGACATTGAGCTAAGCAGATCAGTTGCTGCTACTTTATATCATTTTGAACATTTCTCTTGCAGAGTGTGCAGTGCCAGCTGCTCCTTGGGGTTTCATTAAAGAGAGATTGCCTGGAAAATATTTGTTCTGCTCTGTCACTGTATTAATGTTAAAGTCTTTCCTTTCCATTTTCACATTACCTGTGAGATTTTCAATAGCGAAGGGGAAAACTCTTTTCATTCCTTTTGCACCTTCACAAGGCATCAAACATTAACATCCCTTTGCTTCCCCCCCCCCTCAAATAGCACTAGAATTCTGGCAGGCCTGCTTAATGGGGAGGGGGGGGCATTGGCAAGTACATAATGTACATTTTGAATATTGTTAGCACAAATCCTTGGGCTGATGCATTTTGAATTTTACCGCAGTGTATTGGGAGTTTTGTATGTAGTAGAAAATATCGTATGGTAATCTGTCAGGAGGTGCCACTGTAGTTTCAAGTATTCTACCCATTTATATATTTCTATTCTATCGTAGTTAATAGTTTTAAGTGATAGATCTGAACTGATAGTATTCTCTGATAATTGTAATGTTCAGGGAAATGGGTACTTGGATAAAATTATCTTCTTGCTGTAATGTGCTCTCGGATAGACCCTAAATCAGGCATGGGCATGGGGGCCATATGCTTTTTAATCCGGCCCGCAGAACTTGATGAAATTATATTAATAAACCTTGTTAACGTTTTTTCCCCGCAATTCTGGAGTTTTCCCAATAGATGACGCACTCTATATACATTGACCTTTGTTGAGGTGCAGCGTATTACTCCACATTTGCGCTTTACTCTTTGTTCGGCTCGACCTATTTGTGTGAACAGGCGTTCAGCGTCATGAACATCAACAAAGCCAGCCACAGATCCAAGTTAACTGACCAACACCTCAGATCCATCCTGAGAATCGCCACAACAAAACTAAATCCAGACTTTGATGCGCTGGCTAAAAAGGGAGACCAACAACACTGTTCGCACTGAAATTAAAAATAAGTTTCTTCGTTGTGTTATGTAAAAAATGCATTTGAAAATATTTTTTTCAATAAGCCTTACATGTTACATGTCATTTCTGTTAAGTGATGGACATGAGTAGTGCGCAGGTGCACGTACGTTCTCAAAATACAAAAATGCGCTCCAGATCAAATAACGCGCTCCGCATACTGGCGCGCTGTCAGTGTTCTGTCCTTGTGCTGGTCGTTGTTGAGTTTTGGCACAGGGGACAATTGAATAAGAAGGAGCAGGACAAGTAGACCTGCATCTCCTATAGTTTTTGAAATAAAGACAGTCAGGAGGAGAGTGATGATGATAATATCTTGAAGGGTAACAGAATTTTCAGTGCTTTAAAATAATAACTGTTACTAATAAAAAAAAGCTGTATTTTATTCATTTAATTTTCAGTGTTTTAAAAGTCATTTCGATAAATAGCTAAGTACCATGGGACTTCAAAGACAGGTATTTTGTTGTAATGCATTTGTTCATTTTCAATTGAAATTAAAGCACATGTTTTCTACATATCCCATGATATTTTATTTTCTCTTATGAGGTGTATTACCAAAACGCTCTGTCCATCTGCTCCTGGTCCGGCCCCCCTGTCAAATTTTAGAACCCTTTGTGGCCCACAAGTCAAAAAGTTTGCCCACCCCTGCCCTAAATCCATCAATATGGCAAAGCTGAGTTTCATCTGAGGGAAACAGAAATCAAGATGACATACGGGGCTTAACCTCTTTAATGCCTGTTCTAGTTGTTGGCCATTGATGAATATTGACAATGGCTTTTGGACCAGTGAAAAATATTATTTCCTGATATATTAAATTCAATATCAAAGCAAAAATAAACTTAATCTAACAGACTTTTACCACCCTTTCTCAGCTGGTCCTTTGGTTTCTTGATCTCTACCCTAACTAAGACATTCCTATTGTTCTATTGTTCTTTTCTCTCCAGTTTTGAAATTTGCTCAGTTCTGATGAAATGTTATTACCTGAACATTGCCTGTATTTCACTCCCTACAGATATGATTTGGCTTACGACGAAATTCCAGTATTTTCTGAATATAATTGTGTAAAATCCAATATCTCTCATAAAAAAATACACCCAGTAACTTTAGCAGATTTTCAATTTCTTCGCAATAATAAAAAAGTCCTTTCCCATAATGTTATATTTTTGGAACATTGGTTTTTGATTAAGTTATGTTTTTCTCTGACAGATCAATGGAGCCCCACTAACCTGGATCTAATAGATCATTCCTGTGCAGGGACTGGGGTGTTGGTCAGAGAGCTACAATGTGTTCTTCTTCCACACAGTCCAAAGTGACAAAAGAAATGAATGTGCTTTGTGATTTTTTAAAATGGCTGACCCTTGTAATAAAACTGCATTCTGAATTATATTTCTGCTTTGTTTGGTAATCTTTAATATCACTCTGTAAATTTGACCTAGAAATTGTAAGCCAGACTTCCATAAGTAGTCATTGAGAATTCATGTGCATTGGTTAATGTTCAAGGTATTACCCTTCTTTAAAAAAAAATAAATTCTATGGTTAGAAAGAAGAGTATTTTAGAGCATTTTTCACAATGGGGTTCAGTTGGATCATCTCTGGGATGTTTCACCATGTGTCCTTGTGCCACTATTTGCTCTACCTTCTTCATTCCATATGGCTATTGGCTGGCCAACACATTTGTCCTTGTGAGGCACTGACTTCCTGCACCATTTGGACCATGAGCAGATACTGTCTTGTCCACTCAACAGTCAACCTCCTTCTTCCCTCTCCCAGTACTTCAGGGATGAAACGCCATAGACTCCAGGAAAGTTTAAAGATGCTTTGAAACTTCCGCATACTAAAGTGTACTAAGGCCTTGTTGGGTTCACTTACTGACTTGCTGAGTTTTCCAGTATTTCTGTTGTTGTTTGAGATTTCAGCACCTGCCGTTTTACTTGTCTTTCCACTGCCCTCCTGTGCCAGGAACGGTGTTACAAATGATATGTTCAAGTGATTTATAAATATAATATAAAGAAGAATGATAATGACTTATTTTGAGGATTATTGTGTGTGGGTGTCTTGGTAAGCTGGTTAGAAAAGTATATGAAATTTGACATTTTTGACTTGATGAAATAGCCATATGCAAAACAGAAATACAGACATCATGCTGTATTAAGCATTTGAAAACAAAAAAGACACAATAAATTCAGCTGAATTGATATTACATTATTTATTAGTTTTTAAACTAATGTGAGTTTTCATGGTATCCTGGTAATAACCTTTTCCTCAATGTCAGCAAAACACGAGCATTCGTCATTAACTTCAGGAAAGGGAATCACTGTGCACAAGCTTCTGCCTGTATCAATGGTGTTGAGGTTGAGCACTTCAGGTTCCCGGGGTGAACATCACCAATAGCCTGTCCTGCTCCAAACAGGTTGATGCTATGGCCAAGAAAGCTCACCAGTCCCTCTGCTTCCTCAGGAAGCTAAAGAAATTTAGCAAGTCCCCATCGACCCTTACTAATTTTTATTGATGCACTGTAGATGTTTTACAGCTAGGTATGGCAACCACCTGCACATGACCACAAGAAACTGCAGGCAGTTCTGAACTCAGCTCAGTGCTTCACAGAAGCCAGCCTTCCCTCCATGGACTCCACCAGCAGTTTTCATTGCATCAGTAAAACAGCCAGCCCCCTCCCACCCTAGGCATTCTTCCTTCTCCTCTCTCCCATCAGACAGAAAACATAAAGTCTGAAAGCATGTATCACCAGGCTCAGGGAGAGCTTCTACCCCACTGTTACAGACTATGAAGTGGATCTTTGCGATGATAAGATGGGCTCTTCACCTCATAATTTACCTGCTAGTGACCTTGCACTTTATTGTTTACCTGCTTTGCACTTCCTCTGTTACGTTTTATTCTGTAGCATTATTGTTTTACCTTGTTCTACCTCAGTGCCCCGTGTAATGATTTGATTTGTATGAACAGTGTGCAAGGCACTGTAGCTTGGTACATGTGACAATAATAAACTAATAATTATTCAAGTGAGCCCCAATATAAATTTGAAGAATGGTATCTCATTTTCTCTGTGGGATATTACAGCTTTAAGGATGCAGTACTGAACTTACAATGTCAGGTAGTCACTCCGATCTTTCCCTGTCTCCATGGATGTGACTATACCTTTCTATTTCAACCTGTGTCTTTTTCCCTTCTCAATTGTCTACTGCTGGTTCTTTAAGTTATTTTTAAGTTGACAAAATTGATCTGCATTCTAGCATGTTCTGGCCTTTCAAAACAATCTGTTGACAAACTTCAAACTGTTGCTGCTAGACATTGAACTAAAACCAGGATTAATGAACATATCACTCCTGTATTAACAACTCTACATTGGCTTCCTGTATTGATTTTAAAGTACTCTTATTTCTTTTTAAAGCTCTTAATGGTCTGGGACCAGGGGACATCACAGAATCATTTTCATTTTATAATCCTGCTTGAGCTCTCAGGTCTTCTACCGCTAGTCTCTTAAATTTAAACAATCTCCCTTAAAAGATAAATGGCAGGTCATCTTTTTTGAACTACACTCCTAAACTGTGGAATTCAATATCTAAAGCTATAAGGGATAATGTCCCAGTTGACACTTAAACTCCAGCTCAAAGGTTAGTTATTTCACTTTGCTTTTAACTAACGTCTTTTTGCTTTTAATATTGCTATTTATGTTTATTTTTTATTTTATTTTTATTTTTGCACTTTTATCCCACCGTAAATCACTGAACTATATCATCTTAACAAGCACGATATAAAGTTGTTATTATTTTGTATTTTTATTTTTTTCTCAGCTCAAGATGGTAAATCTGAGGCTTGGGCACACTCATTTCTCTACAGCTAGGAACTTACCAACTATTCTAGTGCTGTTTCTGAAGATATGTATAAATATAGCTCTGTAGGCCTACTTGTTTAATGCTATTGTGTAGTAACTCTGGGATGATAACAGTTGTAGATATTACTATCGGGACAATGCATACCCTGTTTATGTTCCATAATCTTTCAATCTCCTGTTATAATTCAGCTTATTTCTGGTGTTTTTCACTTACTGATTTCTGTATGTTATGTCTATTTGGAATGGCTATGCAGTATCTATTATGTGAGTTGTACTTGCTTGTTTATTCTGTAATATATTTACCAGACGTTTATTATGGATTGTCCGATCTATAATAATAGATCAGTTGTAGTACAATTTGAAGGATTCTGACTCTGAAAAATATCAGACTTGTATTTATGGTAAGGTATGATTTCTTTTCTAGGTTTGTAATTTAAAGCATGATTTTAGTGAATGATGTGTGATTGTCCCTGTGTAAGTAATCAGATTGAGTTAAACTGCTGCAGGATTCTGTAATGTGTTGGATTGTTTCTGGTTTCTCTTGGCAGTTTCTGATTTATTGTCTCAAATTTGTTGGTCTAATATTATATGATTTTGATTTTTTTTATGTTAACCACCTGGTCCTGTATTGACCCATGGAGTCTCTCTGTTTCTGGGAAGAGGTCTTCAACACTGAGCCGGGAGTTGGACACTTCCTTGTCGAAGTCTAGCCTGCTTAGATTGTGGGGATGCCTTCCATGGAGGGTTATATTCTTCCATTGGTTAACTTTTTCTTCAGTAGTGGTAATTCCTTCATTTTTCTGCTTTGTGCTTTGTTGAGTGGTGTGCTCTTCTTATCAAGATTGCACATGTTTGCATTGAGTTCTGGATCCTGCTTTTGTTGTTGAAAATATATCCTTAGAAGTTTTATCTGACTGTTGTGTAAATTTTTAAATGTCTTTTATTCCTTCTTCTCCTTCTATCCTAAGTGTGTTCAAGTGTGCATAGAGTCTTCTAAAATTTTTAATTTCAGTTCTTATTATTTTGGTAAATTTTCCAAATCCGTGTCAGACCCAAGATATTGTGCCAGAAGTACACGTTAATATGCTACAGTGGACGTGTTTATTGCTTTTGGTATATTTTCACTATTGAGCTCTGTTTGGCAAAGTTTTTTATGTCTTGAACTAAATTCTGTCTTTCACACTATGATCTATTTTCTTTGCTTGTTGATATCCCAAATGCTTATATGTTTCATATTCATCCATCAGTTGTATTGTATCCTGCTGCTGCTCTCTTTTATATTCTGCTAGCTCCATTGCACCTTTCTTTATGTTTAATGTTCTGCATTTATCTAGTCTAATGTCCATGTTTATAGCTTTAGAAAATAGTTACACTATATGAATTAATTGCTTTAGCTTTACCGATGAAGGAGCATATAATTTCAGTTCATCCACATATAGAAGGTGTATCAAGGTATAATTCATTTTATTGTTCAATTTCATCTGATTCAATAAATTAGACAGCGGGTTTTAAGTTAGAAAGAATAATAGTGGACTTAGAAAGTTGCCCTGGAAAATGGCTCAGTTTGTTGTGATAATGGTGGTTGTTCTTTTCAGCTTCTTAATAGATAAGCTGATAATAGTATGTGGGTGCTTCATCAGATGTTGAATGAATTTCACGAGTATTGGCTTTAGTTTAAAATATATATTAAGAACCCCTATTAATCATGAGTGTGGGACAAAGTCAAATGCGTTTTGGTAGTCAATATAGCAACAAGAAACATTTCTGCTTTACTGCCAGGCTTGATTTAGAATTACAGAATCTGTTATCAGTTGTTCTTTATATCCTTTCATACCCTTACAGCATCCTTTCTGCTCCTCTGTGAGTATACAGTGGCTTTCTAAGTGAGTGGTGATCAGTTACAAGATTCGTGATGTTCCAATTTTATACCTGGTTTGTAAACAAATAATAGAACCATATTTGATGAATCATTTGTGATTTCCCCTTTAAATAAGAGATATGTTTTATCTTCTGTTAAAAATTCAGGCAATTATTATTATTGTTATTATTATTATTATATAATGACTTAATTCTCATGGAGGAAGCACAGTTGGGAGCCTTAACATTAATCTGATTTGGGGATTGGGATCTTTTAATTGTCATGTTGCAGGCACATGCACAACTGTTTGTTACATAATAAACATAAGAACATAAGAAATAGGAGAAGGAGTAGGCCAACCGGCCCATTAAGCCTGCCCCACCATTCAATAACATCATGGCTGATCTGTCCATAAACTCAGTTCCATCTACCTGCCTTTTCTCCATAACCCTTAATTCCCTACTATGTAAAAACCTATCTAACTGTATCTTAAATATATTTAATGAAGAAGCCTGAACTGCTTCCCTGGGCAGAGAATTCCACAGATTCACCACTCTCTGGGAAAAACAGCTTCTCCTCATCTCCATCCTAAATCTTCTCACCTGAATCTTGAGGCAATACCCCTAGTTCTAATCTCACCTACCAATGGAAACAACTTAACTACTTCTATTTTATCTATCCCTTTCAAAATTTAGTATGTTTCTATAAGATCCCCTCTCATTCTTCTGAATTGCAGAGCGTATAGTCCCAGGCGACTCAATCTCTCCTCATAGGTTAACCCCTTCATCCCTGGAATCAACCTGGTGAACCTTCTCTGCACTGCCTCCAAAGCCAATATATCCTTCCTCAAGTATGGAGACCGGAACTGCACACAGTACTCCAGGTGAGGCCTCACCTGTACCCTGTATAGTTGCAGCATGATGTATGTGGCCCAGAATGGGGAGAATCGTGGAGGGTGGGAAAGCCTTCATCTCTGGATGAAAAAGATAAGCAAAAATATTGAGTGAGGTATAAATACTGCCCAGTGACTAAGGTTTGCACTCTCTATACTAAGTACCAGGGAACTAACTTAGCATGTTGTCTTATTGACCTTTGTTTTGTAGGAACATGTGTTTTGCATCCTGTGAATGAAGAGTTCAACATTTTATGAAAACTTATCCCCATTAACAGAAAGTAGAAAATAGTATAATGAAGAATCTTTAATAGGTAGAAGACCAAAGCTTGGCAGAGGACATTAAACAGAAAGTACCTGGAGTGCTCAACAGAATAGGCAAGCGTGTTAGAGAGGGAAGCGGAGTTAACATTTTGATTAAAGGACATTAAGCTGAAGAAGTATTAACCCCTTTCCTTCCTCCACTCATATTGTCTGACCCCATAAATATTTTAGTATATACTTTGAAAAACCGTAGATGCTGCAAATCTGAAACAAATATAGAAAATAACAGCTAGAAACACTCAACAGTCTAGACAGACTCTGTGGAAAGAGTCAGACCTGAAACTCTGTTTCCTTTCTGTTTATTCAATGAGCTGTTAAGTATTTTTGGATTTAATTCAGACTATCTGCACATGGAGTGTGTTCTATTTGCTGATGTGGCAGCAAATTTGGATGAGTTTGGGGTAATACATTCAATTACTCATCTAACCCTGACCCAAGTTAAGTTATTTATACAGACCTGTGCTTTTTCCTGTAAGACAAGTTTAAATCTGTTTGTTAAACAACTAATTTCCCCTAATCTAAATCCAAAGCAACACACACAAAATGGTGGAGGAACTGAGCAAGTCAAGCAGCATCTATGGAAGTCCTGATGAAGAGTCTTGGCCTGAAATGTTGACTGTTTATTCTCTTCCATAGATGCTGTCTGACTTGCTGAGTTCCTCTGCCATTTCACTTGTGTCGTTTTCCTCTATTTTTAATGGTGGATAATTGGCATAATTTCTTTTAAGATGATGTTTCCTTTAATTTGGGTGATAACTAACCCCACTTGTTGACCCCAAACCTTAGCAAAAATAGCACTTAATGTCTAATCAATATTCATTCAAAAGTAATATATTTAAATAAAGTATTAATTTCACTAATTAAGGTTTTAAAATGCCAATTGTTAATGTATCAATTAATTACATTTTTCCCTTAATTATTGAATTGGAGAGTAAAGAAGATATTACTGTAGGTTTCTGTAAATTAAATGGCAGAAGCGTTTTAAGTCCAAGGGAAACTCTTGCAACAAACTTTATTGACAACTAAATGCAGAACGTAAAGCTTGGTAGATAACTTTGTGTCATTACATCGTCACACTCTGAAAGTGAACCTCAGCTCAATGCTGGTTGGTTGTGACTTTTCCACCTGATACATTGTACCACATTGCTGTCCACTAATGTTTCATTTTTCACCAGACAAAAGCAGTCTTAAGTCTGAAAATCTGTGGGGTTCATGACTATTATACCAATGAATGAAGTGCAGCATGCAGGGTTGGTATGCTGATTGTAGCTTACATGATGGGCACTGCATTGTGCTTATTTGAATTAGGAATCCTGGAGGTCATAATTATGCAGAAAACTTATTAAAAAGCAGGGTTGTACAAGCTGATCAGACTGTGCAACCTTTCCATCACTTCAGAAAGAAAAGCTTCTTTAGGGCAGATTTGCCCTCGGACGGCAGGTAGACGATGGTGACAGTGACCCCACATCCTGCTTTCAGAAGTAGGCACCTCAAGTACGGTCCTTGGTTGTTCTCCAGCAATAACATGCGGCATGGAGTACTGTAGATGCAGTTCTCTGTTTGGTTTTAATCCCTTCATTTAATAAATTATATCTTAGCATTTGAGACAGTGCAGAAGAGACTAATCTAATTCCTAGTATAAAATGGTTTGACCAATATAGAACATAGAACAATACAGCATAGTGCAACCCCTTTGCTGACCTCTTAACCTACTCTAAGATCCATTTAAACCTTCCCTCCTACATAGTCCTCCATTTTTCTATCCTCCACGTGCCTATGTAAGAGTTTCGTAAATGTCCCTAATGTATCTGCTTCTACCACGACTCCTGCCGAGGTGTTCCCTGTGCCCACCACGGCCCTGTGTAAAAAAAAACTTACCTCTTGCATCCCTGTTATACTTTCCTCCAATCACCTTAAAATTATGCCCCTTCATGTTAGCCATTTCAGCCCTGGAAAAAAAAGTTAGATCTGTGTCCTTTGCAGTTTAGAAGAATAAGGGGTGATTTTTTTATTGAAACGTGTTACATCCTAAAGGAATCCAACAGAGTGTATCTTGAAATGGTTCCACAGAGGGAGAGTTTCAAATGCAGGAACATGGTAACAAAGTAATATGGTGATCGTTTAAAATTGAGGTGCGTATAAATTCCTTCTTTCAGAGGGTGGTGAATCTCTTGGATCTCTCTCTACCCTTGGGTATTTTGCAGCCTAGATCACTGGAAGTTTTTAGAAAGTTAAACACACATTTTTTTGAAAGCTTGGGGAATTGAGGCTGTGGGAAACTGGCAGAAAAGAGGAATGGAGGCCCAGGGCAGATTAGCCATATATGAATGGCAAGGCAGGCTTGAAGGGCCAGGTAGTGTATTCTTGATCCTGTTGACTTGTGTTCTTCTTGACAATGTGTTACCATCTGGGAGTTTTCAAATTCCTACATCAATCCCAATAGGGCAAGACTTTTAACAGAAGTGCTTCACTCTCCAGTCCGGTCTCATAGCTACTCATGAAAAACGCCTAAGCATTTCACAAAGGATCATGAAATACTTTCCTACCTACATTGAAGTACTGACTTTCAGTTTAGATTCTCTGAGCTCACAAATAAAAGCATTGTGCATCCTGATAGAATTTATACAGTCTAGAATTTTGCAGAAATTATTACCTCCACAAATTATTACCTCAGTTATCAAAATGTGCAGTCACTGAACCAACACAAGGATCAAGCATTGCCTTGCGAATGGGAGGGAAATTAATTAAACTTAAACTATCATGATCAGAAATATCTTATTTCATCATCTGATGCCCTCCAAATATGAGGGTAAAAATGTATCCAGTTTCTTTAATGCACACAATAAAAACTAATCCGAGACTAGGTTAAACTTTCTCATTTGGCTATCCTGGAATATTAATTTATAAAATAATCCACTGAGCTCCATTGTAAGGTAACTATGGATCTCGAAAAATCCCTTTTAATTCACATTATTATTCCTGATAGTTTCACTAGTATATACAAAAAAAGAACAAGTAATCAATAAAAGAAGGAAAGGAGGATTTTAGTTTAAGCAAATAAATATCCATGCTGGGATATCACATCATCACCTGAAACAAAAATTCAGAAAGGTTTCATGAAGCTGAATAAAAGTTCTTGCTCATTTGATGCTGAGCATACTCTTTGGAACTGTGACGACAATTGAAAGGTTGCACATCTCACATTAATCACTAACCCTGATATCACAATGCTGATTAAATTCACAAGCAATGAAAGTGCTCAGTTCCGATACTGGATTTGTTCAGTAACTTTTACTGAAGTGCCTTTAAGAAGGCACTCTTGAATTTGATGATTAATGGATTATATAAACTAGAAGCCTTAGTTCCTGCATCAAAAATCAGTTTCTAAACAAGTTTCTAAGTACTTCTCTGATTTATATGACTCAGAAATAATAGGCTTGCATTCATCTATTACTTGCACTATATTTTAACAACACTAAGTTTTATTGTGTGTGAGACTATAATATGAAGTTCAGCATTTTCAGAATGTTTCTCTCCAGTTCAAAATTAGAAAAAAAACTCATAAAACTCGTACTTTCCTATCAAATGCCCAATGGCGAGAGAGAGAGCTGACTTTCCTTGTAACTAGAAAGTGAGACTGTGAATCATTGCCCCACTCCAGACCCACAGATCCAAAGTGAGCAAGTGCATCACAATTCCCATCCTACAGCCACTATACAGTAAGCACTATTCACTACTTGAAACATTATAGCTTCGAAGTATAAATACCAGTGCAAAATGCAATGATAGCCCCCACCTCAGTAAACTAAGACAATGGAACTACTCACTCTAGCTGTCAGCAGTGAGAACTGGGGTAAAAAAGCTATAAAACAAGCTGCATTCTGGGTCCAAATATGATGTTCTTATTTAATACTTAGAAAGCACAACATAATTCAGAAATTAGCACCTCACCAACTACCATTGATGAGGTTATCCAATTACTTCTCCGTCATTTGGCCTTTTATTCAATGATATGACACCTTCATATTGCTTTGAGTCGGTGAACTGAACAGTATTCTGAGATTCACCTTCAAATTTGAAGGATTGCGCCAGTTGTCACCGACTTGATTAAGACCTGTGTCGATGACTGTGTGCCTTTGACAACATACCAGACAAACCCAAACCAGCAGCTGTGGACGAACCGGGGATTCGTAGTCTGCCGAGGGCTAGATCTGTGGCATTCAAGACCAATGATCCAGAGCTAGAAAAGATGCCTAGGCACGGCCTATAGAAGGCTATTTTAAGAGCAAAAATACAATTCCATTTGAGTTTAGAGACTGAATTGGATACAGGCCATTACTTCCTACAAAGCGAAACCTAACATCAGTCTCGGATGAGTTCAACACCTTTTATACACACTTCGAAAGGGAGAATAAAACCACACCTTTGCAAATCCCAGCATCATCTGGTGACCCTGTGATCTCGCCTTTGGAAGCCAGCGTCAGGACACCTTTCAAGAAAGAGAATCCCCTGCAAAGCATCAGGCTGTAAAGGTATAGCTGGTAGGCTTTGAAACCTGTGCCAATCAACTGATGGGATCATTCAAGGGCATCTCACTGCTGAAGTTGGAGGCTCCCACACGCTTCAAAAGGGTGACAATCATACAATAACCGAGAAGAGCAGGGTGAGCCGACTCAATGACTGTCGCCCAGTGGCATACAGAGCTACTGTGATGAAGTACTTTGAGAAGTTAGTCATGGCTAAGCATGCCAAAGCAGGGACCTGGACCCACTACAAACTGCCCATCACCTCAATAGGTCTACAGAAGATGCTGTCTCAGTGGCTCTTCACTCGACCTGGACAAGAGTAGTGCCTACATCTTTACTGATTGATTACAGTTCTTTATTAATTACAGCTCAGCATTCAACACAAGCATGCCTTCAGCTCTAATCAACATACTCCAAAACCTGGGGCTCTGTTCCTTCCTTCTGCAACTGGATCCTTGACTTCCTCAACGGGAAACCACAGTCTGTGCAGATCAAAAATCACATCTCCTTGCTGAAAATCAACATCAATGCACTTCAAAGATGCGTGCTTAGCCCACTGCTCTACTCTCTCTGCACACCCATGATTGCTCAGACGCTGTCTTTAAATTTGCTAATGGTGCAACTATTGTTAGCTGAATTTGAGGCGAGAAGGTGTGTAGGAGTGAGGTAGCTGGTTGAATGGTGTTGCATCAACAACTTTGTACTCAATGTCAGTAAGACCTATGAGTTGATTGTGGACTTCAGTAAGGGGAAGTCAAGGGAACACACACCAGTTGTTACTGAGGGATCAGCAGTGGAAAGGGGGAGCAGATTCAAGTTTCTGAGTGCCAACATCTCTGAAGATTTGAGTCCAAATTATTGATGCAATTACAAGAAGGCACGACAGTGGGTATATTTCATTTGGAGTTTGAGGGTGCTTGGTGTGTCATCAAGGACATCACACATTCCTCGCATGTACCGCGTAGAGCATTCTAACTGGTTGTATCACTGTCTGGTATGGACGAGCTACCGCACAGGATCAGAAAAAGCTGCAGGAAGTTGTAAAGCTCTATAATGGCTTCCACATTAGAGAAATTACCATATGAAACATCATATGTTTTTGGTCAAACTAGAGAAGCCTTTTCAGAAGTATCATCCAAGATAGTAGCAGTAGGAACTGTAGCATTACAAAGCAGAATGGTCCCAGACTTTGTGTTTCTGAAAAAGGATGCGCTTGTGCCCCAATAAGACAAGAACATTGCAGTTATGGCCCCCATGAATTGGAAAATGTAACTCATCTAACTGATCACATTAGACAAGCATTGGAAAAATATCCAGAAAGTAGGGGGTCATTTTCATAATTAAATCCTCCAGGAGGATGGTGGCCATTTGGAAGTCTGACTGGGCGGTGGGCACCATTGGTTCACTATGATATAACGCTGGGTGCAGTAGTTAAAGTTGTAGTTTTACTGCAATGCATATGTAGAGCTATACTCACCCAGGGAAGGATTTGGCCTCCTATTTATGTATATTGTAGAGGAAGGAGAGCTCTGAAGGATGAGGAAAACACCGAGGAGGGTTGTTTAGTGATGAGACCTTTATGTCTGGGGTACGAAGCCCCTTTTGTTGACACTGATCTTTAAAGTTGATCTTAAAATCCAGAAGGAGGGAATTGTGGAAGAAGGGTAAGCAGAAGGGTTCATGAACTAGGTAGCTAACTTGCATTTTCCTATTTGAACTTTGCAACCTAATGAACTTTTGTAACTCAATGTCCTAAGCTTTAGACTTACAGCAGACAGTCTTTCATAATCAGGGTGCAGCACAGTGTGCAGAAAAGAGGAACATACATTCATATGACTTAGTTACAGTCTATTCTATGATTAAAATACCTTGTGCTACAGATTTTTGCTCTTTGTGCTATTTGCTCTTTTTGGAGTAACAGAAGTTGTTATTTATTAAACTAATTGCATTATCTTAATAGTTTTAAATGACTTTAAATATCAGCGTTAGTTAAGAACTGTTGAAACTAACCACCAACTTTGATGTAAGTAATGATTCACCTATACTCTCTCAAGGCCTGGAAGCATATTCTGGAGGCAAGGCTCTGGGGCTTTGTTGCCTGACTGCTTCACTTCAGAGTGTGAAGAGCCTACAAAATTAGCTCTCTGCACCTAGACTGTGCCGGCTCCAGGAAAATCCAATGCATGGGCCTAGAGCAGGAAAACAGGCCTTATAAGGACTATTCTTGGCTGTTGTCAGGTACTACACTAGCAATGACACCAATGCATAGATGAAGCAGATTTCCCTGTCATTTGCGAGTGTGGCTTTATAATTTCAGGGCAGGAAATTACACTCTTTTCCTTGCCCGTGCAGTTCCCCTCCAGAGCCACAAATGTTGACAGTTTGTTCAAAAAATTTGCCTCTCTCTTTGTCTGTCCCATTACTCCTAATAGCTGGCTATTTAACTCCACCATGCTGCTTGCAGTGCTGAGGATTAAGCTCCTACCATGCCAAGATATTGTGCAAGTTAAGTGTTGCTTCAGCATGATTACCGAAATTGTACGCAATTGTTATCTGTAATTGTGCCAGGGAACAGGGATTCACACAGCTCATGTGTAGTAAGGTTTATGCATCGTAGGTGTAAGAAAATTCCTCTGCTGCATTAATTTGAGATATGGAGTTCATACAACACGGAAGCAGATCTGTCTTCAGCCCACCGTGCCCATGTTCATAAGTATTTATTTTTAATAACAGCTCATGATCTGCAGCCTTCTATGCCTTGGTCATTATTTCCATCATTAAATGTCTAACCCAAGTGTTCCCAACTTTTTTATGCCAAAGACTAATATTATTAAGCAAGAGGTCCTTTGACACCAGGTTGGGCACCCTGGGTCTAAACTATTGACCTTTTTTTTTTGCCTTTAATATGTTGTCTTCCCAACTGTTTGTGTTGTAATGTCTTTGACCTCTTGGAAGAATAATCTTGAAAAGATGAGTGAAAAGCTCCAAGGGTCTATGATGAATTTGAACTCTGGACTTTGAGCATGAAAGTAATTTTCCCTATTACATCTCAAGTTCAAGAAAGCCATGTATAATTCATTGAAGTAGAGCCGTTAATCAGGTCAACTATTGTTCAGTTCAGCTGTCAGAACTTGGTCTGTGCCCACAAATTTCATCTCCAGGTTAGACGAAACTTTTCTCATGAACGATACAATTATGAACTTTCAGAAATATATTATTTTCAAATAGTGATTTATAGTTCTGAATAATGGTAGCAGAAGTTGAGAAATACGATAACTGGTGGTGAAATATCCTTTGTGAAGCTGTGGAAACTATCTGTACCATTTTATTTGTGATGCCTTGTACTATAACACAGTGGATTCTGGTTAATTGGGATACATCGGGGCCAGTACATTTTGGCCCAAATAAGCAGTTGTCCTAATTAGCTAAAGTTTCATGGAAATAGTTAAAGTATAAAAGAGACAACTGAGTAACAATTTATGTATTTAAATGAAATACAGAAATTAGAACACTACCAATACTACTACCATATTATAAAATTGTGTATTAGTTCCTAATATTTTTCGATGAAGGAATTCAATACTGTCGTTTTTTTTTTTGGATTGACTGCTAACGAACAAAATCAATGGAGATACCTAGTTCAGATAATAGACTGCAATCATACAATGCTTTAGAGTCTTAAGTTTAGACAGTTGCAACCTTCAACTCTTCATTTTCATTGCAACATTCAAGGTGATTGTTGATGCCCTCAAATTCTTTCTACTGTAGTTTGTAACATGTAGAAGTAGCGAAATCATTTCATTTCCACTCCTGCCCGTTTCTGGCATCTCTAAGACTGAATGCTTGAAACTGCAGCGAATGAGGCAGTTCTGAATTGTCTTACTGCATATTTCTCGCCAACCATCCATGACAAAAATCACTGCCTTTTGATCAGAAACACATACAGCGGATGCTTTTTAAAACTGTTCACTCTAAGTATGGTGTAGTGTGTAATGGTGACTCAAGTGTACCCAACTGACGCTGGTTAGAACCAGTTCAGCAAAAGACTGCTGCTTCAGTTAAGTGGCAGTATTCCAAATAAACTAAGAAAATCCTGGTAATTTTCTCAATTAGTCTTCCTTCTTTACAAGTTGTCACAAATAAGTGGTTGCCTGATTAATCAATGGCCCAATTAACCAGTATCCACTGTATTTATTTCTTAATGGTGAGTCAGGTGGACAACAAGCCAAAGGAATGTATTTGAAATCACTGTCATTTAATACCCATGAGTGATTGACCTGCTAGGCTGTTTCAGATAAAATCATAATGCTTTGTTTTTGTCACATGTAGAGCAAATTCAATAAGAATAGCAGATACTCTTACCTGAAGGGCATTAGTGGGCTAGTTAGGTTTTTATGAAAATCAGCCAATAAAACTAATACCAGCTTTTTAAACTAGCATTCATTTTTCTAAATGGGGCAGGCACAGTAGCATAGCAGTTCCTGCTGTTGTCTCAGACCTCCAGTGATTTGCAATCTGTCCATATAGAGTTTGCACATTCTCCTTATGACTGTATAGGCTTTTGCCAGGAGACCTGATTTCTTCTTACAATCCAACAACATGCTAGCAGGTTAAGTCTTCACTGTGAATTATCCCTTAGTATAGCTGTGTAGCTGAAAAATCAGAGGGTATTGATGGACATGTAAAACAGAATATGCTACGAGGCAATAACTGGAGGAATGGGACTGATGGAATTGCTCTGAAAGCTGGCATAGAATAGATGGGATGAGTCGCCTTCTGTGTCATAAAGAAATATATGAAATTGAAATTCTCTACCAGATAAACACACTGGTTAAATGACACTTGGAATATTGTGTTGCATTGTGATCACCTCATTATAGGAAGGATGTAGAAGCTTCAGAGAATGTGCAGAGGAGATTTACGGGGATGCTGCCTGGACTAGAGTGCATCTCCTATGAAGATAGGTTGAAGAAGCTAGATTTTTAACTGTGCTGTAATGTTCTGTTCGATAATATATATTTTGTTTCCATCATTTTTGGACTCTGAATTGCAAATCTAAAGATAAACATGTATAATATGGAATAAAACAAACTTGTGTGTAGAAGAATGAGTAATTCTGATAACTGGAGTCCCCTTTTTGTTCCAGTATAATATTTTCTCCACACAAGTATTTTATACACTTTAATGATACTATATGCAATATTTTGTGATGGGTATGGGTAAGTTATCTTTAACTAATTACATCAATATCTGGATGAACTAACATTAAACACATTGGGAGATCCCTCTAACAACTGAGTCCTGCCGAAGGGTCTCAGCCTGAAACGTCGATTGTTTACTCTTCTCCATTGATGCTGCCTGGCCTGCTGAGCTCCTTCTCCAGCATGTTGTTTGCGTGTGTGTGGCTCGGATTTCCAGCAACTGCAGATTTTCTCTTGTTTGTGAGAGATCATTCCTTTGTATTAGAGCTTTCCTTGCGTCAGATCTGCAAACAGGAATTACACTAAGAAATCTATACTGAAAATAAAAGTATAAAAATAGCAGTATGTGTGGTTATTAGTCACTAATTTAATGAATTCCCTCACAACACCAAATACTACTTATCAAAAATGTGAGAAATTCATTATAAACATTATAAATGACACAGGTGGCTGTTAGTGAATTATAGGCATTATGTAATTGAACATTCAGCTAAAGAACAGGGACCTCCTGAACATTGTGTGACTGTTGTGTTATCAGATCCAGAGGCTGCTCTGTTCTGTTCTGTTGCGATTCTTTGACTGCTGTTATGGGGTATCTCTTCACTGTAATTTATAGAGGCGGCAAAAACTGCACACGCTATGGAGAGTGAGAAAATGCTGGAAGTACCCAGCTGGTCAGTTAGCGCTCTTGGAGAGTTGATAAGAGTTAGCATTTCGTACGTAGTAACATAGGCTTAAATCTATTGTTTGTTTATAATGTGTGCTGTCATTTGCTACTCTTAAATTTCCAGAAAATTAGAGATAAAAGAATAATTTTATTTTTATTTATGTAATGTAATGTGGGTGTCAGTGGCAAGGCCAGTAGTTTTCTTTCTCAAGTATACCTCATTCATAAAATATACTTGTAGAGTTATACAATATTCAACATCACATAGTCATTATTCACTTTACCAAATATATCATATGCTTACTTCCAGTTGTTGCATTTTACCAACTTGACATCAATTGTCAGTTCCTAAACCATCCATCAGCCAAAAGCTTAAGAGATTTTAACGTAGGGTCCAGTGCCAGGACAAGGTTCTCGGTGCCCTTTCCCCTTCGAGACTTTATGATGGCTGCTCCAGGTTTCAGTGCATCCCACTGTGCTTATCCCTGCAACTGGGAATGTGTGGCATTCAGCTTTCAATAGCTCCTCGTGCTGGATGAACAACATGTTTTGACCAAAGTAAATGATCTTCTAGCAGCAAATGTTCTAGCAGCACATTTGTCTTTGTATGATCTCCTGGAAACAGTTTACTGAGCAGAGTCCTACATTCAGGGTGAACTTCAACGAAGATCAGTGCACCTTTTTCCAGACCTCTTTCCAAGCATGCACACACAATCCAGAAAGAGATGTGGATTGAAACTGTGACTGTACCATCCCCAACATTCAAGTAAGACCTTGGAGCTTGTTTGAAAGTTCTGGTGATGAGAAACAACAATGACTGCCTGCTGGGTGAACCATTCACTATTTACTTTTGCAATGAAGACGTTGTGTCCAGACTACTAACTGATTGACTTCTATCCAAAGGCGTTTTTGTGAGCAGGCTTGCCAATGATGAAATTTCCAACGCAACATAGTCAAACCCAGCCTTTTTAACACCAGGGACAAGTAGAATCTCAGCATATAGTGACACTTGGTGTTTGCCTATCTAGGGTCTACACACAGCTCGATGCAGCCAAACACAAAGATAGCCATCAGGCTGAGGTTATGCATCTCACCCCTTTGGAGATTTATACATTGTAACCTTGCAAACATAATCAATTATTGGCAATGATTCAGGTGGCTCATGAAGCACTGGGAGTGGGGTATGGCCACATCTGTACTATGCACAGTGACTCACCTTGAAAACTAGGCTATTTACCACAATTCTTGGGGTTGGGTGGGTGCTCTGCTTCCGTGATTCCAATTTCTTGTTCAGCTGGTTTATGGTCTTCACCTAATTTATGCTGCGTGTCCTGGCTGTTCCGTTATCTTCAGATAATTGGAACTGATTTTGGAGGGAACAAAGGATTGATTAGACTCATTTCCAAGAATGTAGTCACCCTTTTGTTGCCTCTGGCCTCTGAGGCCAGTTTGTACTCCATGGTGTTGTTGTATCCCTTTACCAATTCTCTCTCCAAAGTCCGTTTTAGAGAGCACATCTAAAGTAAAGGTGGACAATATTCTGTTAGTCTCCTGGTCTAAGGTGAGGGGAAAACATCCTTTTTCTGCACAAGTGCGGCCAGATCCCTGAGAATGTAAGCTCTGAGGTGAATTGGCTGTCCCAGAGCAGTCTTGATACAGAATCCTGTAATCCATATTTAATAATGAGAAAAATCACTTTAAACTCCTCAGTTTCCATTGTCAGTACTGAATTCATCTCTTCAGAGCAATGGTCAGTGCTTGGGATTGTTAGCATGATTCACTTCTTCACCACATCTTTCTCAAGTTTCCAAGAAAGTAGGAAAGAAAATTCCTGATGAAGAGTCTCGGCCCAAATTATCACCTATTTACTCTTTTCCATGCTTACTACCTGGCCTGCTGAGTTCCTTCAGCATTTTGTGTATGTTGTTTTGGATTTCCAGCATCTGAAAGATTTCCTCGTATTTAAGGAGAAAGCAATGATACTCCTTCTAAGCCAGGGGTTCCCAACCTAGGGTCCACAGACCCCTTGCTTAATGGTATTAGTCCACAGCATAAAAATAGTTGGGAATCCCTTCTAAGCAACGGTTCCAAGTATAAAATGAGTAGCCTAATTCCTGTGGTCAACAAAGAGGGAATAGTCCAAGGTACCCATGAATTAGGCCAAACAAAACATGTTACTCCTGGAACAAGGTGTAAAGCACGGTACCACCAGTCATACATAACACAAGGCACGTATAGCACATACAAGATTGCAGTAAACATACAGTCATGCACAAAAGAATATAGTGCAAGTCCCTGAATCCATGAACACTTCAGCAGTCTGCAGTTGAGCAGAATACAGCTTGTCTTCTGCCAAGTGAACACTGGAGGGCAGCACTGACACTAGCCTGGACACCATGCCATACTGCCTCCAGCAATGGGTCTTCTGGATACCACAGCTGTGACACTGGTGACACTGCAACTTGGGGCCTAGTCCTTGCTATGACTGAGACCACGCAGCTCCCTCACCACCTGTCTCACCAATAAACCAATGACTTGCAGCATTCCACAGTACCAATGTCCAACAGTCTTGTGATCACAAGAAAAGTGACTAAGACAATCACTCAATGTTAGACTGCACACTGCCTTTGCACAATACCGCCTCTCTGTAGGAGACTGCAGCACGGTCCGCATCAAGTCCAGCTCCTTCAAATTCTCTGCCAATGAGCAACTCACTGATGGGTAGAACTGCAGTACTTTAAGTTCTTAACATCCACCAGAGTCTTGGGATCATAAAAAATATATTAAAAAAGACAATAACACCTTTTGCTGAAGCCACTATGTCCGAGTGTGTCGCCGTCTTACTGAAAGCTGTGGTACACTAGTTAACAGCATGTGTACAATAATGGAATTTTTGGTGTAGAAGCTTGTTCTAATCCCACACAGGGCAGCTGATGGATCTGCAAGTTCTGGAAGTAATAGCAGGATTAAACCCTCTCTGAGAAATGTGGAGTGTAAGCCAGCAGTTGTAAAGTAGAAAGTAAGTAATATTTCAAAGGCACTTTTCATGACTCATGTTGACCCAAAAGACTTTGAAGAAGTGAAGTACTTTTAGTCTGACTAGGGATGGAACAGTTGAAGCATTAACAATAATTATGTCAATGGAGCATTGATTTGCAAAGAAATAGAAACCAGTGCCCCAGTGAATAAACAATGATGAAACCGACACAGAGTGGTGTTAACTCTTTCTACCTGCCATTTCATGTAAATCAATTGTCAATAAATTTGTGGGTCATCTGTATGATTATAAATTTATAATCTTAAGTCAATATTAGTTTGGAATGTGAAAGTCTGCTTGACCAGTCACTATGATTTATTTTAGAAATGACACCCCAAATGAACTCTAGGCAAATTTTATGATGGGATTTTCAAAATAAGATTGAAATTCCACATAAAAGCCTTTAGATTCCACCCAAAGCTAGAATAATTCAGGTTAACATTGGTAGATTGAGGATGAGGATATTAGCAAGTTAGTGGTTACTAGAACCATTACAGTTTTGTGTTTACATTAATGCTTTATGTTCAGAAACTCAATGCAAAATGTAAGTGAAGTACAGCGAATTTCAGGAGTATCAGAGATATTAAACCAGAATCAGGTTTAATATCACTGGCGTATATCATTGAACTTGTTAACTTAGCGACAGCAGTACAATTCACTGCATGATAAATATAGAATAAATAAATAAATTACAGTAAGTATATGTATATTAAATAGTTAAATTAAAATAGTCATGCAAAAACAGAAATAATAAAAAAGTAGTGAGGTAGTGTTCATGGGTTCAATGTCCATTTAGGAATCGGATGGCAGAGGGGAAGAAGCTGTTCCTGAATCGCTGAGTGTGTGCCTTAAGGCTTCCCTTCCTCCTTCTTGATGGTAACAATGAGAAGGCGGCATGTCCTGGGTGATGGTGACCCTTAATAATGGATGCTACCTTTCTGAGGAGGATGCTTTGAAGTTAATGAATTGGAATTAAATAGCCCATGAAACAGAGCAATGAGAGATGACATTAATGACAATAAAGGGCTACTTCAAGGAATGAAAGGTGAATGATATTGGAAACAGATAAGGTAGACATTAGAAGGATATTGGGTGCTTTTTTTCAGTGATTTGAAACACATCTGCCAGATACAGAGCATTGGTCAAAGCTGTGAACATGATATTGAACCAAGTGGATCCAGTAACATGCACGTCATGGAGTAACTGAAAACTTTATAATGCTTTATAAAACTTTATAATGACCATCTCCTGAGTACAGCATGCAGAACTGGTCACTGACAATCAAAACTTTGGGTAGCACAGTATTGCAGCTTGTTGAGCCATTGCCTCACAGTGATTTGGTTTCAATCGAATGCTGTAGGTGTGCAATTTGCACATTTTCACTGCAACTGTGCAGGTTTTCGCAAGGGGCTTTGGTTTCCTTCCCCAGTCTAAAGTTGCACGTGTTGGGAGCTTAATTGGCCACTGTAATTTGTCCCTTATAGGTACATTAGATAGGGAATCTGGTTGAGAATGATAATTGAGATTAATGAAGTAGTAGATGGTTGTTGCTTGGCATATACTCGGTGGGCCATAACTTGAAAAGTGACATTCAGACTCCTGGAGGCAATGTACTGAGTGATCCTACGGCTAACTCTCCACTATCCTCGACAGCCACAGCAAAACACGCCAGTTAATTTGTCTTTGCAGCTGGATTTTTAAGTCTTTTTGCCTGCTATAGGCAGGAAGTTGCAACCGTTTTCATCTTTGGTACAATTCTACAAATATCTGAATAAGTAGCAATGAAGAAGAGTATTATCAAACAACCTTGAATTAAATGTTTCAAACTGAAGTCCAATGTTTAGAGGAGCCCATTGCTATTGTTGTTCTGTGCTCTCTGTGGTCAGTATCAGCACTTCCCTGTTACATCCAAGCTCCTGGAGGCCAGCCTAAGCAGCTGCTGCTGTAGGCTCATGCCAGCACCCACATATAAATATCAAAACCTTTGCACCCTTTCACCCAGATTCTGGCCTGAGAAAAACCTCTCCCAAAGCGGTACAAGCTATTATTTTGTTGAGGCAACTGTAGCAGTTGCAGGAAAAGATAGGCCTAAATACTCCATAAATTGAACTATGAGGACAGAGCTGGTTTGAACTAAACGGGATTTTTACAGAGATATCACGAGAACCCTCTCATATAATGAGTGAACGATATGGACAATGAGCCAAAAGAGTAATAAACATGGAGTGATTTAAGAAAGAAATTGGCAGTAAAGTGAAAGGAAAAGGTGGTATGGATAGGGAGGAGGAGAGTGAGGATTGAGCTCTTGCTTGAACTTAACTCAACATTCCTGAACTATAATTACTTTGCAAAACATAATAGAGACATTCGGACTCTACCACGGATGGCAGGGCTATGGAGGGCTATGGGACCAATGGGAGTAGGCAGTTTAAATGATTCGCCACAGACTGGATGGGCTGAAGGGACTGTTTTTGTGCTGTACTTTTCTATGACTCTATAATTTGAATCCAGTTTGAAGTGTCCCAGGTTCACAAAGGATTTTCCCAATAGTTTATATTAAAAAAAATCCCTGTGACTCAAGTAGGGGTTGATAATTATAGACTGTATTCAGACTGTGAAACTAATGAACACTCTCTGTTAAGGGACCTTCTGATATCCTGGACCAAATTATCAGTAAGAATCTAATTTTGGAGCAGCCTCCCTCGGTTTGATTCATCTATATTAGAATAGCTAATTACTTTATATGCCTGATGAGATTGATTAATAGAAAGATATTCCTAATCTATACAGTGTGTGATAGTTTTTCTAGCGAAAGCCTGCACAGTTTCTTCAGTGCTGTATCTAGGTCTTAGCCAATCATGTTCAGAAAAGGTATTTCATAAAACTATCTGATTATTTTTGTCATAACAATGGGACCCGTTGAATGGCACCTTTGTTCTTAGAGTGCAGCTACCTTGAATTTTTCTGACTAGTTAAACCAAGCTTCCACCTCTCCAACTGTTCCTTGCAGTACAGTGTGAAAGGTAGGCTTGTGATTAATGCTGTGAATGGTTTAATTGTTTAAAATATTTCACTGACTTTTTTTTTGTAAATGTTTAACCAGTGAAATCTGTAACAATTCGGTTTTGCTTCCTACATCACTAATTGAAGCATTTCGATATATCAGTATGTTGCCTCTGACTCAAGATATAACTGGTGCTTAATTTCTAAGCTGTCATGCACATGTCTGACATGATTCATGGAACTTTTAGTGTGAAAACATTGTAAATTGGTTTTTGGTATTAGCACTATTTTATTGTCCATGATCTGAAAAATGTATTTGAAGTGCCATAGCTGGAATATTTAAATAAAGGAACTTCAAGGTTAACACTGGTTTGTTGATGGTGCTGTATTCCATTTTTATGCTGACAATAACTTAGCTTGTATTGCGAGAGATGGGGATTCAGTAAGGCAACTTCCCAAGTTGATATAAGGATGTTGTCCCCTGCTCCTAATGGCAGCATCAAAGTCCTGTGGTAGAAATTTGGTCTCTGCTGTATGCAGGTGTCATGTTTTGGGGGAATGCACATGGAGTGCTTCTCATAAAGTTCTGTTCCATTGCCTAACGGAATTAAATACCAGGCGCGGAGTTCAATGGGTGCACGATACTCCATTAGCGGGCATTTACATCATGTGGGTGGAGATGCTCGAGTTTCCAAGGGGAAACCTGGAAGTTTCTTTTCCCTGCCATCGGTTTCCCTGTAGGGCTGTCAGCCTGACTGAAAGGGTTGACTTTCAGTTGGGACAGTCAGCAGCGTTGGGGAGGAGGGAAAGGCTGAAACCATAGATACTTCTCAGCAGGTGTGTAGGGTTGATTGCTGAGCAGGGACGGGAGGAGCTTAATTTGTAGACAGTTTATTGAGAACTGGAGGAAAGCAATTAACTTTTCCTGGAAGCAGTGCCCTAAACTCTCTGCCCATGGCCTGTGGAATTTGTTGGCCAGGGTTAAAACTTCTCCCCTGGGTGCAATGGTTTCCTCCCATATTCCAAAGACAGACCAATGATGAGGTTAATTGGCCATTGCAAATTATCCAGTGATTAGGCTGGAGTTAAATAGTTGCTAGGCGATGAGGCTCAATGGACTGGAAAGGCCTGTTGTACACTGAATTTCTAAATAAATAAACAAATAAATAAATCAAATCAACTCAGTGGCTGTTTATCTCTCTTGTAAGTGAGCACCCCCACTTCCAAGGAATGGTTTGACTGCCCTCTCCTTCTGCTTCAGTTGAACCAGAATTTGAGGTTTTAAAATATTAAAGATTCCCTGACTCCGAGCCCGCAATTTTACTAATTATTTTTAATCCTTTGCTTTTGATGGATCAATTTTTATTGAGCTTGGGAGATGACATTCAGGAGACAACTTATAGTCGCAATTCTCTTCCTTTGTCCCAGTAGCGGTCTCAAAATCACCACTTTGTGAGTTTCAGTCAGGAAACGCCAAATACCGGGATCCCGAGTTAAAGGTGGTGAGACCCCAGACCCCAGTCCGAATCAGAATCAGGTTTATTATCACTAACATGTGGTATGTTGTCAGATTTGTCCTTTTGCAGCAGCAGTACAGTGCGATACATTAAAATTGTAAGAAGTCACAATAGCGAACGTATAAAAATAAATCGTGCAAATGAGAACAAAAGAGTGAGGTAGTGTTCATGGGTTCAAAGACCATTCAGAAACTCGATGGTGGAGGGGAAGATGCTGCTCCTAAAACGTTGAGTGTGAGTCTTCGGGCTTCTGTGCTTCCTCTGATGGTACTAATAAGAAGAAGGAATGTGCTGGGTGGCGAGGGCACTTAATGATGTGGTACTGTACCCCCAGTCAACTAACACAAAGGATTTTGCAGCTTTTACTATAATATTTCATGCCACTGTATGAAAAATATATTTCTATGTGGAGATTGAGTTAGATCAGTAGTATTAGCTTGATCCCCTCACCAGAACTGCTGTTAGCAGTTCCCCTTTGCCCACAGTTAACTCGTCCAGTTATGGATTGTCAGTCTTGCTGGCCCAGATAGAGGGTGAAAGGTAATGTAGTTATAAACCCCAGGCCCTGACAGCTCTTCACAGCTGCAGACAACCACTGCAGTTGCAACACCAAAAATTGACCTGAATAGTTTTTGAATATCTCTAATGAGACATCTAGAGTCTTTTTTTTTAAATACAATGAACTAAAACAAGAAGTAATGGAATATATAAATCAATTAAAATATATTATCTTTCTGTTCGCCTCTAAATATTTGCCCATTATCCCCATGAAATCATCAAGGTCTTAAAATGCTGTGGAAGGACTGACCAGAGCCTCACTGTATGTTCCAGGCATCATATTTGACAGCCGACACACAGAATTCCAACCCACACTTATTTCAGTTTCATTGCCAATCCTTACTCCTTGAGTATGGGATGAATCCATACTAATGGAATGAACTGTAAAGTACAGTAAAACGGACTTTTCCACAGTAAGTATACAGGATGTTGGATGCTTAAATCAGGTCAACAGTTGTCTAGGCTATTTCTTTTCAGTAGAAAATCAGTATAATTTCATAGAATAATAAATGTGACCACCCAAGCAGTGATGCATTAAATGCCCTCTTTGTTATTTATCTTAGAATGATGCAGCCTCTAGTGGTTACAAAATAACACAGATAATAATTACAGGCTAATAAAGCACTGACCCCAATTGAGATTCACTCCACAGATCAGAAAAAAAATCAGTCTACTCATTCAGTTAAGCCACCAATATCTGTGTTTGTTCAAGTTGGATTCTTGGAAATGACTGCATTTTTTATCAGTTTGAGGTCAAAAGGGACTAGTCTGGGTTATATTTTCTATATCTAATAAATATATTAAAAACCACAAAAGTCCACACACAGTATAGAAGTGAGATAAGGTCACTATCCAAGACCTTTTTGAGAATCTAATTTGTCTTTTTCTCTTAGCCTCACTCCTTTCAAAGAGTTTGTGTTCTAGTTGCTACTACACACTTGCTGATGGAAATGAAGCAACAACAAAAGGTTTATAATCGACAAAATTGTTAAAGACTGGAGAACAAACAAAAAACTTTTAGTGTCAATGACTGCATCCTCAGGTATTTACCAGAGAAGATGTTTTCATTAGTAGAGACAATCCCAGCAGATTTGATGAGTTTAACTTGGATTGAAATTAAAAATGAACTAAAATAAGAGTTTATATGTATAAATTCAAGGGACAGATGGTATTTGCATTTGGGTACCAAGAGAGATTAGAGATGATATTTGTAAGTGTTGGCAGTGAGTCATTGAATGCAGGCTTGGCTTACTGGATTGGAAATGAATTAACAGAGCACCCTTACTGAAAAATCAGAGCTGTTAGGCTTGCATTAGAAATTTGAGAATTATCATGGATTAGCAGCTGCCAGTTTGAGGACAACCTGTTGGATATCAATCTGTTTAAATTGCAATGAACTAGATTTCCAGCCTGGTCAGCTGCCTTGAAATATTTATGGAAGTTATGCATGAAGTAGAGAACGAAGGTTCCCCTGATATAAGTCCTTTTCTGAGAATTCGATTCGTTTTTGTTCTCTAGCCTTGTTCTCTGCACCAAATGCAAATAGGTTGCAATTGCTAATAAATTTTGGCAAAGAACATGGGGGCAAAATCTAAAACTGGTGCAAATCAAATAATGTCAAGGAGAATTGTATTCCACATACTCTATGTTTGCTAACACCATAGAACAGGGATTCCCAACCCTTTTGTTCCATGAACCCTACCATTAATTAGCCGAAGGGTCAGTGCACCCCAGGATGGGAATCCTTGCCATAGAAGGAGTCCAGTTTGGCTTATCAAGTCTACACTGGTTCACAGAGCATTTCCATTCCCCTGTATCTTGTTCTCCCCTCATTCCATTGAACTACCCCCAGGTTCTAGCATTCTCATGCTCCCATTAACTCTGCCCAGATTCTACCACCCAACCCCATGGGAAACTTGACAACCTACCAACCTGAAAATCTTTGGGATACAGTAGGAAGCTGAGGGAAACCCACACAGTCACAGGGAGTACCCCACACGGAAATCATTGGAGATCAGGATCAAATTCGGGTTCCTGGGGCTCTGCGATCTGCGCCATTGGGCTTCCCTGCATTGTTCTGAAGCAATGTGTGTCACTCGCGGTTCAGAGGGAACGGGCCATCAGAACTTAACGTTCATTGGAGGTGTTCTGCTGTAAGTGAACATGAAGAAACTTGGGAGATTGGAAGTGTGGAAGTATGGATTTCCCTGACAATCTCCTCAAGCGCTCTGTAGGGCATCTTTTAAATTTTCTGAACAATCTCCCTACCAAACTGCCTTCTAGAAAGGAAGACTGCATGTCATTCAGAGAATGGTTACCAGGGAAGAAGAGGGCAAAGATCAATGGGCAGGCAGACTTCAGAGTGGGTTATGGGGGCTTGAGGATTGAAGGCTCAAGGGGGCTGCAGAGGAGTCCTCCCGAGAATAATACTAAGATGAAAAGACTCACTGCAAAATCTGTCCTCAGCTGTAGTATGTCAAGAATAACAGGTCCAATATTCAGAGCCAATTTTTGACCTTTTGACTGATGGACAGTTCTGCTTTTCCCCTTCTAATTGGGAATCCCAGTGCATGGGGTCTCCATTTATTAAAACTATAAATGTAGTTAAATTGGAACAGTATTTCATTTCAAGACCATATTTAGTTTCCACTCAGACAGCCTACTACACGTTTAAATAATATAGCAAGTGTGATTTTCCAGTTCTAAAACCAAATAACCCCAGAACAGCAGTGAATTACTTAAACAATGCCATTGCCATGGGCCTCAATATTTTCCCCACCGTTCCTGTCCACCACCAGCATACTGTAGAATTATCACAAACTCCCACCGACGTCGACGGCCCTGTGATCCCAGTCTCTGAGGTCGACAGGAGAGCATTCTTCAGGAGGGTGAACCCACAGAAAGCATCCAGCCCAGATGGGATACCTGGGTGAGAACTAAAGACCTGCGCTGATCAACTGGCTGGAGTGTTGACTGAGATTTTTAACCTCTCGCTTCGACAGTCTGAGTTACACACCTGCTTCAAGCAGGCTTCGATTATGCCGGTGCCCAAGAAGAACGTGGTAACCTGTCTCAATGACTATCATCGAGTGGCACTTACATCCGCAGTGTTGAAGTGTTTTGAGAGGCTGATGATGAAACATATCAACTCCTGCCTGAGAAGCGACTTGAATCCATTCCAATCTGCCCATTGGCACAAAAGGACCACAGCAGATTGGGTCCTCATTCAACCCTGGAACATCTGGACAGCAAAGGTGCATACATCAGGATGCTCTTTAGTGACTACAGTTCGGCATTCAATACTATAATCTCCTCAAAACTAATGAATACGGTTCAAGACCATGGTTTAAATACCTCCTTGTGCAATTGGCTCCTAGATTTCCTCATTTGCATATACTAGTCGTTCATATTGGCAACAACATCCCTTTCACAATCTGCATTAGCTCAAGTCACCACAAGGCTGTGTATTTTTCCCCCTGATCTACTCACTTTACACTGAACTAAGCACAACTCCAATGTTATATTCAAATTTGCTGACGACACCACTGTTGTTAGCCAAGTCAAAGGTGATGACAATCCAGCAAATGGGGGGGGAGACTGAAAATCTAGCAGAGTGGTGCCACAACAAAAACCATTTACCCAATGTCAGTAAGACCAAGGAGCTGATTATTGACTTCACAAAGAAGAAACCAGAGGTCCATGGGCCAGTCCTCATTGGGGGATCAGTGGTGGAGAGGTTCAGCAACTTTAAATTCCTCAATGTTATCATTTCAAAGGACCTGTCCTGGGTCGAGCATGTAAAAGTGCAATTACAAAGAAAGCATGGCAGTGCTTCTATGAAGAGATTTGCAACAACTCAGCTTGATATCTAAAACTTTGACAAACTACTCTAGATGTGTGGTGGAGAGTATATTGACTGGCTGTGTCATTTCCTGGTAAGGAAACATTAGTGCCCTTGAATGGGAGATCATACAAGAAGTAGTTGATACAGCCCAGTCTGTTATGGGTAAAGCCCTCCTACTGTTGAACACATCTACATGGAGCATTGTCACAGAAAAGTGGCATCCATCATCAGGGACCCTCACAACCCAGGTCACGCACTCATCCCACTGTGCCATCAGGAAGAAGGTACAGGAGCCTCAGGACTCACACCACTAGGTTCAGGAATGGTTATTACCCCCCTCCCCCCCACCATCAGGCTCTTGAATCAGAGGGGATAGCTTCGCTCAACTTCACTTGCCCCATCACTGAACTGTTTCTATGTCTGTAGATTCACTTCTAAGGACTGTTCATCTTATGTTCTTAATAGTTATTTCTTATTTCTTCTTATTATTAGTATTATTATTCCATTTTTCCTCTTGTATTTGCACAGTTTGTTGTCTTCTGCACACTGGTTGTTCTTTCATTGGTTCTATTATAGGTATTGGATTTATTGAATATGCCCTCAAGAAACTGAATTGTATGGTTGTATATGGTGATATATATGTACTTTGCTGATAAATTTGCTTTGAACTTTATTAACATGCGCTGTCTATAGGATGCTGTGCAGCAAAGTGCTGCGGTGCTTTGCTTCCTTTATCAACAGGAAGCTTAAGTCATAGTCCCAGCATCACTTCCCAGCTGTTCAGGTGGCAGAGCATCTCAAATGGAGATTCCGTTATCAATTGGAGGATAGCATCCAAGAATACACGATATATCAAGTGGACAGGAAAGTAGGCAGATGGAGTGAGGAGGCTCTGTTGGTTAAAAAAAACGAAATCAGATCTTTAGAAAAATGGTATCATAGTATCAGAAGATGTAGAATCCTTGTGGGTAGAGTTAAGAAACTGCAAGGGTAAAAGGACCTTGAATGGAGTTATATATAGATCTCCAAACAGTAGCCAGGATGTGGGGTACAAATTACAATAGTAGTTAGAAAGGGCATGTAAGCAGAACAGTGTTAAGATAGTCTAACATAACATAACACATAACATAGTCTAACCCTAACATAACAGTTATGATAGTCTTTCAGTATGCAGTTAGATTGAGAACATCATTTTGGTGCTGGGTTCCAAGGAAAGTTATTTGTAGAATGCCTTCAAGATGGCTTTTTAGAGTGGTTGAGCCCAATAGGGAAAAGGCAACTGTGGGCTGGGTGTTGTGTAATGAACCAGATTTGATTAGGGAGCTTAAGATAAAGGAACCCTTAGAAAAAGCAATCATGATAAGAATTCACCCTGCAGTTTGAGACAGGAAGAGCTAAAATCATATATATGTGTATTATTTGAGTAAAGAGAATTATAGAGCCATGAGAAGATTACAAGGAGACATTAGCAAGGATGACATGAGTGTCTGGATGTTCTAGAAACAATTCAGAAGGCACAGGATAGATGCATTCCAAACAAGAAGTATTCTAAAGGGAGGATAATGCAACCTTGGCTGACAAGGGAAGTCAAAGACAGTGTAAAAGGTAAAAGAGAGGGCATAAAATACAGCAAAAATTAGTGGGAAGCTTTTAAAAACCAACAGAAAGAAACTGAAAAAGCAATAAAGAAAGAGAAGATAAATATGATGGAAAACTAGCCAATAACATAAAAGAGGATACCAAATATTTTTTCAGATATATAAAGAAAGGCAAGAGTAGTTATTGGACCGCTGGAAAATGATGTTGGAGAGTTAGTATTGGTGGACAATGAAATAGCAGATGAACTCAAATATGTATTTTGCATCAGTCTTTGCCACAGAAGATACCAGCCAGATATTCTAGAGTGTCAGAGATCAGAAGTGAGTGTAGTTGCTATTACTAAGAAGATACTTGAGAAGCTGTAAGGTCTGAACATAGAGAAGTTATCTGGACCAGATGGACTGCATCCCAGGTTCTGAAAGAGGTGGCTGAAGTGATTGTGGAGGCATTTGTAATGATATTTGATGAATCACAGATTTCTAGAATGGTTCTGGAGGAGTGGAAAACTGCAGATATCTCTCCACTGTCTAAAAAGAGAAGGAGGCAAAAGACAAAAGAGAAAAAATTATAGGCCAGTAAGCCTAAGCCTGACTTTAGTGCTTGGTAAGATGTTGAAGTGCATAATTAAGAATGAAGTTTCAAGGTACTTGGAGGCACATGGTAAAAAAAAGACAAAGTCATTACGGTTTCCTTAAAGGGAAACCTTGCCTGACAAATCTGTTGCAAGTATGTGAGGAAATAACAGACAGCATTAGAGGATGTTGTTTATTTGGAATTTTTGAAGGCCTTTGACAAGGTGCCGCATGTGAGGTTGCTAAACAAAATTAAAGCTATGGTATTACAAGAAAGATACAAGGATAGATTGGTTGGCTGACAGACAGGAGGCAAGAGTGGGAATAAAGGGGGCTTTTTCTAGTTGGCTGCAGGTGACATGTGGCATTCCACAGGAGTCTGTGTTGGGACCACTTCTTTTCAAGTTATATGTCAAAGATTTGGATGACAGAATTAATGGATTTGTGGCCGGGTTTGCAGATGATACACAGATAGGTAGAGGGGCAGCTAATGTTAAGGAAGAAGTAAGACTGCAGAAGAACATGGACAGATTAGTGGAATGGGCAAAGAAATGCAGATGGAATATAGTGTAGGGAAGTGTATGTGTATGCACTTTGGTGGAAGGAATAAAGGTGTAGAATATTTTCTAAACAGGGAAAACATTCAGAAATCAGAGGTACAAAGGACTTGGAAGTTTTTGTGAAAGATTTCCTAAAGATTAACTTGCAGGTTGAGTTGGTGGTAAGGTAGGTGAATGTAAAATTTGCATTCATTTCAAGAGGACTGGAAAATAAAAGCAAGGATCCAATGCTGTGGATTTATCAGACTGGTCCTTGGATTATTGTGAGCAATTTTGGGACCTTTATCTAAGAAAGGATGTGCTGGCATTGGAAAGGGTCCAGAGGAGGTTCATGGGAAAGATCCTGGGAACAACAGGGTTAATGTATGAGGAGAGCTTGATGGCTCTGGGCTTGTACTCGCTGGAGTTTAGAAGAATAAGGAGGGATCTAATTGAAATCTATCAAACATTGAATAGCTAGATAGAGTGGACATGGAGAGGATATTTCCTGTAATGAGGCAGTCCAGTACCAGAGGGCACAGCTCAAAATAGAAGAACATCCCTTTAGAACGTCAAGAGGAGGAAGGTCTTTAGCCAGAGGTTGGTAAATCTGTGGAGTTTATTGCCACAGATGGCTGTGGGAGGCAAGTTATTGGGTATATTTAAAGTGGAGGTTGATATGTTCTTAGTAAGGATGTCAAAGGTTACGGGGAGAAGGTAGGAGAATGGGGTTGAGAGGAATAATAAATTAGCCATGATGGAATGCCAGAGTACACTCGATAGGCTGAATAACTGAGTTCTGCTCCTATGTCTTCTGAGCTTGTGGCCTAATGCTGGTTTATAGTCTTAGAAATAGACAGCATTATCAACGCAAAGACTACAAAGAAGGCTAACGACTCAGGGCAATAAGAGAGGAGTAATAATAGCATTATCCAATTCACAACAAATTTTAAAATAGTCCACAGCACACTTTATTCCTCTTTTTTCATTATTGCTATGAATCATTTTGCAAGACATCTTCCTTTATTAAGATACCTTCATCAACTTTTATTTGTTTTTTATGGCCCTTGAGATGAAGCAGCTGCAGCATTGAACAACGTAAGGCTCTGAGACTGACTTAAATTAAGCATTCGGATTTTATTAGCAAGACGATCCAAACTAATTCTTACCCCTAATCATAATGTTGTCTGGGTACCATATGTATTGCACAATTTAAGAAAGTTGAATGTACTACACTGAAAGCTTAATCTAAGAGATGAGTCTAGATAACTGGAATTATCTTTGTTGATAAATTGCATAATCTATAAAAAATCTGCAATCACTATATTTTAATCAAAGTACAAATGGGTGTCATATGAATTGGTGTCTATCATCAGTGGCTTTGTAAATACAATGGATAATGCAAAAAATGGTGAATCATGTGTTTTTGCCATGAAAATATAACAAAAACTGGAAAAGCATTAGTCTGGTCAGAGCAAAACTTTTGGCTCACATTTGCCTCCTTTGTTCCCTTATACTTGCCAAACTTAATCACCTTCAACTGTCTCGTTCTGGAATCCCCATCTAAACCTCTCTTCCTGTAGGAAGTGCCTAATGGCAGGCTTTTTGACTGAGTTTTTTGGTCGCTTGTTTGAATATCCCCTGATGTTGCTCCGTGCAAAATTGTGATTGATACGAGCTTCTGAAACAGTATGTATGGCTGGATTCATCAGTTACCCTCTGTCCAAGCCCAAAGGCATTCTCAAGCTTGGAATCTCAACACTGAGAAAAAAGGATGTGTTCTTTTACTCACAAAATGCTGGTGGAACGCAGCAGGCCAGGCAGCATCTATAGGAAGAAGTACAGTCGACGTTTCGGGCCAAGACCCTTCGTCAGGACTAACTGAAAGAAAAGATAGTAAGAGATTTGAAAGTAGGAGGGGGAGGGGGATATCTGAAATGATAGGAGAAGACCAGAGGGGGTGGGGTGAAGCTAAGAGCAGGAAAGGTGATTGGCAAAACGGATAAGGATCATGGGACGGGAGGCGTAGGGAGAAAGAAAGGGGGAGGGGAGCACCAGAGCGAGATGGAGAACGGGCAAAGAGTGATTGTGAGGGGGCAGAGGGAGAAAAAAGGAGGGGGGGAATAAATAAATAAGGGATTGGGTAAGAAGGGGAGGAGGGGCATTAATGGAAGTTAGAGAAATCAATGTTCATGCTATCAGGCTGGAGGCTACCCAGATGGAATCTAAGGTGTTCCTCCAACCCGAGTGTGGCTTCATCTTGACAGTAGAGGAGGCCATGGATAGACATATCAGAAAGGAAATGGGATGTGGAATTAGAATGTGTGGCCACTGGGAGATCCTGCTTTCTCTGGCAGACAGAGTGTAGGTTAACAGCGAAATGGTCTCCCAGTCTGCGTCGGGTCTCAGCCACATATAAAAGGCCACACCAGTAGCACCAGGCACAGTATACCACACCAATCGACTCACAGGTGTAGTGTTGCCTTACCTGGAAGGACTGATCTCTGCCTGTGACAGTCCTATTGTTACCAGCCTTGAGCGGCCTATTTGCTGTCCAGCCTTCTGCCTGAACTTGACAGGCCCACCCTGCAGTGCAATTCATATCCTTCCACATTCCTCAGCACTTGGGAAGACAGCATATGACAGTGTCATTCTCCACGTTTTAGAGGAGATTGGTGCAAGACCTTTGGTGTCATTTTGTGTTGTATTCCTTTTTTAAAATGGAAGGTTGCCTCTCTCCCCCACACCCTTTGACCCCAAAAAGAGCAAAATTGAGGAACATAGGGATTTTTATTTCGCTCATCTGGTAGGAAATAATTATTTGAGTGTCCAATATTCACAGAATTTATACTCTACCCATGGAGTTACAGCCTGAGCCATAGATCCAGGGAAAGACTATGTTAGAGACCTCTTGTCATCCTGGTGCAGCAGAAGTTTTCTGCAACTGGTGAAGGCCAGCCACTAATGTCATGGCCTTGTATTTTTGCTCTAACTCTTAGAATGCTAGGCACCGGAGTAATTGCTATTACATAAACCTCATTTTTCATTATAACTATCAGGTCTTAAAGAAAATGTCATGCTGAATATTACAGTGTCACCGGTCATTTACCATCTGAATCTAACTTAACCAACTTCTTCCAGAACTGGCTTTTCTCATTCTGTTTTAAACTATATCCTGCAGCTTTGCTCATACCTAAGCAGGACTTACTTTAAAAGGGCAGCTCAAGACAGGGTAATTTGCACTGGCAGCAGTAAAAGTGATCTAATTATACACAGTTAGCAAGAGTGACTGATGTCACAAGAATGGGTGCACTTCGGTGAAATGGCAATCTGCTCAGCTTCATTGCAGAGCCCTTGAACAAATAATTCACTGAGAACAAAAGAAAGCATGAGTTTGTTGCTCAGTTGTTACTTATCGAACAGTATTCTTAACCTTTAAAGCTGAACCATTAATAACGCAGGGCGTTAGAAAAGATTGATGAACAAAGTGAAGAGCGTAAAAAAAATGTGAAAAAATTTGAAATTCTCCAAAGTGTAATTAACTTCCATATAGAATAGTCAGTACAGGTCAACAGTACTGATTAGAAGGATGATTGAAACAAGAGATGCACTTACGGTATATCACCTGTGTAATTGATTTTTCACATAGCTTTATTAATCCTAATGATGCAGCCCCACGAATCCATTAACAGTGAGCACTGTGTATGATGGAACCAAACAAAAGTAAGATTGAAGGCAATTGCCAAACTATTGTTGCCCTGTCTGGAGGAATATTGGGAGGCAGCATGCGTAATATCCTCTCTGACCTACCAAATGACAAAAGAATAGGTTCCGCTAAATATACGTATATCTCAGGAAAATCAACTTAAACATCTATTGTTGCTCGAACGAACCACTATCTGCAAATCCCAGTGAGGCTTACAATGATGACATAGTTATCACAGTTTTGCTTACAGATTGAACACTTCAGGTTTGCAATAGTTTTACTATTTTTGCTCTCATATACAATTAAGAGTTATTTTGACAGTTCTTTCTTCTTGAACTCCATTGGTCGGGGTTGACTGTGGATGTTGTGTACTAGCTGTTGAAGTCAAGCCAGGGCAGCACAGTATGGAGGGTAAGCTTTTGCCCATGCAGCAGGCTTCCCCCCTCAACGCAACTGGTGAATCCAAATGAACGACAGAGAGCAAAACAGTTCGGCACCAGCGACGTCACAGGAGTTGCCAGTCAGCATTGAACTCAATGTAGGACTGCCTTAGGGACCCCCACTCCTCAGGGCTTATTCCTGAAGCCTTCCCCAGGAATGGTTGTAGCTGCAGGACAGTGGAGTTTCCTTCTCCTAGATGAGCTGACAACCATGGCTGATGAACCCCTTCCGCCCAGAGCGATTGGTCTTCAGGTGCCAATAACCTGTCTTTGGCCCTTCTCCTTTCAGTAGAAATGGTTCCACTGGACTTAAGTAGCTAAGCCACCACCTGAAGGCCAAGAGCTGGACTTGGTTGTCAGAGGCTATTTGAGGTGCTCACCATCGGGAGCATTTAATAGGTAATGGGAGCTTATCCTTACTACCACACCCGGCTATAACAACCTTAAGGAACCTTGTGACAGTTAAAGTTTCACTTTAGTACCATCATTTAATGTTATCACAAACATGTGCGTACTGTAAGAATAGCATGAATTTGGGGATTCCTGGGTTGTTGTAACAGGGTGTTTTTAATCATCTGCTGTTCCGTACTTGCAATAGCAGTGACCCCCTTGGGCAACCTGATCCCTAAAGATTAATTAAAGAGCAAAATATAAGAATTTCAAAGTGAAGGGCATGGTAAGGTCCAAAAATACAGAAACGTACAGCCTCTCAGTTCTGCTGTTCAGTTGGATAATGGTTTTCTCCTTTTTTCTGGAGATTATTGCTGGATGCCATTTTATATGCAGTCACAGGTGTGTGAAGACATCATGAGTCTGCAACCCTGCAGAACAAGCTGCCCTTTACTAAAGCCAGTAAGTAATAAAACATTGATATTTGACAAGGACAAGCTTAGTTATTCTTTCTTTGTCCTCTGAATGCAATGACTTTCATTGATTCAACAACCAACACTTTCTAATGTTGAAAACAAATGCAAGGCAGAAGGTGAAAAATGGCCAGAGGGGCTTCTTGGAAGAATGTCCGAAGAACTTGGTCATGATGTTGTGTCTTTATAGGGTCTCAAAGGAGGAGATGCAGTCAAAGTCACTCACACCCTCAAGGGCAGTCACAGCCGAAGCAGTCTTTAAAGTGTTTCTTCCACTGGAGTTGACTGCCCCTCTGATTCTGATGAGTCCTGTGGCTTTTGGTAAGGTAGAGCCTTAGATATTTGGGCCATAGATAACTTGAAAGGACTTTATTGTCATAAGACACAACTCTGTCCTCTGACAATACAGATCCATGCCAAGTACTTTTTCAGGTTTCTCATCTCCTGGAAACCATCTCTCAGAGAAGGCAGCTTTGATTGATAAAATCCTCCATGATCATCAACATGTTAGCACGGATTGAAGAAAGGGGTGCTTGAAGATTAAGATTTTAGCACAAATAGAAAATGTACAGTGTTCTAGACTGCAATAACCTCCATTCCCCTAATCTGGATTTCAGAGACCCAGATTACCTATAGCAGGCAGCTTAAGGTATTGGAACAACTCAACTAATACTGTCTCAGTAACCTCCTCCAAAGTTACTCTAAGGATAAGCAAATCAACATCAGTGCCATCACCCTACAACTGAGGTCCTAATGATTCATTCTCATTTATCTCCATTGGGCAGATCACGTCTACCAGCAGAATTCAGAAATAAATGTTCTGTTCCGAGCTCTGTACAGTTTTCCAGTTGGACAGAGGACAAGATTCAAGATTGCTCAAAGCCTCCTGAAAAAATTGCAACACTCCCACTAAATCTTGAAAATCACAGGCACATGATTGCTTCAACTGGAGAAAGAGCATTTAGGATAAATAATACTGAGATCCTTGAGTCCATGTCCTGGGAGTTAAAAAAAAAACCTGCACAAACTACCCATCAGATGCCTCCTGTCCAAACCGTGGAAGAATCTGCAGTTTCCACGATGGTTTCATCATTCAACTCAGAATCCAGAAACCTGGAGTGAAACACTTCAACATCTACCCTGTCATTGCCTCCTCACCCCTCATTCATTCTTCTAAACTCCAAAGAATACAGAGCCAACTCATTGCCCTTGTCTCAACAGCCCTGGAATCAACCTGGTGAAGTCTTTGGAACTGCAAACAACACTGATATATCTTGTTTTAAATAAGAGCAAAATTTGCATCAGAGTGTCCTCACTAACACAAAATAAAACTTACCTATTTCTAAACTCCAAACCCCCCTCCACATGCAATAACATCCACTATGCAATTTGCCTTCGTAACTACTTGCTGCATTTGCCAGATTTTGTTTTGTGATTCATGCACAAGAACACCTAGATCCCTCTGTACTTCAATCATTTATAATCTTTTTCCAGTTAGAGGACAGTCTGCATTTTGATTACTCTTACCAAAGTGTGGGACCTCACATAGTCTTATATTTTTGTCCACTGTCTTAATTTACCTTTCTCCAGTGACAGAGTCCTAATCTCCCCATTGCAACATAACATTGCCCCACCCCGTATTTTCATGTCATCATTAAGTTCGGATATGACACACTCTGCCCCTTCCGCCAGGTAATGAATATAAATAGTAAATAATTGAGAACCAAGAACTGATCCTGAGGGTAGCTCACTAATTATAGTCTTCTAGCCTGAAAGACCCATTTAATCTGACTCACTGTCTTCTTTGTGATAACTAATCTTCAATCTATTCTCCCAATAATGTGTGCTATTATCTTGTGCAGCAGCCTTTTATATATCACCTTCTTATATAACTTCAATATACCCGAGTGCCCTACAGTTATAGACTTCTTTCTATTGACTCTACTTGTTACGTCCTTGAAGAACTTTAGGAAATTTGTCATAAAACCACTGGTTTGATTCCTGCAACCTGTAGGATGTCTGTAGTGTTCTCTACTGTGAAGTACTCTGATGCAAGGTATTAATTTAATATACCTACTAATTCCTTTTTTTCCATTATTAATTCCCTTGTCTCACCCTTTTGGAGTTCCACTCTTACCCTCTTACCAGAGTAATGAATTAAAATTGCTGGTGGAATTCAGCAGGCCAGGCAGCAGCTGGTGAAGAAGGATCTTGGCCCAATTCATTGACTGTTCTTTCTGTCCCATAGATGCTGGCTGACCTGCTGAGTTCCTCCAGCATTTTGTGTGTGTTTCTCAGAATTTCAGCATCTGCAGAATCTCTTGTGCTTGTTATTCATCGGGAATTGCTTTTGCTGTATGTTTTATAATTCGCTGCCAGTTTTTCTTCTTAATAATTTTTTCCCTCCTTATTAGTTTTTGAGTCTTGGAAAAATTCCAGGTCTTCCAATTTACCACAAGCCTTTGCCACCTTGATTTAATATTTCCTTTGACCTCCTTTGTCAACTGAAGGGCTTATCTTTCTCATGGAATCCCTCTTTCTAATTGGGATAAATCTCTGCTGAGCACTTTGAACTAGCAAATTAAATACCTGTTTAAATGTTGCTGTTTGCCTACAACTCCTCTAAACAACTCCACCTTCAAACCTTTGTCATTGCCCTTAATTAAGTCAGTGCCATGTCTTATCTGGATTCTCCCATGTGCATATCATCTAAACCACATGCTGTTGTGAGTGGAGGCATTTGCAGGAGATAATCTTGTTGACGTTTGGATCTGTGGGGGAAAGAGTCCTGAGTGACTGCAGAGGTTTTCCTGATTTTCTGCTGAAGTTACAGCAGGTGGGCTGAGATTGTAGAGGGTAGAAGATGAAATAGGCTAGCCTTATTTGGAATTTATGACCAGGATTTTTAAGAAATATTTTTCTTTTCAATCATGCTCTTTTTATTGCTCAGCACTGGCTCCCGCTGAGATCTGATCTGTTCCCAATTCGCCCATGCTTTGAAGACCAGCCTGGATGTCTTTGACAAGGCATGCTGGTGATATAAAAAATATATTTCAGAAGATTTATGATAATGGAAGTTCAACTGCTTGAGGATTCGCTGCACAAATGACAATGTGTATTACATTCTATGCAGTATATGTCCTCGTAAAGCATCAGAAGCTCAGATTTTTCAGAGCTGCTTTTAAGAACCACAATAGATCGAATGAATTGTCTCACATAATACAGAATAAAACACATTCTACAGTCACAGATTTTTTTCAACTAGAAGTTGCATTCTAGTCCTGTTATTCTTCAATTGATTTAAAAACATCACACATCAATGAGTTAAAGAGATTAGGAACAGACTCCGATTCCTTTGTTATGAACTCCATCTAAATTTGGCATTCAGGAGAAATTATCAGGGATAATGGCTTTAGACACACCACTGACATTAGGGATGGTACTTACGTGAGCAGCAGTGACTCGTAAGTGAGTCAGATACACAAAATACGGTGATTAGTTGACGTAGGCAACAGCAAATGGTTGCTTAGGAAGCAAATTTCAAAAAATGTGTGTACATCAGATGAAAGAATGGTGTCTGGTGAAGCTTTGAAGTGCAAAAGTAAGACATAAAATTATAATATTCCTATTTCAGCTAGTGGGCTTGTACAAGTTAAAGCAGTCATTACCTCAACTTAACTCTGAAACTGGTCTGTTTTCCAAATGTTACGTAACAGAATCGAAAATCAAACTGCACCTGTATATAAAAATAGCATAAGGCAGACTTTAGATTTGATGTTTTTTTTTAATCCCCAGTGATAGTAATAGCCCATAAAATGGGCAGTTGCAGAGACAGTCTGAAAACAACTCCTGATGGAATAATGTTGTCCTGGACTCGAGGCATTTTCCCCAGTGTTGGTTTGGGCATCTAACTTTAATCATAAAACATTCTTTTAGATCAGGGGTTCCCAGCCTTTTTTACGTGGTGGACCAATGCCATTAAGCAAGGGGTCTGCAGACCCCAGGTTGGGAATCCCTGTTTTAGATAGATTCTGGCATAGGTAGATCATGAAATTATTGTGGCATAATAAGGCCATTTAACCAATTGATTCTAAGCCAGGCAAAATAATCCTATACTTCCATTTCCTTGCTCTTTCTCCATAGCCATTCGTTTTTATCTAATTCCCTTTCCATTGACATCACATCATTATTTATTTATTTCTTATTGTAATCTATGATATTTTTTATGTATTGCATTGTACTGCTGCCACAAAACTATCAAATTTACAACAGATGTCAGTGATAATAAGCCTGATTCTAATTTTCATTCTTTGAAGAGCCCAAGTGATTCTTTTTCACCACTGTTGCTGGCAGAGTGTTCACATTACATCTCGCACTATACTGGGTGCAATGTTAGCATAGTCTGTTAACGCCACTGTCTCAGAATGCTGGGGTCCAGGTTTGAACCTGATGTCAGATGCAGCCTGTCTGGAGCTGTCCATATAGGATTTTATTATCTTCCTCACACATTGCAACGGCATGCTGGTTGATTAATTGGCCACATTAAATTAATCATTAATTTGGATTAATGGGGATAAAAAGCATCAAAGTCGAGTTAAAGAGCATGTGTGAGGGAGAATAAATTCACAAAGATACCAGGAATAAAGCGGGAGGGAGGGAGGGAGGGAGGAAGGAGGAAGGAGGAATAAAGAATAAAAAGGATTGCATTTCTGGGAGCTACCGTGAACCCAATGAACTGAATAGCATTCTTCTGTATTTGTATGTGCATTAAGATAACAGAAGCACCTTTCCTTGCACCCTTTTGTAGTTGATGCCTACAATTTTATATTTGTGCTCTAGGTCATTGAACACCCAGAAACAGGCCCTTTGGCCCATCTAATCCATACCAGACTATTAAGGTTGTTTATATACAACCTACCATGCACAAAGCCAAGCTGCCTAACCTTAATCAGTCTCTGACTATCCAAATACTCATATATCTGTTCCCTTAGAAAACCTTCCAATTACTTTCCCAGAACTGACGTCAGGCTCACCAGCCTAAAATTTCCCAGCTTATTCTTAGAGCCTTTCTTAAACAACGGAACAACATTAGCTATCCTCCAATCCTCTGGCACCTCGCCCATGGCTAGGTACATGTAAAATATCTCTGCTAAGGGCCCTGCAATTCTGCACTCGCCTCCCACAGGGTCAGAGGGATCACCTTGTTAGACCCTGGGGATTTATCCTCTAATTTTCCTCAAGGCAGCAACACCTCCTCCTCAGAAATCCGTACAGGGTCCATGATCTTGCTGCTGCTTTGTTTCACCTCAATAGACCCTGTGTCCATCTCCCAAGTAAATATAGATGCAAGAAAACCATTTTAGGTTTCTCCCATCTCTTTTGGCTTCATGCATGAATGATACTCTGATCGTTTTCTTTCCACCTTGTTATTCTTTTGGTCTTAATATATCTGTAGAAGCCCTTGGGATTCTCCTTCACGTTGTCTGCCAGAGCAATGCCATGTCTTTTAACCCTCTTGATTTCCTTCTTAGCTGTTCTCTTTTATTTCGTATACTCCCCAAGTTCCCCTTTTCTCCCTTCTGCCTATTCTTACTATGCTTCTCCATTTTTTCTTAACCAGGGCCTCAATATCTCTCGAAAACCAAGGTTCCCTAAACCTGTTATCTTTGCCTTTTATTCTGACGCGAACATACAAACACTGCCTCCCACTTACCAAGTACATCTTTGTCAGAAAACAACCTGTCCCAATCCACACTTGCCAGATCCTTTCTGATACCATCAGAATTGGCCTTTCTCCAGTTTAAAATCTCAACCCAAGGACTAGACTTATCCTTCTCTATAATTATCTTGAAACTAATGCCACAATGATCACTGGATGCAGTGTTTCCCTGGCCTACACGAACTTCTGTCACTTGCTCTATCTCATTCCCTAATAGGAGATCTAGTTTAACTCTCTAGTTGGAACCTCTATCTACTATTTAAGGAAACTTTCAGGAACACATTTGACAAACTCTATCCCATCCAGCCCTTGTACAGTTTGGGAGTCCCAGTCAATAAGTGGAAAGTTAAAATAATGTGCTATCACAACTTCCTGTTTCTTGTAACAATCTTTGATTTCTCTACAAACTGTTGGGTGGTCTGTGATATAATCCCATTAGCATGGTCATCTCTTTTTATTCCTCAGTTCCACCTCGTCGACCTTCAGATGAGCTCCCTTGTCTGTCCAAACTGATCACAGCTGTGACATTATCCCATACTATTAATGCAACCCTCCCCGTTTAATCCACCCCGTTCTATCATATCTAAAACTATGGAATCCTGGAAAACTGAGCTGGTAGTCCTGCTTCTCCTGCAACCAAGGGTCACAAATGGCTACTTTGTCATAATTCCACATGCTGATCCATACCCTGAGCTCATCTACCTTTCCTACAATTCTCCTTACGTTGAAATACAAGGAGGCAGTGCTGAGGAAGTTCACCAGGTCAATTCCAGGGAAGAGGGGGTTAGACTATGAGGAGAGATTGAGTCGCCTGGGACTGTACTCGCTGGAATTCAGAAGAATGAGAGGAGATCTTATAGAAACATATAAAATTATGAAGGGGATAGATAGGATAGAGGCAGGAAAGTTGTTTCCATTGGTAGGTGAGACTAGAACCAGGGGACCTAGCTTCAGGATTCAGGGGAGTAGATTGGGATGGAAATGAGGAGGGACTACTTTTCCCAGAGTGGTGAATCTGTGGAATTCTCTGCCCAATGAAGCAGTGCAGACTACCTCAGTAAATATATTTAAGACGAGGTCAGATAGATGTTTGCATAGTAGGGGAATTAATGGTTTATGGGGAAAAGGCTGGTAGGTGGAGATGAGTCCATGGCCAGATCAGCCATGATCGTATTGAATGGTGGAGCTCAATGGGCTAGACGGACTACTCCTTCTCCTATTTCTTATGTTCTTAATACATCAATTCAGAATATTAATCCTTGAATCATCCACTACTGGGAATAGCTCCCCTATATTTAACCTTTCTCTCCCAAATCATGGTCCATCAAAACAGTTATCTGTGTTCTTTACTCCAAGAACAACCTAGCTTCTTTAGTCAAGCCTTGTCACTGAAATCCCTAAATTCTAAAGTTATTCTAGTGAAATTAAAATGCTTTTAAACCATAATTCCACACTGATTTAGGGTAGATATTGTTCACCTATAGGGTGGCATGGTTGTGTAGTGGTTAGTCCAAGGCTTTACAGTGCCAGCAATCACAGGTCGAAGGTTAGTGTCTGCTGTTGTCTGTAAGGAGTTCCTATGTTCTCTGTGTGTCCTCATGCATTCCCTCTGGATATTCCAGCTTTCTCCCGCAATTCAAAGATGTACAGGTTAGAGTAAGTAAGTTGAGGGTATGGCAGGACTTTCATATGAAAAAAGACTGGATCGACTAGTCTTATACTCACTGGAATTTAGAAGATTGAGGGGGGATCTTATTGAAATGTATAAAATTCTAAAGGGATTGGACAGGCTAGATGCAGGAAGATTGTTTCTGATGTTGGGGAAGTCCAGAACGAGGGGTCACAGTTTAAGGATAAAGGGGAAGCCTTTTAGGATCGAGATGATGAAAAACTTCTTCACACAGAGAGTGGTGAATCTGTGGAATTCTCTGCCACGGGAAACGGTTGAGGCTGGTTCATTGGCTATATTTAAGAGGAAGTTAGATATGGCCCCTGTGGCTAAAGGGATCGGGGATATGGAGAGAAAGTGGGTACAGGGTTCTGAGTTGGATGATCAGCCATGATCATACTGAATGGTGGTGCAGGCTCAAAGGGCTGAATGGCCTACTCCTGCTCCTATTTTCTATGCTCTGTTGTCGCTGGATGCAGGACAACACTTGTGGGCTCCTCCCAGCACATCCTTGGACTCGATTTGTCTTTGATGTTAACGAAACATTTCAGTGGATGTTTTGATGCTCCCTTCATTTGTAATGTGCCGTGACGGGTGACGTGGGTGATCATGGTACTTCCGCGACCATGGTTGTTCTTGGCAAATTTTTTCTACCCAATTGGTTTGCCATTGCCTTCTTCTGGGCAGTGTCTTTACAGGATGGATGTCCGCAGCCATTATCAATGCTCCAGAGATTGTCTGGCATCAGTGGTCGCATAATCAGGGCTTGTAATGTGCACCATCTGCTCATACAACTATCCACCACCTGCTCACAAAGCTTCATGTGACCTTACTGGGGGGCTAAGCAGGTGCTCCACCTTGCCCAAGGGTGACCTGCAGGCTAGCAGAGGGAAGGAACGCCTTACACCTCCTGTGGTAGAAACGTATTTCCACCCTGCCACCCAGTTTTGATGTACATGTGACAGAAAAAAAGCTACTCCTTCCTTTCTTCCTTTCCTCCATCCTTCCTTCCCTGTGTCTGATATTTAAGTGAAAATTGAAAAAAAGATGTAAATTGAAGTAATTCTGGACTATCAGCAATCTCAAACAGCTCTTCCTTTTGTCCCAGTTTCACCATCTCTTCCCGTGCTTCTATTATTTTGTGTCAATGTTGACATACAAATCAATTACTAATCAGAACATATAAACTAATGATCTCTGCCTGAAAACCATATTGAATGCAATTTGAGCTGAGACTGTAATTCATACTTTGGTAGATGGAGATCGAGTTCCTGAAGATGTATTCAGTTTGGAGGAAAATGTTAAACTCATCGGAACAAATGGCTTTGGCAACTCCTTTTCAAAAATAGTGGAACAGGAAATGGGGGAGGGGGTACCCAACCACAGTCATTTCTCAGAATATAAATCGCTGCATATGAATCAAGCAATGATACACTGAAGAAAATACTTGAAGCTGCAGTTCAAGCATGCATACTGTGAAGTGGTGCAGTGGAACAGTGTGTTGCTGCTTAAATGTGCTGAGCAGTGCAATGCATTAATGTGCTGCTGTACAGATAGTGCACTCTCCTGTTCCTAACAAACTAACAAACAGAAGTCTGCGAGAGCCCAATGTCTGCACTTTCAAGCGTGAATCCTCTTGGTCTTCATATAAAACTTTACCTAAACAGTGTGAACGCAGTTACATTTAGATGAAAAGAAAATGAGCTTTAATTTATGAAGTCCTTGATGTCCCCAAAATGCTTACTGGCTGAAGTGATTCTTTTGACGGTATTTATTGTCGCTGTAGGAAACTCAGAACTAATATGTGCACAGCGGGTACCACCAATAGGAAGATTGTATTGGCTAGATAACCTAGTGGTTCAGTTATGTTGTTGAAGTATAAATACTGGCTATGACAGCAAGGCAAATCCTTTTCACTGCCTCAAGATACTGTGTTGGATTCTTTTCCACCTGCCTAAGTAAGCAGAATCTTCAGTTAATCATCTGAAATTAAAACAGCACCTCTGACAGTGCAGGGTGTTACAGTAGCTCAGCTGGTAGACCTTATTTCTCATAGTGCCAGAGACCTGAGCTCAATTCTGACATGCAATACTGCATTGTGGAATCTACATATTCATCCTATGCAGAATGCAGATGCTTATTCTATTCCTATTCTTCCTCCTTTGAGTTCCCTCAAAATGTTCCAGTTCCCTCCCACATCAAAAAGGCGTGCAGGGGTTATTGTGGGATTGGTATGAATGTGAGTGTTTCTGTGCCATGCATCTTTATGTTATATCATTGCTCCCAAATTGCAATGGACTGTAGTTAGATGCTTACATTCAGTTCTTTGGAGTCAATTTTAAACCTACCACATCACAGGTACTGGAACTTCTAAGTAACTAATGGATGACCAGAGTCATTTCGTTGGCGCCATCATTCTATGCAAGAATGCACTATGTGTTGGCTTCTCTTTCCTTCCTTTAAAATAGCATTTCTAAAATGATTCAATCAGTTGAGAGGAAAGCTAAATTATTCCTTTCTCCTTTGCCAGTGAGTAATCTCTCCATTCTAGTGAAAATAATGACTGTTGCAATGATCTTTGGAAAATTGTGATACAATTCCTGCTACTTATTCTAGGTGCACAGTGCAGCTGAAATTCTCCCTCTTAGAGAACAGAGGATTGCTCATCTTTCACCACAAAGATTTGAAATAGAATGAGTTCACAATTTTACTTCCAAACTGTTAATTATACAGAAAAAAATAGGGTGCATGAGATATCACCAATGTTCTCTGCGAGCTTGGAATCAATACACAGTGTCAGAAGTGCATTGTGTTGATCAAATATTAATAGGAATATAATTCCTAGCTCCACCTGGTTGTTTCCATGACACCAGCAAACTGCATGATTCTGTGTTGATGGAAGGTTTTAAGGACAGGAATAGACTGGAGGTTCAGAAATCCTATAAGTTGTGATGATGCTGATGAAAGATTAATCAGAAGGATATAACGGCTCTCTTTAAAGTGGACTGAAGCCAGGAGGCATTCCTGATAAATCCCCTGCCCATGGGGAAACATCAAGGATGCTCAGAGTGAGAAAGCTTCCACAGGATGTCAGTGACTGCCGCCAAACATAAAATACTACTCTTTTTTAGCCAAGGTTTAAAAAAAATTGCCAATATTTTATTTTGTCTTGTAAACTAAGAAATACCTACTCCTGAAGTGCCAGATTGGATAATACTGTAGAGCTGGGGCCAACCTGGGGCCTACAGACCCCTTGACTAATGGTATTGGTCCACGGCATAAAAAAGATTGTAACTCCTCCTGCAGAGGAAGACCTAAGTGCTACTATTTTTGCAGTGAATATATTCATAAGTACTCCATCTCACCTAATCTCTATGGATCCATGTCTTTCTTGGCATATGCCATTTTACATATTTTTAATTCCTTCCTGTTAGCTATAACTTCCAACTCAATATAGAATACAACTCAACTTATATAAAGTGCTTTGAAAAAGTATTCAGCACTGAACGCTTTGTTCAAATAGATGAGTATTGCAACCAGGGATTTTGATCTACTTAACTGAGAATTTTTATTTGTCAATCACATTCCATTTTTTTCCCCACAGTGGAGCCCAAAAACAAGGAAAATTGTAAAACATGAAAAGCTAAGAAATCAGAAACTGAAATGTCAAGTGTTCAAAAGTATTCATCCCCCTCTGCTCGTGCTTAGTTGAAGTACCACTCACAGCTGATATAGCCAGTAGTTTTTTTTTTGATTAAGTATTAGGCTTGCACAATGTGATGAAGCAAGATTTGCCCATTCTTCCTTGAAAAATTGCTCAAGCAGTGCCAAGTTAGTTGGGGAGCAATGATGGACAGCAATCTAGAGGTCTTGCCAAAGATATTCAATTAGTTTAAGGTTAGGACTCTGACTAGGCCATCAAATTTTCAGTCCATGGTTGGTCTGGTAATATGTCTTGAGTTGTTGTCCTGCAAAAAGATAGACTTCTTTCCTAGTTTAAGCTTTCTGGCAGAGGCTAGCAAGTTTTTTTAAATCCAGAATCTCTCTGTATTTAGCTGCATTCATTTTCCCATCAATCCTGACCAGATTTCTAGTCCCTGCTACTGAAAAGCATCCCCATAGCATTATGCTACCTCCACCATACTTTACAGTAGAGATGGTGTTACCTGGCTGATGTGCAATGTTAGATTGACGCCACACATACTACCTAGTGTTGAGGGCAAGAAGTTCCACCTTAGTCTCATCCAACCACAAGACCTTTGTCCACCTCTGTACAGTATCTTCTAAGTGACACTTTGCAAAGTCTTTAAGGGCAAGATTGTGCTTTTATTTAGTGGCACCTGTGGCACATCAGGTAAACTTTAGTTTTTTTAGTTGAGGCACTCGCATGTGGTGTGGTGGCATAATGATGTATGCCGTTCACATGCTTCTTGCATATAACACAATGAATTATGTAAACCAGAAGTGCTTAACCAAACAATATATTTACAGTATTACACAAATTTTATGAAATATTGAATACACTATACTCCCCTGCTTAGCTACAAACTTCAACTCAATATAGAATGCATTTCAACTCTAGTATATAATGTAGTGCTCTCTAGTCTTATATATATAATATACTATATAATAGAATGACTATATAGACATCCATAGCATAGTAAACTTTAAGTTGTCCAATTCAGGCCTGAAGATTTAATCCCTATGGAGGTTTTCTTACTCTTGTGAGATAATGTCTTTCCAAGATGGTGGTGGAGTGGGGTGGGGGTGGCGGTGAGGATCGCTCTTCTTGGCAGGTGGGAGACTTGTGGCCATGAAACCATTTCAGGTTCTGGGGCCTCCTCTATGGTCGCTGTAGGAGTCAACTCATGAACGTTAGGAAGTGGCTCTGATAGCTCTGGATACCTTTCTTTTCTAACAACTGACTCTGCCGGGGCAATGCGGGTTATTTCCAAGGATGGAGAGGTGCCTCTCTGGAGAAAGGCATCTTCTGGACGTGTTGGCATCCCAAACAGTGCATGACAAGCTGCTCAATCTGCTTATCTATCCCAGGTCACCAGACAGAGCTTTGAGCCAACACTGTTATTTTTGACCGTGCCTAGATGACCGGCATGAAGTTCCTCCAACACTTTAGATCTCACCTTTCTTCTGTAGCATTTGGCTCTGCTTCCCTCAACTGATTGACGTGTCATCTCCGGATGACAGCAGATGCATCTTCCACTGTGTAGGAGAGTCACCCAGTTCTGTCCTTAACCTTTCCAAGTAACCACTTTTGATCATCTTACCAGGGCTGCCTGTCCAGGAGTGAATCATCAAACCTGCTCGTTTGAGGAGCCTTCAATTCGTCTCAGCTGTTTGTCTTGTATTTTCCTTCTGAGATTGGGTTTGAGGAGATCCAAGCATGAACGCAAGGGATGATTCAGGAACAGTATAGCTGGTGTGCTGTTGGTTATGGAGTGTGCTGCATTGCGATATGCAAGGAGAAAATTGGCAAACTTCTGCCTCAGTGTCAGTGTATGTTTTCTGCTGACATTGCTTGCAGTGCGTTCTTTAGGCCCTGGACAAATCCTTCTGCCAAGCTATTTGTAGCTGGGTGGTACGGTGCAGGTGTAGTATGCCTTATTGCATTATGAATGACTGAAACTGTTCTGCAACAAACTGCGGTCCATTGTCACTGACGAAGTGTTCTGGAAATCCAATCCTTGAGAAGAGGTTTCTGAACATATCAACAGCATGCAAAGCTGTTGTGGAGGCTGCTGGGAACACTTCTGGCCACTTAGTAGCTGCATCCACAACCACCAGGAAATTCGTGCTTATGAATAGTGTGGCAAAATCTACATGAATCCTCTGCCAGGGCACTGCTGGCCATTCCCATGGACGGAGAGGCACTGCTCTTGGTAACTTCTGGACGTGTTTGCATCCCGCGCAGTGTATGACAAGCTGTTGAATTCGTTAATTTATCCCAAAGCATCGGGCCAACACTTTTGACCTTGCCTAGATGACCGGCATGTTGCTCCATCAACACTTTAGCTCTCAGCCTGAATGGTACAACAACTCTCAAACCCCACATAAGGCAACCTCCATCAAGGGCAAGTTCCTCACCGTGCTGGTAAAAATAGGGGTGCTGGGATTTCTGCTGCTAAGTAAACCTGAGACTGTGTGGTGTCTTTTCTCGTTTCCCTTTGGATTGTCTCTGCCTTAATAGTGAGACCTTCAATTTACATTATGGAGAATACATCAAGAGGAGTGTCCTCTTTTCTCACATTTTCAGCAAGTTTTGCCTTTAACCCTGCATTGGTTTGCATATGTGAGCCCCTGCCACAACGGTAACACAAATTGCTCAGCCTCGCTGGTTAGACGTTGCAATTTTGTTTGCACTCACTTTCATTCCTGACTGCAACTCCATTGTGACTCTGTCTGCTGTTTCTATTGATACAGCTATTTCAACTGCTCTTTTAAATGTAAGGTGCTTCAGTTAGCAGCCATTTTTGAATGCTTTCGTATAAGATTCCACAAGCTAAATGATCTCTCAGTACATCATTAAGCCCTTTATTAAACTGACAATGCTCAGACAAACTCTTCTATTCAGTCACTTATGTTGAAAGGGACTTCCCTTCCTTTTGATTCGACATGAAACCTAAGGCATTCTGCAAGCAACAATGGCTTCAGTTCAAAATGTTCCTGCATTATTTTCATGATAACAGCAAAGCTCATTTCAACTGGTTTGGTTGTAGCCATCAAACTCCTAAGCCAACTGTATACATCCAATGCACTCAGCAAAACTACTCAATGACTATTCTATTTGCTTTAAAATATTGCTCAAATAGCTCAGTATACATATTCCAGTTATCTGCTGTGTAATCAAATGTGTCAGTCTTTGCAATGTAGCCACCAATTCTGCTCCTTTTTTATTATTATTATTATCACTCACTGTTTATGAACCTGTGAATCCTTCCATTTTCTGCCTTTTTTTAACTCTACAGTTTCTGTCCGTTCCTGAAGAAGCACCTGCAGTGCTATTTTATTATACTCACCTGTTTCTTGCTGCACTTTTTAAAAACTTGAATGTCTTGCTACACATCAACAGGTAAGTAGTCATCTTGGGTTTATTTTAAAAATATCTCATCATCACTGTTATGTTTTGTAACTCCACAACATGAAACTAATTTAAAAGAAAAATGCAGAGTCCAGAATGCAAGACTAATTTCATTTTTATTTTAAGCAAGGTTTACACATATGATGTGTGGCATTCTGGCATATGCCATTTGCATACTTTTATATATAACTCACTATGAATTATTTTAACAAAGAAAGAATGCTTAATCAACAACGTATTTACAGTATTACTCAAATATTACTGAAATATTAAATACACAACAAACAGGAAAGAGCCGGGGGAAGAAAAAGACCCATTGCATTGTGGTCTTCTTATACCAGACTACTGATAACAGAAATTCCATTGATAACATCAACCAATCAAATTGCCAGATACAAATAATATGGTACCTCCCATTGAAACCAAGAAGTTTCCAGAAAAATACAGAGGCCGCTGTCACCACCGAAAAACTCTCTAAACAATTACATGTTTGTATATATGTGCTTATATAAACAAACATAGAAATGTTAAACTACAAGAAAAATATCATTTCTACAGCCCAATCCAACATTTAGTCAGGAAAGTAAAAGCCGTGGGGATCTAAAGAAGAATGGCAAAGTAAATCAAAATTGGCTCAGTAGCGAGAAGCAAAGTGTAATGGTAAATGAGTATTTTATCGTTCTTTCCAGTGGGGTTCAATAGGGCTTAGTATTTGGCCCCTTGTGGTTATTATTATATTGTATATAGATTAATGATGTAGGTCCAAATATAAATAGCACAATAAAAAGTCTGCACATGATTTGATCATTGACTG